>NW_023494787.1:4023693-4276193 GCF_904425465.1 Colossoma macropomum | reverse complement strand
CGAACAAGAAGCTGGCGAATTAAAAGCGACTTCAGCTTCGTAAAAAGTCGAACATTAAGAGACATTTTACAAGAAACTGATCTACTTCTGGGGAAAAGTTTCCTGCTGGAGATGCGAGAAAAGCAGCTATAGCTGAGCTAAAGCTTAAAGCAGAGCAGAGTAAGTCTGTGTTTCCGTTTATATTATATTTTTAGTCTATACTAGTTCATCAGCACAGACTGAGACATATTTACAGCCAAGATGGTAAAATGGACATAAAATGTTGTGGCTCCCGAGGTGGTTTGATTTTTGCTGAAAGGACAAAAAGGCTCTTTTTAACATTTGGGTTGCGACCCCTGGTCTAACTCATCTACAAGCAGTTCACAAGCTCTGTGTTATCAGGCCAAATTTCCCTACTTAAAACTTGATGATGTAGACTATGATTAAACCTGCTGCTTTTGCAGTTTGAAAACTGCCTTTTCAAATTGTGATTTTGATCTAAAATGATTAATCTTTCAGCCCTACTCATTCCTCCCCAGCTGCTGTGCCTTCTGTCATTGTTAAAGTAATTCACCCAATAAGAAGCTCTTTAAGGCACAGCTAATGTACATGCGCTTTTAAGAGATGGATAAAATTCTCATCATTATAGAATAGAATATATACCAACCATCAACCAGTAGCTCCATCCACTTTTGGCAGGAAACAGTTTGGAAAAAACTAAACTGCACTGCAACTAAAAACTGCATTTCAGGGACTCCAGGATAATGACCGAGAACCACTGGTGTAACATAATCATGTTAGCCTGTTTGGCTCGGGTGGACCAATCAAAGATGAATCAAATCAGTCAGATGATCCAACAAATATAAATCACTTTCGTCAGAAATGGTGCACGCCAGTCTTTAACCACATCATGTCAACAATTCACTTTAATGTACTGCAATATGTAGCAGTGTAATCACAGTTTAGAACGTTCTGATTGATCCTTCTGTCCTTGTCCAAGTTATCTGTATCTCACCTCTCCGAGAAACTCGCTCTCCTCCTCGCGCACCCTGGCCTGATCCCACAGCGTGATCTCCAGCATGCGCTCCCTGAACTCCCGCCTGTGTACGGGGGAGTACATGAACGTCTGGTTCCACTTGGGCTCCAGCGACTTCTTCACCGTTTTCGTTCTCCTCTTGCTTTTGTCACTGAGAAAGAGGGGAAAGAGGGTGAGCTTGTATCCTCATATTATCAGAGTAGCTCCTGAAGTCCACAGCTGAGTTTACCAGCAGGTTCAGTGCTGTAGTCCACCTGCACTGCATAGGCTGAGAAGACTGAAATGAAAGTCGCTAGAAACGTACATGATTCAAATGTGTACACTGGCTAAACATAAACGAAGTATGTTTTATCTTCATAATCACTGTGTGTAAATGCTTAATTAACGTAATTTAACTGGCTGGCGCCGGCCTCTAGAAACTCGTGAGGCACAGCCATGCTAATGGCCACACCAGGAGGCTCATGGGAGGTGCGCACCCTCCAGAAATGTGTCTCTCTGCACTGTTTATGTTGTTGTTTGTCAGTTAAAGGTATGTGGTATGTGTTTATTGTGTTGTTCTGTGTCAGAGAGGGTTGCATTATTGGGGGTTGGAGGTCACTGTGATGATGAAGTGTATGGCTAGTGTTGACCTCCCTCTGTGAGTTCTGTGCCTTTCTGCCCTGGTGATTAATAAAGAGCATTTCTTATGTTATTATCATGTCTCCCACCGTGTCTGACTCTATGCCAACATTTCAATATTTTATATATGTTCAACAACTTTTTTCAGTGTTGGCTAACGCAGCTCCCGAAGGACTTGATCAGTAGCCAATGACAGGAATCGGACATATAAAAACACAATACTGTAAAATGCAGGTGATCTACTGGCCTCACTAGCATCTGTGGCAAGACAGAAGCTCTTATTTAAATTTTAACCACTGGATTTCGTCCAAAGTCCAGTGCTTTTGTCACACATTTGCACAAACAAATGTGCTGGTAGCAAAACAACAATAACACAAGTTCCTCCGTACCTTCTGTCAGGAAGGAAGTATATTTTGACGTAGGGGTTCCTGGGCCGGCCGTCTTCCCGAGCAGGCAGGTCTTTGGCTCCCAGGATGGTGACGATGAGCTGGTGTCCCACTTTGTCGTACCACAGCTTCACCTTCAGAGAGAGCACAGCTGGGTTAGCCTGTCCGGCGGGAAGGCTCTCAAGCTGCCCAAAGGACCACATGCGTGTCAGGGCTTTCTTAAAGCAGGTCCATCATCCACACGGCTCAACTACGCACACTGAGCTGTTTTCCCAGCTTTGTGTCTTGTTGTTTTTTTTCTACATTGCTGAAAACAATAGTTCAGCTAAAAATCAAACGTACACAGTTGTGTTCCACAAATGTATTTGATCAGATAAGACGTGTTTGGTGTCTGAAATTTGCTTCATTAGCTCTGCACTGGAGCTATGAGACTAACGCAGCTATGGAAAGTGTGTGACAATTTAGGCATGCAGTTAGCATGAAGCAGATAAAGCTCTGCTGATCGTTCAACAGAGTTTAACAGTAAATGGTCTTAAACTCTGGAGTTAATGTAGAACTGCTAATTCACCCTTTAACCCTGAAGATCAGCGCAGACTGCTGGTCACCATAGCAACGCAGACAACAGTCTCACCTAGCTAGTAGCGAAACGGCAAAGAGAGAGATTTAAGATGAACATCGATAATTTGGAGACAAATGGACTTATTTGTATTTATAATCACTCCAGCTGGTTTCCTGATATGTTTAATCTGCAATGAGGAACTGTCAAACACTAAAAGGCGCAAAGCTGAAGTCACTTCTCATTCGCCAGCTTCTTGTTTGAATGTTCCCGTTCCACCTTAAATGGTGCAGCAATTACATTCTGGCGCCTCAGGCACCATTTAAGGTGGGACGGGAAAATTCGAACAAGAAGCTGGTGAATTAGAAGCGACTTCAGCCTCGTAAAAAGTTGAACATTAAGAGACATTTTACAACAAACTGTTCTACTTTTGTGGTAAAGTTTCCTGCTGGAGATGTGAGAAAAGTGACTATATCTGAGCTAAAGCTTAAAGCAGAGCAAAGTGAGTCTGTGTTTCCGTTTATATTTTATTTTTTAGCCTATATTAGTACATAGTGAAACATATTTATAGCCAAGATGGTAAAATGGACATAAAATATTGTGGCTCCCACGGTGGTTTGATTTTTGTTAGAAGGACAAAATGGCTCTTCTTAACATCTGGGTTGCCGATCCCTGTGTTATCTACATTCAGTGGTATTTCTGTAATCTTAAACCTGCTAGCAGCTAACGTTAACCGTAAATAATGACTATGTCGGGTTGCAAAGGATGTGTTTGAAACTGGGTTCCATGGATGAGATGCATTATGAATAAGAGGGACATAAACAAATGGTGACACTTTCTATGAATGTCACCTTTGTAAGCATCTATAAACACATTCATAACATGTTATAATGTATTCATAAGGCATTATAAACATAGCTATAAATATTTATAAAAATGCATTATATGTTATAGCCATGTTTATTATGCATTATGAATTGTTAACATAATACATTATAAGTATTGATCATAACAAATTATAAGAGCTCATAAGTCGTATTTGTCCGCTCTAAGTAAAGTGAAGCGTACTGCACTAAAGCCTCCTCCAGCGTTCAGAGTGAGGCTTCAAGTTGAAGTATTTACTGAAGGATTTACTGAAACACTAAAACATTCACAGTAAAGCACATTACAGGCTTCAAATGTCAGAGTTTAAACTAGAGCTGCCATCAGTGTTTTACCCAATGTGGGAAAGGTAATGTTCACCACCGTTAGCTTGGTATTTGTCTTCACGCTCTCAAAGCTGGGACTGACTTCTTTGGCACTGACAGTATAACATGTTATTAACACTATTTATAATGCATTATATTAACAATTCATAATGTATGATAAACATGGCTATAAAGTGTAATTCAGTGTAATAAATATTTATAACCACATTTATAATGCCTTATGAATACATTATAACATGTTATAAATGTGTTTATAGATGCTTACAAAGGTGACATTCATAGAAAGTGTTACCCAACAAACTTTAGTTCTAGCTGTGTAGCGCTGATGGAAGCTAACTGGTGAGATATATTGTTAAGAAATTGGACTGTTCTTTGAGTCACGAGTGAACAGTTGGTTCAGCATCTATATGAGGGGCCCAATTAAGATTTTGAGGGTGTCCTGTGTCATGGGCCCCCCATTAGTTAGACCACTGGCTACATTAGCCTTGTAGCTCCAGTGTAGAAGAAACGAAGCAAACTTCAGACACCAAAGGTCTTGCTCGATCAGCCACATTTGTAAGAGTGTAAACTGTATAAATCTGATTATTTGCCAAACTACTGTTCTGATCTAGGAGCTAATGCAGCACAGTTCTAATACCGGAAGCTAACACAAACTGTCTGAACATATAGCTCATTAATGTGCCACTTTACAGGGAGAATTTGCAGTTAGCCAATCGGGGAGTCCATACTGGGGGCGTCCAGTTTGGTATCTCCTATCACAGACATGACAACAGACAGATAAGTGCTCTCCTATTTCACCACCACAAAAGGTCCAATCTAAAGTCTAGAGACACTTTCAAAGCTCAAAAGGTTCAAATCAAAGGAATGAAGTAAGGCTTCTGTCGAAAGGAATGACTCAAAGACTCAAAGAAAAAGAGAGCTGCAAAGTACTGCGCATGATATTTTCCGGAAGTAGCAATTTAAACAGCTTTGAAAGTCTCGACTGCAGTGGTTTGGCAAAAAAAAAAAAAAAAGAAAGAAAAAGTAAAGTAACAATCAATATGAGTCTCACACATGCTTCTCTGCTCACTGTTAAGAATCTACGTCCTTACAACTACCCGAAGAGAGAGAAAAGAACGGGCAAAAACCAGAAGACTGGCGAAAGTTGGCCTGAGGTTTTCTGAGTGAACTCCAAAGACTTCAAAGAATTTGCCCGTCCTTTGGAAGAAATCACGAGAGCTAAAGGAAACACAGCTCTATACCTCTATAGAGCACATACTGCTCTAAAAATAGTCCAGGACTAATGCATGCAGCAAAGCAGAATGCATTCAATACAATCTAGGGCAAACCAGGTTGCTTCAGACGCAGATACAGTCGAGGGGGAGAAGATTCAGTCAAAACAAATTGTACCATTTCCACTCATTTGCTCAATAAATTCAGCCATACTCACTGAAAGTCTCTCTAAAAGACACTGAATTATGATTCTGCGTTAGATAGAGGACGTGGACAGCAGCCTAAATATGGCAGAGAGAAAAACATTATGTGCAGCGAGCATCGGCTGTTATTCAAGACTCGAATTGTGTTTGCACGTTTTGGCGAGCGTGTGAGTCTGGCAGGGAGAGCGGCTCTGAGAATCGCGGATTAGAAGTGCAGTTTCATTTCTGCTGGTACAATTTGTTTCTTCATCTACGGGCTCTGGAGCTACAGCCAGTTCTTCATTGGAAAATGCAATCTCACGTTGAAAAATGGGACTGTTAACATACCGTAATCTTCTCACTGCAACATGGAACATGACATTTACCTGGTGACAAATGAAAGCTCGGCAGGGCTCTCGGTCTTAGGTCCAAAAGAGTTTTATTACTAAAATTTAGAGTTTAATCTGGACTAGGGCTGGGCAATATGGCATCGTACATCGTGGATATCGTGATCAATATAGTGCATATTGTCAAAACTTGTAGAACGCTGACCATCTTCACGTGTCATCATGTGTTATAAAGGGAGCCAAAAAACAGTCTAGTTTAACTGGATTTAGTGCCAAATATGGAATAAAAATCATTGTATTCACATTTTTTCTAACATTTTTTTTCTGATTCATTTCTTAGATGTCTGAAAAAATAAATCCTGTGACACATCATGTATCATGAAATCGTCTAAGTATCACAGTGCTATATTTTTGCCATATTTCCCACCACCAAACTTTTGACTGTTACTGTTTATCTTCTAAACCTAAACACTGTGTTCAGTTTTTGATTCGTTCTTTTTTCTCAGTTCGAGTTGATCAGAAGTCTGAAAAAATAAATATTGTGGCAAATATCGCGATATCATATTTCTGCCATATCGCCCACCTCTAATCTACACATATACTATGTGCCTGTTTAAAATGACTGCAGGACCTTTTACTGTGGCATGAAAAATCATGTTTCAGGTTGCGTGGAAAAGAAACGCATAGATTTGTCCCAGAATAATTTGGAATCTATCCAAACATTTAAAGAGACTTCATTGAATAGATAATGCAGAATGAAATCCCAATATCAAAATCAGAGTCAGTAAAATCGCTGACTGTCTCTTTAAACTATTCCATTCAGGTCAGTAAGTCATGCAGGCTCTTTCAGACCCTCAGCAGGATGGAGTTTTAATAGGTTAAAAATGATAATATATGTATGAAAAAAGCTTGTATGGATGTGAAACAGCAATATCAAAGTATCGCTTTAGGGGGTTAAACGAAATCAAACAAAGGATAATGAAGATCAGAGATTTGAAATGCTGCCATTTTCCTGCTGTGCATTTTCCAAATATCGCAGAGAGAAAGAGAAAGGAGCGAGAGAGGTAGAGAGAGAGAGATATAGAGACAGAGAGAGAGAGATATAGAGACAGACAGAGAGAGAGAGAAAGAGTCAGTCAGACTGGTGCTGTTACCTGGACCCTAGGGACAAAAGGCGTGGTTCTTCTACTAAGGCATGGACTCTGGATAAGCAAAATTAACAAAGAAAAAAAATGCAATAAAACTAAACCAACGGCCCAGAAAAGGCACATAAATCAAAACCACACTACTGAGAGGAGATTTGGCCCAGCAGGCGACCTTCAGTTTCAATCATTTCAACACAGTTCCATTCAAAACACATGCAGCCAACAACTTCTACTGCAGAACTCAAATGTCAAGCAATGAAAAGTCACAATATACTGCTTAAAAATATCAGTGTGCTTTGTGTCGAGGTTAGATTTTGTTTAATTGCATGCTCCACCCAAAAATATGTCATTTTTATAGCTGGAAAAAATCCCATTCAACCGCAGAATCAGTTTATATCACAATACCTACATTTAGAGTCGGTTATTCATTCAGCCTAATGAGAAACTGTAGAACAGACTCAGTTTATACCACAATACCTACATTTAGAGTCGGTTATTCATTCAACCTAATGAGAAACTGTAGAACAGACTCAGTTTATATCACAATACCTACATTTAGAGTCAGTTATTCATTCAGCCTAATGAGAAACTGTAGAACAGACTCGGTTTATATCACAATACCTACATTTAGAGTCAGTTATTCATTCAGCCTAATGAGAAACTGTAGAACAGACTCGGTTTATATCACAATACCTACATTTAGAGTCAGTTATTCATTCAGCCTAATGAGAAACTGTAGAACAGACTCAGTTTATATCACAATACCTACATTGTGATATAAACTGAGTCTGTTCCACAGAGTCGGTTATTCATTCAGCCTAATGAGAAACTGTAGAACAGACTCAGTTTATATCACAATACCTACATTTAGAGTCAGTTATTCATTCAGCCTAATGAGAAACTGTAGAACAGACTCGGTTTATACCACAATACCTACATTTAGAGTCGGTTATTCATTCAGCCTAATGAGAAACTGTAGAACAGACTCAGTTTATATCACAGTACCTACATTTAGAGTCAGTTATTCATTCAGCCTAATGAGAAACTGTAGAACAGACTCAGTTTATATCACAATACCTACATTTAGAGTCAGTTATTCATTCAGCCTAATGAGAAACTGTAGAACAGACTCAGTTTATATCACAATACCTACATTTAGAGTCGGTTATTCATTCAGCCTAATGAGAAACCGTAGAACAGACTCAGTTTATATCACAATACCTACATTTAGAGTCGGTTATTCATTCAGCCTAATGAGAAACCGTAGAACAGACTCAGTTTATATCACAATACCTACATTTAGAGTCGGTTATTCATTCAGCCTAATGAGAAACCGTAGAACAGACTCAGTTTATTTCACAATACCTACATTTAGAGTCGGTTATTCATTCAGCCTAATGAGAAACCGTAGAACAGACTCAGTTTATACCACAATACCTACATTTAGAGTCGGTTATTCATTCAGCCTAATGAGAAACCGTAGAACAGACTCAGTTTATATCACAATACCTACATTTAGAGTCAGTTATTCATTCAGCCTAATGAGAAACCGTAGAACAGACTCAGTTTATATCACAATACCTACATTTAGAGTCAGTTATTCATTCAGCCTAATGAGAAACTGTAGAACAGACTCGGTTTATATCACAATACCTACATTTAGAGTCAGTTATTCATTCAGCCTAATGAGAAACTGTAGAACAGACTCGGTTTATATCACAATACCTACATTTAGAGTCAGTTATTCATTCAGCCTAATGAGAAACCGTAGAAAAGACTCAGTTTATATCACAATACCTACATTTAGAGTCAGTTACTCATTCAACCTAATGAGAAACCGTAGAACAGACTCAGTTTATATCACAGTACCTAGGCAGAGTACAGTACAGTATAAAGTACAGTAGCATTGCTTTTAAAACTGGACTCAACATGTATCAACACTAAACAAGGTATCTACAGTTTCTTATCAGGTTGCATGAGATTTTTCCACCTAGATATGAAAGAACACATTTGTTGGCGGAGCATGGATAGGTCAGTTTATGTTGGACACACAGATAAAGAAAATGTCAACTAATGACCACAAACTTTAGTGTTGTAGACACGTTTTCCAAACTCATAGCCAGCCAGATTATTATTAAGCAGTCGCTGGACTGTATTGAGGAAATATTAACTAAGGGCTTGGAGTTTTGGAAAGCATGTCCATCACATAGATAGTTAACAACAGTTAAAAATGTTATGGACAAAACATTTCAACAATAAAATAACATCAAAATAAATTCTACACTAGGACTGCAAAATATGGTATGGTCATCATTACCGCAATATTAGCAATATCAGCATCTGCAATGTGACACTGCAAACAAGCTGCAGAATGATCAGGAAGTCATTAATTGCTTTCCACTAACATCAGAGATGCTTTCATTAAGAGTGGCCAGATGTTTCTCCAAAATCATAACTTTACAGGAGTTCAGTGGAACCAGAGTTTTTTCCCAAGTCATTTTGGGCCGTTTCTTTTGGTCCATTCATCATAAATTTTACACATGACCATGTAAAGAATAACAGGTATTTTCAAATTATGTCAAAAAAAACTGAAAAACGGAAAAAAAATGGAGATACAAGGTTTTCTACTGACAGCAGCGATATATAATATTATAATAATATAATAATATAATGACAATAAAATTTGCCATTCATGTATCTGCTCTGAAATGAATCTACACTCTTAAAAATATGGTTCTTCAAGGGTTCTTTAGTAAAGATAATGGTTCTATAAAGAACCATGAACACTCAAAGAACCCTTTGCATGATTAAAGGGTTCGTTGCATCATGAAAGCGTTCTTCAGAATGTGCTATAGATGGTTCTATATAGAACCTTTTTGAAAATATTGCACTCAAAAGGGTTCTTCTATTGTTACAATGTCAAGATTGACACAATAAAAGAACCCTTTTGGATGTCATATAGAACCCTTTTCAAAAAGGTTCTATACAGAACCGTCTACAACACATTCTGAAGAACCCATTATGCAAAAGGGTTCTATATAGCATCCAAAAGGGTTCTTCTATTGCTACGTTGTCAAGCTTGTAACAGTAGAAGAACCCTATACAGAAAAATCTACAACACATTTTGAAGAACGGTTTGATGATGTAAAAGGTTCTATATAGCACCCAAAAGCGTTCTTCTATTGTTATGATGTCAAGCTTGTAACAGTAGAAGGTACCCTTTTGGGTGCTGTATAGAATCATTTTCAAACAGGTTGTATATAGAACCATCTACAGCACATTTTCCATTAATCTGAAAAGAACCATTTAATCATGCAAAGGTTACTTTGAGTGTTCATGGTTCTTTATAGAACCATTTTCTTCACTAAAGAACCC
The DNA here is from genome assembly GCF_904425465.1 of Colossoma macropomum. Taxonomy (NCBI): domain Eukaryota; kingdom Metazoa; phylum Chordata; class Actinopteri; order Characiformes; family Serrasalmidae; genus Colossoma; species Colossoma macropomum. The sequence goes on along the minus strand of NW_023494787.1, from coordinate 4,266,149 downwards.
TTAAGGAGGCATCTTTTTAAGAGTGCAGAATAAGGATGTTTGATTTACAGACCACTGAATAACTGACAACAGTAAGACTTTTACATTCCAGCATGTTTGGACTAATTCAACATTTGGCTCATCAGTCAGATACACATACTAACCCTTAGAGAAAAAATCAATACCGATTAAGTTTTTAACCTAAAACATGCATTTCCACTGACACTTTGAGTAAGATGGATGATATTCTCAACACTGATATACGGATAAGAAAAATCTAAATATTTTTCGACTGACACTATACACCCTGGAGACAATAAGATTTTTTTGGGGGGAATTTCGTCATGTCACAGCTACAATATCTACCCAAACAATATCCTTTGCTTCTCACAAAGTGGGCAGACTGTGTCTGTAACGTCCAGGCAGCCTGCTAGGTCACCTCCAGCTACTAGGAGGGGCCAAAGAGCCAGGACTGAGTAATTAGGGTCGCAGCTGTGGGCACCCCACTTATGGGTCGCTCACACGCTGTTCGCCACTCAGTCTTGAGTTCACGCTGCCACGTGCACGTTGCTCTGACTCGGCCGGTACCCTCAGTATCTGTCTTGAGTTTCGAGTCTTTGCTTTTCTCAAGTTGTTCCCTAACGTAAGTATTTAAAAAAAGTTTTTTTTTCATTAAAGAACAGAGTTTTTTGGTTTCAGTTTTGGGGAGCTCTTAGTTTGTTTCATCCTTTTAAGTCTTCAGTTAGCATAGCCATTAGCCCCTACGATGGCACGCTGTGTAGCATGTTAGTCTGGCAGCATGGTGACTGAGGGTTCGGTCCCCCTCCTTAATTTTGTTTTTAGTTTCTTAGCTCTGCTCTGCTCTGCACTTGCGGTCATCCTCTCATGTGCGCCAGGTGGTTCAGTGGGTGAGTGTTCCCAACCACTAACATAAGGGTCATGAGTTTGATCCTCGCTCAGGGCAAACCCCCTATTGTTTTAGATTGACCTCCGTTTTAGATTCTGATCCTTTTGATGTTCTTGAAAAAGTTCCATCATCTTGGTTGTCACCATGCCAACACCAGAGACAGCTGATTGGTCAGTGAATTCATGTCATGGGCGAAAGTTTGCAGGGGCAAATAAAATTCTGTAACTTTTCACCGTCCAAAAAATATGTTTGATGTGCAAAATATCATCAGTTTTACACATGCTTGAAATAATTTATACAAACAAAAAATTGCGCTCGGTGCATATTTTTTTTTACCAGTCGTGGTGTCTGACCTGGCTCTCTGCCAAGATAACCAATCTGGTAACAAGCTTGAAAACTAAGTACACATTTTCCACTTGGTGATCCTTTCATAGGGTCAACCGTGTCCCTGAACTCTGGCAATGAATGTCTGGTCTTCACACAAAGCCTTTAGAACCCCATTCTTTATGACAGCAAGCCAACTTTCAGTTTAAGGTAGCACTGAGTTTATTTAAAGCCAGCTCAGGTCTATTTCAAACTGGGCCAATCACTAAGCAGCCTAAATAAGACCGTCCTAAACAGCAGTTCACTGTTTAATGTTAGCAGACTCCTATTTAAAGGAATATCAAACACTCTGCAGTGAAACCTTATTTCAAGTCGGCTGTCCTACATAGAACCCTAATCAATCACTCTAAGGTTTTCTAGTGGTCAGAGAAACAGCAAGCCTGAATTCAACCATATGTGCAAACCCTTGCACTAATCTGTAGCCCAAGAGCATGCTGGGAACTCACTGAAAGCTGTCCAGACAGATACTGCGGGGCGTCACGGAGCATGCCGGGGCTCATGGGGGACGTGACCGAGATGGACGGGCCCATCTTCTGGGATTCAAAGGAACTTGAACCTGAAAAAACAATAACATGTTAACGTTGCACATATTCACCCTGAAAAAGCACACAAATTGAACCTTGAGCGTTCATTCTGACTGATTCTGATATTCAAGTATGCATGAAATTAATAAATGATAAAAATGATCTGGTTAACTGTGAGTAAGGGGGAAAAAATACTTGAAAATCAAAGTATGGCCAGCGGCTAACCCTTTTAGCTGACAGATCTGGCGTAAAGAGGCAAAAAAAAATTTAGCATAAATAAACTTGACAACGTGTTTTATTATCAAAAAAAGCAGGTAGTTTTTGTGTTGGATGATGATGCCTCTAAGCTAAAACAGCTCCACAGCAGAATTAGTTTTGTGGGTAAAAATAAAATCATCCTCCTTTACAGTAAAATAAAGCTCTGCTGATCGTTCAACACAGTTTTACAGTAGCTGATCTTAAATGCTGGAGTTAACGTAGAACTGCTAATTCACCCTTTGACCCTGAAGATCAGCTCAGACTGCTGGCCATAACAATCTGGCCTAGCTAGTAGCTAACGAAAAGGCCAACAGAAATATTTAAGACAAACATCTATAATTTGGAGACAAATTGACTCATTTACATTTATAATCACTCCAGCTGGTTTCCTGATAGGTTTAATCTGCAACGCGAATCTGTTAAACACTAAAAAGTCACAAAGCTGAAGCCAGTTTTTCGTTCAAATTGTCCCGTTCCACCTTAAGTGGTGCAGCAGTTACCTTCTGGTGCCTCAGGCACCATTTAAGGTGGAACAGGAAAATTCAAACAAGAAGCTGGTGAATGAGAAGCGACTTCAGCCTTGTAAAAATCAAGCGCTGAGAGACGTTTTACAAGAAACTGTTCTACTTTTGCAGAAAAGTTTCCTGCTGGAGATGCGAGAAAAGCAGCTATAGCTGAGCTAAAGCTTAAAGTAGAGCAAAGTAAGTCTGTGTTTCCCTTTATATTATATTTTTAGCCTATGCTAGCACATCAGCACATAACTGAGACATATTTACAGCCAAGATGGTAAAATGGACATAAAGTGTTGTGGCTCCCAAGCTGGTTTGATTTTTGCTGAAAGGACAAAATGGCTCTTCTTAATATTTGAATTGTGACCCCTGGTTTTGGCCCTTGTACTTACTAACAAATAAGAGCAAAACTGTAACATTTTATAGCCCTTTACAACCTAAAGTGCCATTTTATTGAATTAGTCTCTAAGCTTTCTTTATCTTCCTGAGCTGAAACAGAACAAATACCCCAGTCGTGACTTCAGAATTTGACACCTCATACGATTAACCGAGTACTCGAGCACCCATGCTCTTCCCCATTTCTAACACGTAGCAAGACTATCAGTTTATAAGTGGGTCCTAAAAGCATCTTCTCTTTGCTTCCTGAGCAGATCAGCTGCAGCTTGTTGATTTTCTCCATCATCAAACAGATTTAGCTAGACCAGGCCAGAGGCTGAGGATGGAGAGCAGTGATTTCCACACCGTTAACAGCAAAAACAGGTCAGGAAAGCCACAAAATCTCTTAGTGGAAGTGCAGACCATGTCTGCAGAGAGGGGAGCACGTACTGGAGTTCTGCTTTGCTTTGTACTGGAATGTCCAGGAGTGCAGGGTAGGAGTGATGTAGCAGGTGAGGTGAGGAACCTTATCACTGACAATAGTGGTGGTGAATGCGGTAAACATTAACTAGGAGGAAGGAGTTTCTGATAATGACACTCACTTGATTCAAGCTGTCCATGTGTGCTCTCTGGTATTCTGGGAATATCACTGCAAGAGACAAGAACATGACACAAGCTCTTATAATAAATAATAACGCTAGGCAATAACACCATTAAAGGTGCAGTGTGTAAGATTTAGGGGGCTCTATTAGTAGAAATGGAACATAGTAAACAAAACCATATTTTCATTAGTGTGTAATCACCTGTAACCATGAATCGCTGTGTATTCATTTAGAATGAGTCCTTCATATCTACGTAGGGAGCGGCTACTCTTCCAACAGAGGCCGCCATGTTGTGCCGCTATGTTTCTACAGTAGCCCAGAACAGACAAACCAAACACTGCCTCTAGAGGGCGTCTTCCATGTTTTTTTATGTTGAAGCAGCAGCTTGAATTTGGTGGCGCTGTAGCTCCGCTTGGAAGACGTAAAAAGAAGAAGAATCTGTGGCCGCTGCCGGTGCTGCTGACCATTTTGTGTTGTGAGAAGTTTGAGAACCCAAATTTTGACAAATGGAGGATCAAACTTATTATTTAGCACAAGAAAAAGCGAGAGAGGGTGGATCCTCACCGTCAGAGAAGAGGAAACATGAAGAAGCAAAACAAAATCGGGACAGACGACAACAGAAAACCTGACGGCCACTGTAGGTTCTACTACACGCTTGGAAAGGGAGGGGTGAGGGAGAGGAATTCAGCTGGTTGCAATCTGCAACCTCACCACTAAACGCCGCTAAATCTTACAAACTGCACTGTTTTATGCAAGTGTCCACTGATCTATAGTGGAGCCTCAGTGGGTGCTGTATCAACTATGCAGACATGCCTCTAGAAAACATTTTTACTATATTATTATGAATCTTAAATCTATTTGCTCTACCACAGCAGAGAAAGCATCTGACATGCCCATTCCTCATTCCGCTAAATCTTACACATTGCATCTTTAATACTGCCTGACCATGTAGTTACTGCTAGTTTCCCAAACAAGGATTAAGCCTAGTCTTAGACTAAAGTGCAATATCAGTGGTAATTCAACACTGAAAATCATCTTTAGTCCAGGCCTAGTCTGGATATGGGAACCTCAGTTCTTCATATTTACTCACCCAATGGGCCGCGAGACCACCAGCTCCACTTGGGGTTCGGGCTTGGACTCCAGAATAATATTGTAAACTTCCTTGAACGTGGCTCCCTGCAAGACCCTGCCGTTCCACTCGAGAACCTGGTCGCCTGCGCAGAGAGAGAAACACATCAACTTAACATTGACTCTGCATGGATCGGTGGGTAAACTAGAGCACAGTGAGGAAATGGTACCAAAAACAACAGAAGCAGGAATCTGTAGCTGTGTCCCAATTCAGGGGCTGCATCCTTCGGAGGCTGCATTTGAAGGCCGATTGGGTCACAGTGGCGCAACTAGGTTGTCCCATTTCAAAGGCTCCTTCATATGTGGCTGAGAAACAACGGGTGGATCCTTCGCTAACCAACACATCCTGGGTTCACTGCGTGGCGGCAAGGATTTGAGAACACAGCGGCGTCAGCAGAGGAGCGAACAGCGGCTGAGGAGACACTTTAAATGTAAGTATTGGGTTTAAACTCAGTCGAATTGCGAACGATACAAATGTTAAAAAAGCAAATGTGGTCTGAAGGAAAACTTTTGTTTTAGGGAGCAAAAAGCAGCCAGAGAGGAGCATCTCCAGCTCTAATAAATGAAAAAATAAAATAAAAATCAAAGTTTCTGGTTCCTTCTTTAAAGAACTTTGACAGGAGCAGCGTTTCGTGATGCAGTGGTTTGGGGGGGAACAGTGGTGCTGTGATGCAAACAGGAAATCCGCCGTAGAGCAGACCGTCTCATTTCGGTTCAGCCTTTTTGGGTCTACGCATCCTTCGAAGTACGCAGCCCCTGAATTGGGACACAGCTACTGACATGCTTTTCTGTGTCATTTGAGATCCAGTACAGAAATCAACGTGTTCTGCTGTAAAGAGAGCTGCTTTCTCTTCTCACTCAAGCTTTGACTGACAAGGCAACATCACAGAGAGACGTATGAGAGAGAAAAGACAGCACATGCGCACCTGGTCGAAGATGGCCAACAGTATCTGCTAAACTTCCCCTCTTCACTTTGGTGATGAAAGCACAAAGTCTACCGGATTCTGTCATCTTCCCACCGACCACCTGTGGCAGAGATGTGCCAAAGTCAGAGACGACCGACAGAAGAGTTTCTGTGTGCACCGAGCATGTGAGCGACATGCCCAGGAATTTCTGAGGTGAGGTGGAATTTCATCAGAATGAATTCATCTGTGAGTTTTACAGGATTCTCTGCTCACACAGTGTAACATCCCATATTAACTGCAAAAGGGTTGAACATCCACAGAGTAAGACAAACAGAACGATCCAGAAGGGGAACACAGAGACTAAAGGTGTGACCTGCACCAAAATTACATTTTTTAGTTCAGTTTGTTCAATAATGGCCTCCACTCTTAAAAAGATTCTTTTTCAAGGGTTCTTTTGTAAAGAAAATGGTTCTGCATAGAACCACGAACATTCCAGGAACACTTTGCATGATTTAAAGGGTTCTTTGCATCATCAAAACGTTCTTTAGATTGATGCAGAATGTGCTGTAGATGGTTCTACACAGCACCTTTTTGAAAATGGTTCTATATAGCAACGAAAATGGTTCTTCCATTGTTACAAGCTTGATATCATAACTATAACGGAACGCCTTTTGGTGCTATATAGAACCCTTTACAGAAAGGTGCTATATAGACCCATCTACAGCACATTCTACATCAGTCTGAGGAAGCATTCGATAATGCAAAGAACCCTTTCATCATGCAAAGGGTTCTTTGAGTATTCATGGTTTTATGTCGAACCATTTTCTTCACCATAGAACTCTTGAAGAACCATCTTTTGTAAGAGTGAAGTGAAGTTCATACACATTGCATTTATTCTGTGATTTAGTGTTTCACCTATTTACACTACACACCATATTTATAATTGAACTCTCCAGTGGTGTAAACTGCACCTGTGTTCCTCTTTCTTTCGGACTTTTTGTGTAAAGGAACAAATTTACATTTCAATTTTTAACACCTCAAACTGTAGCTCTGTTATTCAGATTTACACCGACATATTATACTGTAAAATATGTATTTTGGCAAGAGAAATAATCTGAAAACCAGCCAATATATAGAGTATTTCAGATTGTAATATTATTGTAAGAATATTATAATATTCTACACATTTTGAAATAATTTTATCTAGTTATTCAGATTAGTTTGTTTGTTTCAAGAAATAACTCTTCAAACAAGCTAAATTATCTGCCAATGGAATAAAAGTTTCACTACATAAAATGGCTTAAAAACAAGTATAGATGTCTTGAAATAGATTGAATAATCTTATAATATTTGCACAGCTGTCTGATAAGAAAATTAGAAATATTATAATATTATATACATATCATATATATATATATATATATATATATATATATATATATATATATAACATTTTAAGACAGCTGTATGAATAATGAAGTGTTATTTCTTAAAATAAGCTAAATTATCTGCCAATAAAACAGTTTCACTACATAAAATGGCTTAAAAACAAGTAGAAATGTCTTAAAATAGGTTGAATATTCTTATAATGTTCCTACAGCTGTCTTAAAATGAGAAATGTTAGATATATTAATTATATTTATGATGATTTCACTTGCCAAGATATTGTTTTTTGCAGTGTGTGTATTATTGTTCATAAAGCCAGGCGAACACTGTCTCTACAACAAGGTCTTCAGAGTTTAAGGGGTTAAAAACCGAACAGTAACCCTGCAGTTTAAGGGCTGGAATTCAGACACAAATACATAAACAAATAAGAGGATAACGTCACTGTTATGAATGAAGCTGTAACAGAATCTGTCTGAACGCAGCAGCAGTTTGTAATTCGGTCATCAGTCGTGGCTCCCAGCGGCCCCGTTTGTGTGAGCTGTGTTCAGCATTACCTTCAGGCCCAGCAGAGCGCCGGTGTCTCTGGGCACCGTGCCATCCTTCATGCGCTTGTTGAGCAAAATCCGCCCAATTAGGCGATCCCCATCTTTGGACGGTTGCCATGTCACCGGGTGCTGCGAGGTCAAAGTGAGAAAACACCTTTTGTTTTAAAACAAGTGTCTACATTCCTGAAAAAAGACACGCGCACACACACACACACACACACACACACACACACACACACACACACACACACACACTCAAACACACACACACAGACATGGACTTGGAAAGAAGAAAGAGGAGGAGCAGCTGTCGCACGTCTCCCTGAGGACAGTTTGCTGGGCCAACAGTCGTCCAAATGGAGGGACAGGTGTGTTATGTAGAGGTGCTTCGCAGAATTTTTGCTGGTGATCCTCTCAAACAGTGAATGCACAGAGAGTAAGTCAGTATATCCTTTAATGTTTAAAGAAAGTCTGGCCAAAATTCAAATCACAGTTTTACCCCTAAGCCTAAATGTTTGTTTGGACTGGTTGGAGGTTTGTTTTGTTCATTTTGGCTGGAGCTACAAGGCTAATAATGTAGATACCAAGTATAGTAGCTTCTGAACACAAGTTAGCATTGTGCCCAAATTACCACACACTTGTCTCCTCAAGCTGTGTGAAATTAAGGAAAATCCAACCATTTTACAAAATTTCTGCCTAACTAAATCAATGAGACTGACAGAGCCATTCAGAGTGGTTTGGAGTGAAATGGTTCAGATGTCTTTACAGTGGTGGTGATAGGAACCAGGGGTCGCCATGACTACAACACAAATATAGACATTTTATTTACTATCCAGAACCACCAGTGAACCTACACGAGTCTTCTGGGTTTATATGGAATGTTGATGAAATAATAAAATCTGAAATAATACGTTTTCTTTGGGGACTGTTTTGCCTCACAACACCCTGCATGTATCCCTCCACCATGAATGGGTTTTTAAAAACAAGTTTTAGGCAATATATTTAGACAATGCATTCATAACCATTTCATGTAGGAACTTTCTGTGAGGGAGCTTTTAGAGGTGGACGTCTGGTTCCTATCACCACCACTGTGAACAGTTCTGACTCTGTAAGTTTCTCTAGAACGGAGCGTTTCACACCAAACCACTCTGAACGACCCTGTTTTAGAAAGTTTATGTCTTAACATTTGAATTATGATGGAATCCCCCTTAAATAATCTCAAACAGACTTGATTATGTGGTGTCTGACATTGTATGACACTGTTTTCTGGACTAACATGGACTAAAGTACATTAGCATTAGCTAAAAACAGTGGTACATTTGTCCATGTTTATAGATAACAGTGTGCCATACAGCGTCCGACACCACAGTCTATTTTAGATCACCCTCTAACCGCTCAGAACAGAGTACGGTAAGTTTGCGATGGTTTAGATTAGCGGTTTGCATGATGCTAATTGGTGAGGTGTTAGCTTCCATTACTTGTTAGCTACATTAGCCTCGCGGCTCCAGTTCTAAAACTAAAAAAGCAAACTTCAGACGGCTGATCGACTACGTTTGAGATAAGAGGAGAAACTGTGTAAATCTGATTCTCTATCAAACTAATCCTTTCATTTTCATGTAACTCTTTTAGCGAGTGGATGGTATCGCAGCCGGTTGGCCTCAGGGTCAGAGTACGTGTTCACGGCAGACGAGAAGAAAGGAGGCAGAGAGTCATGCGGAGGAGGGTGTTCAGTACAGTGACCCAGTGCAGCAAAACCAAGTGGAAGAAAACAACACAAGAAGAAGAAGAGAGAGAGACGAGGGGAGGGCAGAGCCGAAACGAGGCACACGACAGCGTGAAAAGGGAAAAAGAAAAACAATCGCTCCTGTGTGAGGTCAGTCACGCTAGCCTACCCTCGTGTTGGAGGCCGAGAACGACGGACTGAGTGTGAAAAAAAAAAAGTCTGAGGGGAGGAGTGTGGGAGGGTCAGGTGGAGGGGTGAACCTTAATCTGACCTGCAGCAGGGGAGCCAGGCCACAGCGGCTAACAGCAAACATGCAGCAAAAAGACAGGAAGGAGTGGCAGGACGTCTTTCAGGACCTTTTCTGGGTCCGTATTGAGAATCGCAGACAGAAAGCAAACAGCAAAGCAAGCAGGAGGCTTCGCTCAGGACCTCCAGAACTCAGGAGAGGATTCAACAGCTAAGCTGCTGTGACCCTCTGAAGTCAGGTTTAGTTTAGAATTCATTCAGAGACACAAACTGTAAAAACGACTTGTGTTTCAACTTAAAGTACAAAACCCGGCCGCCTTAAAACTGACCTCACTGCACTTAATAATACATTAACAGACGGATTATTACTCTGTTGACCCATTCATGTCCAACAGCTATACTTTGTACTAAAGAAATGTCTCCGGGTAATCAAACTATACGGTTAAAAAGTGAGTTTTTGTCATTATTTATCAATTTATGTCTTTTGGTCACATGGCTACTGCCTTTTAACCCCTTAAATGGCCAGGGCCCACCAGCCGGAACAGAGTTTTAGAGCTCAGCCAGTTTACTTTGAAGGCCCTGTAGTTACTGAATAATAAGCCTTAGTATGTAATAAGCCTCAGATTTTAAAGGGTTAACAAAGCAATAAAAAAATCCAAGTTTTATTGTTAATAAAAGTATAAAAATTACACGCAACCAAAAAATTCACAAGTGTACTCATGTTTAAAGTATAAATAAACAACATTTCATCACTTTAGACCCATTAGAACAAATTCTGATGCATTTTCTTTAGCATATCGCTGCTGTCGGAACAAAACCTCGTACCTCCATTTTTGTCATTTTTAGTTTCTGACATCATTTAAATACCTAAAATACCTGTTCCCTTTTACATTGTGTGTAAATTTCATGCTGAATGGACCCAAAGAAATGACGTGGGAAACATTCTGGTTCCATTGACTTACATTAAAAGTAAAGAAGATTTTTGGAGAGGTTTTGTTCCAACAGCAGCGATACAATCTTAAAAAAGAAGGTTCTTCAAGGGTTCTTTAATAAAACAAAATGGTTCTATATATGCCATGGTTCTATATAGAACCATGAACACTCAAAGAACTCTTTGCATGATTAAAGAGTTCTTTGCATCGTTAAATAGTTCTTCAGATTGATGGAGAATGTGCTGTAGATGGTTCCATATACTGTCTTTTTAAAAAGGATTCTATATAGCACCAAAAAAGGTTCTTCTATTATACCAAGTTCGACAATAGAAGAACCCTTTTGGGTGCTGTATCGAATGATTTTCAAAAAGGTTCTATATAGAACTATATACAAAACATTCTCCATCAATCTGAAGAATGAATCTGAAGAATCTGAAGTTCTTTGCATGGTGAAATGGTTCTTCAGATTGATGGAGAATGTGTTGTTTATGGTTCCATATAGCACCAAAAAGGGTTCTGCTATTGTTACAATGTTATATATAACCATATGCAACAATCTGAAGAACCATTTCACCATGGAAAGAACCATTTAAACATGCAAATGGTTCTTTGAATGTTCATGGTTCTAAATAGAACCACTGTCTTTACTAACAGTGTAATGCAGGGCTGAACTATGAGCATTATTCAGGTATCGACATGCACATTCTCCATCAATCTGAAGAACGCTTTTATGATGTAAAGAACCCTTTAATCACGTAAAGAACCTTCTTCTTTAAGAGTGTATGCTGAGGAAAAATGCAAAAGAGTTTGTTCCAATGGGTCTAAAATGATAAAATGTTTATACTTTGAACATGAGTACAATTTTTTGTTTATGTGTAATTTTTATACATTTATTAACAGTAAAACTTTGGAATTTATATTGTTTTGTTTACCACTTAAAATCCCAGGTTTATTACATACTAAGGCTTATTATTCAGTAACTACAGGGACTTCAATGCAAACTAGCTGAGCTGTAAAGCTTTGGGCTGGCTCTTGGGCCCTGGTGGCTTAAGGGGTTAAAAACCAGTAACCATATGGGACCAAAAGACATAAAATGATAAATAATGACAATAATGACTAATTTTTAGCCATATGGTTTAATAAACTGGAGACATTTCTTCAGCTTTGTGCTTAGAAAGCATATCGCTGTTGTCAGAAGAAAACCTCATATCTCCATTTTTGATGTTTTTCAGTTTTTGACATCATTTGAAAATACCTGTTATTCTTTACATTGTGTGCAAATATCATGATAAATGGACCAAAAGAAATGATCCAAAAATTACTTGGAAAAAATTCTGGTTCCATTGACTTACATTAAAAGTAAAGGAGGTTTTTCCCTTCTCCTGTAAAGTTCTGATTTTGGAGATACAAGCTTTTGCTCCGACAGCAGCGATAGGTACCAATAAACACAGCTCACATACTGACATTAAAGGGTTAACTTATTCTGGAGATTTGTATAGTTTCAATGCAGCCAGGTTACGAATTCACTATTATTAAGTTAAAACAGCAAATCTGTTTACAGTGCAGAGGGCAGCAGTGGGTCAGCAGTGGGCAAGACAGCTAGGAGGTGAAAGAGGAGCAGGCTGGAGACACAGAGCCGGTACCTTCTCGCTATGGCCATGCTCCTCGTTTAGCGTCGTGCTACTGCATGTGTCAACGCCCGAGTCTTTGACCTGAGGTTCGCACCACTCCTCCGCCTCCTCTTCGAGGGAGCGCTCCCCGAATCGCACCGTTCTGCTCTTTTGCCTCTCGGACAGTGCATAAGCAGGATCCAAAAAATATGTCTGCTCGATTGTTTTTCTTTTTCCCCACTGACTCACGCCTACAGGTTAAGGATACGTTTAAAAAAGGAAAAAACAAACAGGAAGAAAGGGAGAGGTAGAGAAAAAAAAGAAAACAAAAAACATGCAAAGGTGAATAAAATCAGGGGATAATGGGACGGATGAAGACACAGAGGGGCGGACGCCTCACCATAGACATAGGGGAGGCCTCACTATGCCAAGACGCATGGTCCCACCAGTGACCATCCATATCTCCTGTGGGCAGAGCACATGTGAGCAGGACAGAAGAGGACAAGTATCCCTCACACACACACACACACACACACACACACACACACACACACACACACTAGGGCTGCATAAGCTGGAATAAGTAACATATTGCGAATACACTGCAGTCGACGTATGCCTTCCAATACACAGCTGTACAGAGCAAATAAAAAATATTCTATACAAAGATCATCATTAACATCCTCGTCAAATCAACTCAAGCTTTATTGCTCAAACACATAGCCATACACAGTATAACCCGCAGTGAAATGCTTATCCGACTGTCTGTTATCTTGAAAAACAGAAAATACAATACAAAAAATTATAACTATATAATAATACAATAATATAATCACTGCACATGTCAGCCGTTACATTACTATCACTGAAGTTTGTTTGCATCAAACCAATAAACTTGTAGAGAGGAGAACTCCCACTCTGTAATGCCTTCTGGGCTTCTCAAACACTAGAGGGCGCTCCCGAGCGACTCCAAAGTGAATGGGTTGATATGGAGCATTTGAGCAAAATCATAGTTTGTAAATGCTTCAACATTTTAATGTAAAAAAATTAAATCACTTCCTGAACACAGAACAGCGTAAAACATTTTAACACTGCTGTTATATTTTTAAGAGCTTTTAAACTCGAGTTATAGGAGATTGAAATGGCGCCTCATGTACGTTCATGATGTCAGTGAGTGCGAACAGCCAATGAGCTGCTCCGCTCGCCAACCAATCAGCACTGTTAGTGTCAGTAATGTTAGACCTGCTGCCCAAAACCTGTTTGATGTAGAAAAAAGGAAACTTACAGGTGAGATTTCTTTGTTTTTTTACTGAAATCCATCCGTCTACTTTCTAAAATTAAAGGAAAGTTCTGGCTCAGTGATTAGAAACTATTTTAACTTCTTGTTTTTAGCTGTTGAGCTCCATTTCCTCCCATTCATTGAGGACTCGCTTGTGGGTGCCTCTGCTGTTTAGCAGTCAAGTTTCTGACATAATGGGTGTAATAGGAAGTGACCAGGCTCCTCATAAAGAGGCTCTGATCACTGCACTGGGCATCAGTGTTAGTGCTACTGTCAGCTTTAGTGTTAGCTTGTTTGAAGGGGCAGCCTAACTTCATTCTCAGATTCATTTTTTTGCTTTCAACACAGAAACATTTACATTACCTCAATCCTCAAACGTGATCAAAAATGCTGTAAAAGTAAGTATCTTTCAAATAATAACAATTTTCTAATGTTCTCATTCATGGCTTAGACTAGAAAAAACAGATGTGCTGGTATTCAAGGACAATAAAACAGCTGTAGAGCTTAACTTATAGAAAATTATCACAATTTATATCGCAGTCACAATATCAGCCCACAATTGGAGATTTTCCCCAAGTCGTTCAGCCCTACAGTAATGATCATTAACTATATATTACAAAGCCCTAACACACACACACACACACACACACACACACACACACAGAGGCATACAGTCCCACACACATATTTACAGTACTCATAAAGATAAGCACATATTCCTTCCATCACTTGCTCCTCTTTTCTCATACAGGCCCAAACACACAGCTCCACAAGATGTAAGTCACCTCTCACTGCAGTGCTCTTTATGCACACAGATACAAATGTATATTGATTAGCAAACGTTAAAACAATATTAAAAGTGTCCCAGTGTCTCCCAACCATTCCCCGCTGTCCAAAGGAAGACATGTATCTCCATTTTCTTTTTATTTCCTTTCATGATTTCACGATGATTGGACCAACAGAAATAGTCCAAAACTGCTTAGAATAAAATCTCTCTACATTAACTTGCACTGAAAGTGCAGAACGTTTTGGCCTCTCCTGTAAAGTTGCCATGTTGGAGATACTTGTTTTTCTTTGGACAGTGACGAATTGCAGAACTAACCAACTGAACAAAACTCAATTTAACAAAACAGAACAAATCTACTATGTCACTGATGAACTTAACCCTTGTGTGGTGTTGGTGTGTTTGTTACTCAGTGGTCTGCTGGACCCACCACATTGTTGTTTATTAAATCAATACAGTCAAATCAATTTATGTAAAAAAAAAAAAAACCAGATGTTTAAAAATATCACAAGTGTCCAGCGTAGGGTTCTCCTTTAGCAGCTGTAGCCAGTCAGCAGCCTGTCCATGTTGTCCACCCTCACACACACACACACACTAACAGCAGGCCATGTAGGAGGAGAACAGAGTGAAGGACACAGCACCTCCACACTTTCCCCCCCACAGGTTCACCCAACACCACATGTGTAATATAAATGTGTGGGGGGTGAACAGAGTGAAGACACTGAAAATGGGTTATTTTATATGATCTTCACAGAAAATGAGCAAAGAACAAGAATCTGAGGCTGAAATAATAATAAATCACATCATTTTTTCTTTTGGTAAACACTGAAAACGGGTCCCACAGACCTGAACACCACACAAGGGATAAAACATTCAGCAGCCCAAAAATAATGCTGTTAACAGCTTCAGTAAGTTGTTATATGTGCCAGTTAGACGTGTCTGGATATTTAAAAATAAGTCACCGTCTTTAAATGACTTTTGCTGTAATGCTCCTTCAAACTGAGGAAGACACAGACGTCATAGCAGGCAATGAAGGTTTAAACTGAAGGCCATGTGCCCCAGTCTGGCTCTGAAGGCTGCAGTGTGTCCGTTATGTTGGCGTGGCCGTGTCTGATGATGTTAAAGTCTAGACTGGAGTGACGTGGGTTACAGTGATGGTGCGACTTAAACAGCTTTTAGACAGTGAACCTCATCAAGTTTACAAAGACCATTCATTTCTACATCTCTCATCTGTCTGTCGGTTCCAAGCTTAAAACATACCAACCGATGGAAAAACCATATGGAAAAATATATTTGGACACATTTTTATATATTTGAAATACATTTCAAATACATTGCAGTCGATGCTGAAATACACTCCAAACAGTAAAATGTATTTCAGAATATTTTGCCATATTAACCAAATATATTTTAAAATACATTCATTTTAAAATGTTTGGGGAAATAATACACATAGAAATGTACCATACAAAAATAAATGTATGAAAATGTTTTTATCAAATCCATTTGAAAATTTATGAAAACAGTCAAATCTTGTCTGATGCTCTTCACTGTCTGATACCTTAGAAATGAATTTGTGTTCCAGTATCTTCATTTTAAATCTGATCAAATGATCCTTTAACAGGACAGAAGCGAGTGTTGTGGGTATTGATACTCTGTGAAAATGTAGTTATGATCTGATATCTTGTTTATCTGAAATACATTGTGTGTGAGAGTCTGACTGCAGACGGACATGGTTAATGTAAAGAACAGTGCAGATCACAGAGGTCAGTACCGTTCATTCAGCTCATGTATATTTAGTTCTGTCTGTAAGCTTTGTTAAAACTACAGTTGAAAAAATATGATAACTAAAACAAATAAATGCATTTGAGAAATATATTTAACAAATAACAAACAATAACAAATTTCTTGGCCATTTTCATACATTACAAAAATATATTATATATTTATATTATATATAAATATATTTGGAATTTATATTTTTCCATATGAGAAATATGACACTGCTGCATAGGCTTATATATATCGCTGCTGTCGGATCAAAACCTTGTATCTCTGGAGTCGTAACTTTACAGGAGAAGGAAAAACCTTCTTTAATTTTAATGGAAGTCAATGGAACCAGACTTTTTTCTGAGTCATTTTGGGCTGTTTCTTTTGGTCTATTCTTCATGAAATTTACATACAATGTAAAGAACAACAGGTATTTTCAAATTATACCAAAAACTGAAAAACGACAAAAACGGAGGTATTGTTCCGACAGCAGCGATATATATATATATATATATATAATAACATAGAAAAGAAAAGAACATTAATATATAATAGATATAAGCGTATTGCTTAAAGCTTGACGAAACATATCTGAGACTAAAGACATGATAATTAACTTCAGAAGATTTCAGAAGGAAATTACGTCTATTAAGGGTCAGTTAGTGCAATATGTACAATCTTACAAATATCTTGGGGAAAAAAAATCAAAATCAAATCAAAACTGAACTTTGAAGTTAATCGTGAAGGCGTGTGGAAAAAGGGGCACTGGCATTTGTATTGTTTGAGTAGCTTGTCCTGTTTTCACATTGACAAAACCATGACGACCCTATTCCGGTTCCATTTTAACGTTTTGGTAGCGCGGTCTGGAAAACAATCTTTAAAGAACAGAAATTCTCTGAATCAAACTGTTAAACGGTCTGGTCGGCTGACCGCTGAGTCACAACTGAAGCTAAAGTCCCTGTACACCAGACAGGTAAAGCGGATAGCTGATTCGATTTTAAATGACCACTCCAGCCCTCTGAACACTGAATTTTACCTGCTCCCTCTGGATGTAGGTTTAGAGTCCCAAAGTGCAGTGGCATATAAAAATAGCTTTGATCCAACAGCCATTACTCAGATGGACCATTGGGTATTTTTATGTTTTCTGATGATGATAGGGCCAAAATAAAGCAACCTGAACATGAACCAGCTACATCACATGCTGCACTAACATGTAAGGGTGTTTCATAAAAAACTAAACCAATATAAAACATAATTTCATAAAACATATCCAATAAATTAGTGTTACTTTTTGCTAACCTCCAAACATCTCTCATTTTCTGCCTCTACTGTCAATGATCAAACTGGGGTGCAAAACTGGGTGGAGCCTATCACAGTAAAGTGGGCGGGGCTTGCGCTACGTAAAGAATTATGCTTAAATGACTTTGTTTTCTTTTCTGAAGTCACTTACAAATTCTACAGGTTGTGATCTTGGGGGCTTGAGGGCGGCGCAGAAAACACAGAAACTTCTGTTTGAGAATTCACATACAAACTGAATGGAAAATCAGTTCAAACCTGTATATATGTGCCACACATTCCTTCAGCAGGGACTCCAATTCCCATAAGCCCTTGGGTAATCACGTGACTCTGTCTCCTCCGCACAGCCTCACCTGAATACTGATTATGTGCACCTGTTTTGACTGTCATGTGGTCTGGTTAGTTAGCCTTATAAGCCCGGGCTTCAGCGTAGACACTTCGCAAGGTATCGCTACTGTTACAGAGTTACTGCGCGTTTCGGTTTGTTTTTCTTGTTTGTTGACTTTTTGCCTGTTTGTTCCCACTTTGCCTTTTGCTTTCTCCCTTTGACTTGGTTATGACAGCGTTTTTCTGGTTTTGGAGTCGACCTTGGCCTGTCTGTTGACGATGACTTTGGAACTTCCTAGTAAAGCCTCTTCCTTTTTTACAATCCGCACACGTCTGATTCATTCTGTCCCGTTACAATATGCATGTTTCTGTTTTTATATTTATTTATATAGCACTGTGCAGGTTATATACTGCATCTGTCAACTCATCGCACTTAGGCTGTTATTGGAATATAGCAATCTTAGCTAATCAAAACACTATATTAGATCCTAAATTATCAGTATCCAACAGTTTTACCTGCAGTCATTACATATTCATTCTGTTTACAATCGGAGACAGATTCAGTTTGAAACTCCAAAAGAAGAGGAAGATTTTTGGGTTTATGAGTTTTGTAGTAAGTTAAAATCAGATATAGTAGAGTATTTATTATCAGAGTGGTCCATCTTCCATTCAGCAGAGCAAAACCAAATGTTTGAGCCCATATAATTCAAGAAGCAACATCGCCACAGACAGACAGACAGAGGTGCTTCTGCACAAACGTTGCTAATACTAAGCTCAGTGGGACACAGCTAGTCCAGCTAGCTTTGTGTTCTTAATTAGACACCTGCAGCAGATCTGCTTCAGTACGGAGCCCCGCTGGTGACATCCCATATAAATACAAATAATGTGTGGCCACACCTTATTAATGCATGGATATGGGACTTCGTAAGGCGCAGAAATGAGATGATTAAGTTGGGGCTACAAGTTAGTGAGGTGTGGGAACGAGATCATGCCTCACTAAATCGTGGCCACGCAGTAGGATCTCATTCCCATGCCTTACTAAGTTGTGGCCGCAACTTAATTATCTTGTTCCCATGTCTTACTAAGTCGTGGCCACGCATTATTTTTATTTACGCAGGAAGTCTCCAGCGGGGCTCCGTAGCTTCAGCTCACAAGTCAGATGACCCAATAAAACCCATGCCCTTAGAATCTACACTCTGAGCAAAAAGGGTTCTTTATAGTACCAAAAAAGGGTTCCGTAGCTTGTAACAATAGTGGAACATTTTTTGGCGCTACACAGAACGCTTTTCAAAAACATTTTAAGTAGAACCATCTACAGCACATTCTCCATCAATCTAAAGAATGCTTTCATGATGTAAAGAACCCTTAAATCATGCAAAGGGTTCTTTGAGTGTTCATGGTTCCATATAGAACCAAATTCTTTACTAAAGAACCCTTTAGTAAAGCTATTCTGAAAGCTTTAGCACAGCACACGCAAATCACTCAACCATTTTAACCGCACGTTACACATTCTCAAGTCCAGTGCTTAAAACTACACCCTTAAAGAAGATGGTTCTTCAAGGGTTCTTCAGTAAAGACAGTGGTTCTATATAGAATATAGAATTTGCATGCTTAAATGGTTCTCTGCATGGTGAAATTCGTCTTCAGATTGATGGAGAACGTGTTGTATATGGTTCTATGTAGCACCAAAAAGGGTTCTGCTATTGTTAAGATGTGAAGCATGCAACAATAGCAGAACCCGTTTCTATATAGAACCACATACAACAATATGAAGAACAATTTCACCATGCAAAGAACGACTTAAGCATGCAATACAGAACCACCGTCTTTACTAAAGAACCCTTAAAGAACCATCTTTTTTAGGAGTGTAAGCACTGGACAGGTGCCTTTTTAAAATCTTTTTATGTGCTACTTCAAAACAATATTTGAAGATGATTTATTGTACTGTGGAAAAGCACAACATTTAGGTGACATTAGGATTCTGCATTTTTTCATTTTATTCATTTTACTGCACTTGTATCCTACTAAATTATACATTATATTATAATTATATTATATTATATTATATTATATTATATTATATTTCTCTGTAATGCTAATAGAAGTAGTTTTAGTCACAATTGAATTGTTTATATTGGCGTCAGTATATCAGCATTGGCAGATATGTACATAAAAAGTATCAGATATCTGAATTATGCTGCGGGCCATAATTACCATATTGATGCATTCCTATTTCTTATTGCATTGAAACAGATGTTTGTAGATCTTCAGCCACGTAAGAGAGTAATAATAATAATAATAATAATAATAATAATTATTATTATTATTATTATTATTATTATTAATAATAAAATTATTATTATTATTATTATTATTATTATTTATATAGCACTTTTCATGCCGGTGTCAGCTCAAAGTGCTTTACAGACAGGAGATAAAAAACAGTAATACAAGAAATTATAAGCATTCATTTAGAATCATAAGAAAATGACACAGATCAGATTAAAGGATAAATACGACGAGACAGTTTTAATTAAATGCTGAGTTAAAGAGCTGCGTTTTCAGATGTTTATTAAAAGTGAGCTCTGAGCTCGACAGTGTAATAAAAGGTGAACTGAGCTCCACAGTTTAGAAGCAGAATAACTGAAAGAGTCTCTCCACGTTTTCTGTATTTTACAGAAGGTGTTCAGAAGGTCAGTATCTGCAGATCTAAGATCATAAACAGACACTCTGTGATGTAAGTGGTGCTTTAAGGTCATTTACAGCCTTAAAAACTAGTAGCAGAGCTTTAAACTCTATCCTGACCGATACAGGCAGACAGTGTAGCTCTTTTAAAGTGGGAGTGATCTGATCTCTCTGTGTTGCTTCTGTTTGGATGCTGCTGCGTTTTGTACGAGTTGTAAAGGACGTATTGTTTTCTTAGGAAGTTTAGGTAGAAGATCATTACAGTGATCAACTCTGCTTGTAACAAATGCATAAACACGTTTCTCTGCGTCGCTCTGAGAGAGAAAAGGCCAAAAGACTTTCTCAAATGATAAAAAGCTACTGTAGTGATTGTGTTTACATGCGGGAAAGAGTCTGAGATCACACCCAGGTTACGTACTGAGCGTCTTTATCAGCGTAGACATAGACATACAGCAGCGTCACGTGTTACTGTACTACACAGCAATATATGCCCACACTTTTCTGATCGTGGCATTAAAAGTGGGTGAGGACAGTTTTGTTGCAATGTTTTTGTCATCATAATCTCCTTTCTTCAAATGGCCTGTGATTGCCATGCAAAGTAGAAATGGTTCCTCAGTCCTAGAACCCTCAGCTGAACTGCGCTTGGACTCATACCCATGAGAAAGTGTGTCAGCGACTATCCGATATAGCTGCACCCAAATTCCATCAGCCTGCCAACCCATGTGACCAACAGCCAGTCAAAAAAGAGCACAGCAGATCAATACCTGAATAAGGCTGATAGACCAGACCTGCATGCATGAAAAAGAAGGTTCTTTAAGGGTTCTTTAGTAAAGACAGTGGTTCTTTGCATAGTAAAATGGCTCTTCAGATTGATGGAGAATGTGTTGTATATGGTTCTATATAGAACCTTTTTGAAAAGGGTTCTATATAGCACCAAAAAAGGTCTTCTATTGTTACAAGCTTGACATCGTAATAGTAGCGGAGCCATTTTTTGTGAATATAGTACATTGTCTTTACTAAAGAACCCTTAAAGAACCATTTTTTGAGAGCGTGTATTTTTAGGCAAATGTCTGCTGACACTTATATGACTCTAATATCACTGTGCATCCCTAATAAGCAACATGCATTAAAAATAACGTGGCAAAGAGCAAAAACGCCCCCATATTCAACATTTTAGCCCCTTAAAATATGAATACAGACCCAAAATAATGTAACAGTAATGTTTCAGTTAATGCACGCTCATTATGTCGCAATATTATTTTGTGCATTTTCCAAAAATGTGCCCCATTTGTGCATGAAATGCCCCTAAATTTGAGTCAGTGAGGGCAAAATTGCCCCGTTTATGAGTAAAATCATTCGTCCATATGCGCATAATTCATGAACGCATCCAGCAAATGTTCAATAATCAGCATGAAACTACACAGGATCATATACATCACGACCACAGACACCACCATCACTTTCACTTGACACAGCCCCTTCCATTTCACCCACACTGCAACAGAATATCGAGAAATGCAGCCTTACGTCTTTTGACATCACTCCTAAATAAACCATCACAGTCCCGCACGAGCGTAATTCCTCATTCCTCCAGGCCCTGCAGCGCTCCGGCCGCTCCGGCAGTCTTTCGGAATAGGATCCACCCCGTGTGGTCCAAATATATTGCTGGTAATCCGCCTTTGCAGCGCTGCCCCTTCCAAACCCTGGCAAGTCGAACTTCCGCAAAGCTGATTTACTTAGCGAGGAGGACGCCGCGAAGACCACGACGCTCAAAGCCCCCACTTTCTCTCCCGCTCACGGACTTACAGGCCCAACCGGACCTCAAGGTGGGGGGCGACCGAACGAAGGTCCTGCCATCTTTCTTAGACCATCACTTTCTCCAGCTCTGTCTCTTTACCTTCCTCTTTCTCGTTCTCTGTCTCTCTCTCTCTTCCTCCCCCCTCCCCTCTGCTGAAAGGGAGTTCATGCATTAGAATAATGAGCTTACCTTTATTCTTGTAAGCCAGCTCAAACACTCTCTGCCCTACATGATCCTCACATCACAACACACTCTTTCCCTCAGTTTGCTGGGCTTGATCTCTCTCTGCCTCGCAAAAGCGTTTCTCCTTCCTGCGCCAAACTTCTCGCTCACGAAGAAACCCCTAACTTCCCACGCGCGACCTCCGGTGTGCTTTTTTTTGTTTTTTTAAAGAACAAACAGACCTTTTCCTCCTACTGTTCCACACTGACAGGTCGCAGTGATGGTAGTCACCCTTTAGAATAAAACAAGACACAAAAATAACCAACGTGTTTCAGAACAGGAGCCCAAAAGCGGAGAGTGGTTACAGTGGAACGCAGTTAAAAGGCAAGCGAAAGCTGCACTCACCACCATTTTCCCTGACTTGCACAAAGTGTAGCGTCTCTATGTCCGCCTCCACCGGCTACTCTGCTGGAATGCTTTTCGCTTTTTCAGCAAGGAGGAGGGAGCTGCGCCACTTTAGACCAATCGCGTCCGGTAATCTGTGACTGACCGGTGTTCTCCCAGTGATACCCGACGGCAGGATAAGCTCTGTCAGAGATCACTCTGCTACTTTTAGGCTCCTTCCTGGCTGCCAGGACGAAGGTTCAGTATCTTTCAGTCAAGAACGCTGAGATTAACAAACTGATTACAAATAACTCATTATTAAGGCCCTGAGCTCCATCACTGCACCACCACAACTTACTATTATTGCTACAGCATCTCGCTGCTGTCGGATCAAAACCTTGTATCATAAAATGGTGACTTTACAGGAGACGGAAAAAACATACTGTACTTCTCATGTAAGTCAATGGAACCAGACTTTTTAACTAGTAATTTTGGGCCGTTTCTTTTGATCCATTCATCATGAAATTTACAGAAAAGGTAAACGACAACAGGCATTTTCAAAATATGCCAAAAACTGAAAAACGACAAAATTGGAGATAGGAGGTTTTGTTCCGATAAGTGTTATTTATTTATTTCAGAGCTGAAAGATTCATTGTTTTTAATGTTGAAATCAAATTTTGAAAGAGTGCAATTTTCAAACTGCAACAGCTCCAAGTTTTATTATAGTGTATTATCAATTCAACTAATCAGAAGCAACCAAACGTCCTTATGCTGTGACATCACAACCACAAATGACTGGCAGGCTGCCACACTGTGTTAGGCATTCGAGCCTCGAGCCAGAAAAAGTTCTTTTCCAAAAATAAAGCCCTACTTATAGAAAACAATATTGCCAAAATCCTTCAGGCCTTATTTAATTATTTATTTAGCGATTATAAAACTAATTTGAAAACTTTAGACATGAATCTACAAAAACGCTTTTGTAGATGAAAGGCAGACGAAACTGGCCTGCGCACTGATGGACCTTAAAGGATTAAGCGCGTTAGAAAGAACGGCAGACGAAAAGCTAGAACACTGCATGTGTGAACAGAAGGAGAGAGAGCAAGAGGGAAGCAGAGAAGGGAGGGAGAGAGAGAGAGAGAGAGAGAGAGAGAGAGAGAGAGATTGAGAAACAGTGAGCGAGTGTCTCTTTGGGTCAGCCTGTGTCCTACATTCTCTTAAACCCTGCTGGAGTGCCGTGTGTCGGGTGTATTAAGTGGGAAGCAGGCGTGATGCAGCCGTTCCTCAGCGTCTTTTCTTCGACTCACAGTTCCACCCCAACCCCTCGGCTCTCTACGGACCAGCTCAGCCTCCGCGGAGAGAAACGAGGGGCTTGGAGGAGTTCGCTCTCGCTAGCCACCGCTTCTGCGCTGCTCCTGCAAAGAAGCTTACCAATTTGAGCTAATTAAGGTCCTGACAACATCAGAGCTTTCAGGGAAAGGACAGAGCGTGTCCAGTGCTGGAGAAAAGGACAGAAAGAGGGAAGGCCATGTTGGCCGTTCGGATCAGCTCCATCTAAAAGAACAACGGCCAAAAGCGCAGACAAAACTCATACTTTGAAAAGGCTGCTGCTGCTGTTTTTAGCAGTGTGCAGGGGCGGCCTTTGTGCTAGGCAAAGGTAGGCAGACTCTAAGGGCCGCCATGAGCCGAGGGCCCCATGACAACACAAATTAGATATACTGTAGGTGTTCATGTTAACTAACCTATTCTGGAAAATATATGCATTTTTAAAATAGCGGTTATTTGCAAGTCCAGTGATTATTTTCAGGAGTTTCAGCCCCTCAGTCACGGTTATAACGTACTGTTCCATGTTGTTACATGATGACATATCTGCATAAAGATGGACGGTTATGAACAAGGCATTCAAGCAATAATCTACATTATAGAGAGGAGTTCATTCAATGTGATTTCTGGGTGTTGAGAGCGAAAATGAAGGTGTAGTATCTAAGAACAGCAGAGAAACACAAAATAAGGGAGGAAAAAGTGCTGAACGGGTTGAGCAGACTGTGTACAGTGATAGCGTCAATGTTAGTATAGACAGATCCAGTAATACGTCTACGTTACTAATTACTTCTCTCAGAATGTGATGGGAATACGTAACTTCTCATTCTTCGTTCTTGGAAAAAAGCAATCTCACGACTCATTACTTTACTTTTTTTTTTTTTAAATAAAATTATTAATTATCTCATTATATTGACAGATAATATTTGTTTCAAGCATTATTTCTTAAAACAAGCAAAATTACCAATTTAGTGAGAAAAATTCTCCTAATAAAATCACGTGAGTGAAACAAATGTTACTTAAATTAATAATATTTTCAAACCGATACATATTAGACTTCAATTTCACTTGCCAAGATATCATGTTTTGCGGTGTAGATAGTTGCATCACTTGTTAAAAAAATGTGAAAATGGTTCTTTGTCTTCAGCCTAGAGCCCCAAAATCACTAAAACAGCCCCGGTTATGTGATGTAGATGTACTTTTGTCCATTTTTGTAGATAACAGTTTGTCATCACAGTGATAACTTTTTTTTATATAAATCAGTTCCGGACCACTTTAGGAGGCGGTTTGAAACGCGATTCCTGTCAGATTTTTACAGATGACTGACGCTCTGACCGCTCAAATCGGACGTCTTTTGCATCAGCGATGTCAAATCCAGAGTGTTGGATTCAAGAAGAGGGTCAAAGCTTCACGTTTATGCCAGAGAATTCTGAAGAGTTTGGAGGGCGAGACGATGCACCTCCATCTCTCCTGCATCCACTTTTGAAATGTTACTGACCCCCAAGTCGTTACCATGGCAACCCATGCAGACAGGCTGGTGATGTCTGGACACACAAATTTGATCTGATCACTTGCAGACAGTCGTCTCAAAAGATCTGATTTGAGAAACAAATCCGATTTGCTGGCAGTCTGAACGTGACTAAAGCCTTGAGGACATTACATGACTTTTAAAGTGTTAACAGATTGTAAAAGACTGGGCGTCTCACATTATCAGACTGCAGATTTTTTGGGCGACTGAAATATTGGGGATCCACACTAAACGATTAGGAATCACACAGTACTCAACTTTTAAGCCGCTGTTGAGCCGAACGGAGCTCGCTGAACTCTCACAAACTCATGTACACTCACACGTTCTCCCGTTACTACCAGACACAAATCAACGAGGAGCCGCTGCTGTTTTCTCTGCCGTTTGCGCTACACAGTAAAGAAGCAGCAGATAAGACATTAAGTGGATCATGGATTTAAAAATATGATCAGTTGGTATTTTTAGAGTTTTAACTGTACGTAAACTCGATCGTGCCTTAAACTCAGCTCATTAAAAGCTTCGCTCCACATGTGAGAGACTTTTCCCATTTTTGTTTGTTTACTTCCTGTATTTTCTTCTCCGCATTCATTGGCTGTTACAGGAGTTCTTTCAGACTGAGTGGCTGATCAGTTTACACTACTAGATAAAATCAGACGTTTGATAAACTCTGACTGGTCTGAAACGCCACTGGGAGACCAAAAATCTGAGTCTGCGCCCCTCGCACATGACTCAACTCTCTCTCCAACTGTCGGAGCTAAAATAGGGGAAACAGTCATGTAGTGCAACCCCGGCTTAAGGGACACAGAGAAAACTGGGGAACACGCTAAAACCACACCAGGAACTAGAGATGGGACCGATCCAATATCTGTATCTGGACCGACGTTGACGTAATTCACTCATCGGATATCGGACGGACAGGGCCGATCCACTTCCTGATCCAGACCATGACCATGGACCGTGAACCCGCTGTAACGTAACAGCGTAACATGAAACGTCACCGATCCAGATTCCATTCCACATCTTACCATGAACCTGCAGCAACTTCAGTCTGTAACTATCCTACAAACAACCAGTTTAATCACCTGAAGAGGTTTCATCATCCTGTTGGAGAACTTAGAGCCCAGGAATAATCTGCCATTCAGAAAACACATTTCAGAGATTCAGTGACCCTTATTAATCCCACAATGGGGAAATTTCACTAACCCATCCATGCAGTGAAGCACCACATACACACTAGTGAAGACACACACTAGGGGTCAGTGAGCACACTTGAGCAGTGGGCAGCCCTATCCGCAGCACCTGGGGAGCAGTTGGGGGTTAGGTGCTTTGCTCAGTCATGTACTGTTGGCTCAGGGGATCAAACCGGCGACCTTCCGGTCCCAAGGCTGGTTTCCTAACCTCCAGCCCACGACTGCCCCCAAAGCTCTGACGTAGTCGGCAGGTTATACCAGCAGGTATATTGGCAGGTTATACCTGAACTGTACAACCAGGTGTCATCACCGTTAGCGGTGCAGTTAGATGTTAAAGCCCTGAGCTTCACAGCTGATATTTGGACCTCAGATGTCCAGTGTCTCTCGTAAGTCCCACTGTACACTGGGTGAACTCTGCGGTGCGTCAGGTGAAAAAGTACAGGGGGTCACACACCAGCAGTTCAGCTGCAGCCTCCATTACAGATATGCTTAGTGATTGGAAGATTAAACACCTTAAACACAAACATAAACACAATACCAACAATAATAATGGTAATATCAAAGTAAAAAGAGTTTCCGTATTGGAATCTGTATCGGTATCGGCAGCTGTGTATCGGAAGTGGATCAGAACTGAAAAAACGTGGATCGGGCCATCACTACCAGGAACCAAGAAAACATTAGGCCTAAGCTATAAAAACAGACACTCTGAAAGACAGAGACTCTTAATAGGGAGTAAATACTGACAACAACAGATACAAGACACAGACACAACGACAAGATGGAGACAGACACCAAGGATCTACGATGACAGAAGAGAAGCAGCTGAGAGGTGATGGCTTCCTCATCCTTACAGAATATGACACCATCAGATCATTTACAGCAACATACAGAGGGTGTAGCTGTGATGGAAATAATGGAAACACCTCATGATACATAAAGCGCCTGATAGCCACTAGTGCCACCCTTCATGTTACGTGTTGTTTCCATTATTTTGGCCACCCCTGTTTGTATAGGATGATGTCCAGTACAAGCTTTACAGCAGTGGTCACCAACCCTGGTCTTGGAGATCTACTTTAGTGTCAACCTGCACCTGATATGATGCCCCTCCCTTTTGCTGATGCCAGCACAGCTTTTTCATCCAATCAAGGACTTCTGAAGAAGTTAATTAGCCGGAGCAGGTGTGGCCGACAGTGGTGGGAGCTATGTTCTGCAGCAAAGTAGACCTCCAGGACCAGGACTGGTGACCACTGCTTTACAGTTTCATTAAATGATGTGCTCTCTGTGTCTGTAGTGGCTCCTCACTGACTACAGTGCGCTTTAATTACAGCGCTTTAATTATTGAGCAGCAAAGCGGTGTGTAGTGAACACACCTATGCAGCTCACGGCTAGTCAGTGACGCTTCTGAGAAAGTCAGGCGGCGCCGCAAAGGATGAGCTGTGAGAACAGACATGCTTGAGCCCGTCTCACGCTCTGAGCCACCACCGCCCGGACTACTGACACGCCCTAGTCCAGTCGCTGAGTTCTTTCAGCTGGAGATCTGTTTATTGAACAGCAGGGACCATGATATGAGTCACAAGAATTACGAGAATATTAGAATGAGATATATGAATTATATTAACATTCATTTTAGGCTTTTTAAAATGTATTTAACCACTTATTCACCCAGAACCTGCCAGGTTACATTGCTTTCCGTGTGATCCCTGAATTATAGTCTTAGGATGGAAGATATGAAGGGATTTTTTGTGACATTATTGTATAAATAATAAGTAAAGAAATAAATTGTTCAAATGATGATTGATTAATTAATTTCATTTTGAAATAGAAACTTAGATCATTTAATGCAATATAATGAAAAATGTAATTTATGTTTAAACATGCATTATTTATATTTTCTTTATTACGGAATTAAAATGTATTTTTTCATTTATGTATTAATTTATTTGTATGTTTATTTATTCATTTATTGATTCATTTTTTAGTAGTGGTAGTATTATTATGAGTATCATTATTATTATTAAAAATAATAAAAAGTCCTCCCAGTACAACAGAAACTCCTCCTGGTACATCCAAAACTCCTCCCAGTACAACCGAAACCCCTCCCTGTACATCCCAAACTGCTCCCAATACAACAGAAACTCCTCCTGGTACATCCAAAACTCCTCCCAGTACAACCGAAACCCCTCCCAGTACATCCAAAACTCCTCCCAGTACAACCAAAACCCCTCCTAGTACAACCAAAACTCCTCCCAGTACAACCAAAACCCCTCCCAGTACAACCAAAACTCCTCCCAGTGCAACCGAAACTCCTCCCAGTGCAACCGAAACCCTTCCCAGTACAACTGAAACTCCTCCCAGTGCAACCGAAACCCCTCCCAGTACAACTGAAACTCCTCCCAGCACAACCACAGCTCCTCCCAGTACAACTGTACCTCAACCCAGTACAACTCAAACTCCTCCCAGTACAACTGGAGCTTAACCCAGTACAACCGAAACTCCTCCCGGTACAATAAAAACTCCACCCAGTACAACCTAAACTCCTCCCCATGCAGTTCGTCACTGTGCTCTTATTCCATGTCTGAGAGGAAGACGATCATGGAGGACGTACCTGTTTGAGGACCAGAGGAAACTAAATACCTAATAGTAATATGGACAGACGTGACCGCGCTAAACAAACTGCAGATGACTTAATAAACGATTGGCCACTGGTTGCTGCATAACAAGCTGATTTGCATATTCCGTCCCACACAAGAATCGGATTTCAGTCCGACTAACCGGAGACGCATTTGACTACCAAGTGTAAAAGCATGCGGCTAAAATCTTAGCAGGACACAATCCAGATACCGGACACAGGAAGTGACCAGGTGTAAACAAGGCCAAAGACAAACATTAACATGGAAAAGAACTGCTATCTACTTCTCTCTGCGCCGTTATCTCCACAGTGCCCTGCTGTAAATAATCAGAACAGATTCTCCTCTAAGAACGTGTGATACATCAGCTCTCTTTCTTTCTCTTTCTCTATGCCTTACTTCTCTTCCTCTCTTCCTCTCGCTCACGTTTCCCTCATTCATCCATCTAACCCAGCTTCCCACTCTCTCCTTCCCCTTATAGACCTTTGGTCCGGCCATAATTACATCCCGAGAAACAATCAATATCTATTTACTGCTGATAGTTTAGTGTCTTGAAAGTCCATCTAAAATCATGTGCACGTTTAATTGTCTCATGTCTCTGTGAGTCAGAAACAAATGTCTGTCTGCAATGAATCGTGCAGTGAAAGGCAGTGGAGGCAGCGGCTCACCTCGACTTATTTCACTCACTGTATTAGCAATACTACAGATACTGTAATAACACCAGTGCTTTAGCCTGGAATACTACAGAAGGTCGGAGAGGTCAAGAGCTGTGGTTTTCTGGATTATTATCTTGAGATCATGACTTAATTGTGTTGTGATCTCAGGATAACAACTTTTGGACATCAAATCTGTGTAAATAGTGACCGTGACCCAAAAATGGAGAGTGGGGAAACAACATATTTAACACTAAAACGAATATTAAACAATGGATCATCACCATGAAACACAGTATATTTAATATTGAGTTGTTAATCTAAGTTTACACCATCAGCTAAGTAACCTTAGCTGACCCTCAGCAGCTGCATGGCTTCACATCACTGCCTCAATTTACTAGGCTTCTTTTCCATGGTAGCCTCATTCACGGCACACACTGCTTATATTATTTACATTTTTAAAAGAAAATAATCAATTCATGTACATTTTCATGCAATTAGATTTTATAAAACTAAAATAAATGCAGGAAAACACTGTATGGAAAGCCACTCCTTCTGTGGAAGCTGGTGTATGGAATACTGACGGCACAAACTGATGATACATATGATATTTTTCTTATTTCTTTAGAAGTATTGCCCCAAATGTGACCAATCAAAATGCATTTTGGTTGCTAAGCAGATTTTGCAGAGTCAAACCAATCATTACATCCTATTTTACTTATATACAATAACTACTGTAACATCCTATTTTACTTATATACAATAACTACTGAAACGCGAAAGGTGCCGAAGTACTGAGCGGAATACTGCAGTCTTACGTTAGCTAATAAAGTAGTTAGAATACAGTGCGTTTGAGTCACTGGTTAGCATCTACGCCGTGTTTTGTGTCCCATTTGCTTATTTCTCATCACCAAAGCCCTCTGCTATCTAGATTGGAGTGAAAGTTGAAGCTAGACTGACTCCAAGTGTTACAGGGGTCACCCTTTGCATGAGCCAAGACTAAAACTTATGATAATATCAAAAACGGTTGATTTTTTCAGAGCACCAAGACAACAAAAAGACTGACTTAAGACAGCTACCCTGACCACCTTACACCAAACGATCGAGATGATGCGAGCATGACGCATTTTGACTTTGGAAATTTGTCTGAGACAGTAAAATCACTTGAAAAGTTGTTGTGGTGTAACATTATCTCAGACTGCAATTCTCAGAGAGATGATTGCTGCATTTCTTTTTTTTATTATTTTTTTTCCCCAATTTTCTCCCCAATTAAGTTGTTTCCAATTCCACCAGCTAGTTAGGACTCCCCCAATCACACGATACCACCAGCGCTAGGAGGATGAAGGCTAGCACAGGCTTCCTCCAAGATCTGTGAAGCGCCGCCGCATCTTTTCGAACTGCTGCTCACACAACGTCATTGGACAGCCAAACGCGCTCGGAGGAAAACGCCAACCGCCAGATCTGTGACGTCAGCTAACAGACGCCTGCACTGACTTAGCATTGCGCTGAGTGATGAGGGGGGACGGGGCCATCCTACCCACCCAGAGAGAGCGAGGCCAACTGTGCTCTCTTGGACTCCCGGCCATGCGATCTCCTGCTGATAGGGTCAACGTTTAGACGGTGGCGCCACTCGGCAGCCGCTGCATTTCATTTTCAATGCAACACGACTGAAACCTCCCTAACTCAGCCATTCAGCTAAACTGGATAACCTTAGCATGTTTTGAACTGTATGTATGTTGGATTATCTGAGCTTACACATGGCATAGTAAGGTTACTATACCTCAATAATAGTTTCAAAGGTACTGGATGAACTGCTGTATCACCCACTACTACTTAAGTAGTACACTTAAAGCGATGAAGCTGAAACCACAACTTAGGCTCTAAAATTCAATTTACAATTATTTTGTCTACATTCAGCTCAAACATTTCCCTGAGAACGTTTACGCAGCTCATTTAAGGTTATGGAGTGTTTGAGTGAAAACCTAAGGTCAAAGATGTTTTATGCAAGTGACCACTGATCTACAGTGGAGCTTCAGTGGGTGCCGTATCAGCTATGCAGACACGACTCTAGAATTTAATAACATTTGTAAATTAATATAACTTTATTATTAAGAAATATATAGCGATTTGCTCTATTAAAGGAGAGAAAGCAGCTAACACGCCCATTCCTCATTCCAACACTCTGTGTAGGCTTAATGGTCTGTGTCAACAGACCGCTATCAAATATTAGTTGACCGAAAAAATTCCATCATGTGTTCTAATAGAAGTGATACAGGCGCTAAGAGCTTATCCCAATAGCTAACTGGGACTTTATCCTCCCAATATTACGACTTTATTCTCGAAATAGCATGACTTTTTCGGAATATTACGGCTTTTTTCTCAAAATATTACGACTTTATTCTCAAAGTCTACTATATTTATTATTTATTAACAGTGGCCCTAAAACGCCGTTGTAGCTTTGACACAAGTAAATAATAAAAAAAATATTTTATACATCACAAAACAGAAAAAAAAAACAC
This sequence comes from Colossoma macropomum, assembly GCF_904425465.1. Taxonomy (NCBI): domain Eukaryota; kingdom Metazoa; phylum Chordata; class Actinopteri; order Characiformes; family Serrasalmidae; genus Colossoma; species Colossoma macropomum. Next base: position 4,233,820 of record NW_023494787.1, on the reverse strand, counting down.
AACACAGAGTTGAAAACATGCACATGGCTAAATCATGCTATCATAAGACACAGACCATTCGTTTTTAATTACAATAAAAGAGACGTTAACGAAGAGGGTCTTTTGCGTTTTCTCTGAAAACGTGATTCGGTCATTTATCAGACAGCTGAGACATTTATCAGACAAATCTCTGCTGAAACCTGCTCCAAGCAAGCCTGAGAGCGGGGAGTGCACTGATTCATCAATAAAATCTATCGTTACACTCCTTTAATTAACAGAACCTCTTCCTGCTCTGCTTTAGGTGTTCACCACACGACTTTTACACTCTGAGCACATTTCTAAAACGGACAGCGTCACAAACTTATCGTCAGAATTGCTTGTCTTGTTGTTGTGAGGCGCTCACACTAGACGACAGAGCAAAGAGAGAGAGTAACACACATAACGAGTTTGGGCTACGATAAGAACTCAGAATCCCAGGTCTCCTCAAATCACACGACACAAACAGAGCTGAACTTACTGGACCTGTTTGGGCTTTTATGTGCAGCTAAATCACAAATTGGGGATTAATATGAGGTGAGAAGCGCTGATATCACAGTGAGAGCTGGAGAAACATTTCACTACAAACTGGCAGCTAAACTGTAAAGAGAGTGACCAGACGCCTGGATCAGCATTATAAACATGATATGGGTTCCTATTTGTCTGTGCTTTACGCTCAGCTCCTCTGTCTCCACTCCACCGTTCAGGCGGTGTACCTGCGCGTCTCTTCACCTGTTCCTCCGCTCTTCTAGCTCTCTGACTGACTGTTGTTTGAAGAACAAGTGCTGAAACTGCAACCTGGATTTTTAAATGAAAACATAAGGCCAGAGATGTTTTATGCAAGTGACCACTGATCCATAGTGGACCTTCAACTGGTGCCGTATCAACTTCGGGCCTCATTCTCCAATATCCTCCCAAGTTTCCTCTTAACTGTGTTCTTGAGAAAGAACAAACCTGTTCTCACCTTTGTGCTCTTGAGTGTGTGTAGATTTGGTTCTTACCTAAGAACAAATCTCAAATAAGAGGACATTTTCGTGAAATCTTCGTTAAAACTGCGCAAGTGGGTTTTAAGAAGAAATATCCTCTTAAGAATGGTTGGAGAAAGAGGCCCAATGAATATCTTGATTTTCTTTGAATATACACACTTAAAAAAGATTCTTCAAGGGCTCTTTAATAAAGGCCATAGTTCTATTTAGAACCATGAGTTGTATAGAACTGTTTGCATGCTTAAATAACTCTTTGCATGGTGAAATGGTTCGGATTGATGCAGAATGTGTTGTATATGGTTCTATATAGGACCAAAAAGGGTTCTTCTATTGTTACAATGTCGAGTTTGTAACAATAGAAGAATATTTTGTTGCTCTATAGAACAATTTTCAAAAACGTTATATGTAGAACCATATACTCCATCAATCTGAAGAACCATTTCACCATGCAAAGAACCATTTAAGCATGCAAACAGTTCTATATACAACTCATGGTTCTAAATAGAACTATGGCCTTTATTAAAGAACCCTTGAAGATCTTTTTTAAGAGTGTATGTTTGTTTGTCAAAAGTTTGGGGAAACCTTCCCTCCTTCTGATTCTGACTTCTCGCTGTTTAATGACATACTTATATTTGTTTATGTTTTTAGCATAAAATCAATAAGCTGCCAATCATCTAAGGTCCTAGCAAGTTGCTAATCCTTTCATCAAAGTGTCTTCCTCAGTATGAAGAGCAGGTTTTTGACAAAATAATAACCCAAAGGTGGTTTAAAGTGGTGATTAGTGGTAATATCACAACAAGAGGATTAAATTTGTCTTTATTTCCCAGATAATACGTCACTAATATTTACACGTGTGATAATTCCACCACTCGTGCGCCGTCTCTCACCTTTCTCGCTGATGGACTCGCTCTCCAGCTCCACATCCTCGCAGCTGGTGTACTCGGGTGTGGTTGCCAGTTCCTCCTCAGAGCTGCTGAAGCTGCCCATGGCCCTGAGCTTGCCCGTGCGGTGACGACCGCGGTGCGGCCTGGGCGGCCTGACAGACTCGGACTGGTCGGAGCTAAGCGAGTCGTTCCTCAGCATGCCGTCCATCTTCTCCCGTCCAACCTTACTCCTGTGCAGGGCCGAGCTGGGGTCCAGGTGGTGTGGCTGGGGAACCGGCCTCCTGGCTGGCTCGCCAAGCACCGGGCTGCGATGGGGCGTCGGAGGGCTATGATTGGACGTCCGTGGTCCCGGTGAACTCCTGTCTACCGAGTAGGAGCGTGGCCCCGGGCCTCCGAGAAGCGGCGGTCGAGACTGCCTCCCTCCGAGGCCATGCAGAGGCTCGTCCAGCTCTGTGTAAGCAAGAGAAACGTCGCTGTGGCGGCGTTCGTGCCTCGCCCGGGACACCTGGGCATGGATACGCATCTGCTCTTCATAGGGCTGTGGTTTGACCGGGTACCGTGCAAGGTTGGGGTCGCTGCGGTAACGGGCCTGATACTCCTCCTCCTGCTCCCGACGCCGCTGGAGCTCATAGTCTTCTAGCTGGACGTCCAGGTGCTGGTCCTGAGAGTGCCAGCGAGGGTCCTCGTACATCCTGGAGCCCCGAGGAGAGCGGCCCGGGTCTCGTCCGTAGTCGGACGGAGAGCGAGGCATACCAGGGTCCGCCGGCGCATGCTGCAGTCCTCCAACCCCCTCCCTTTGGTTGTACGCTGCGTTCGGATCCCTGGATGCTGACGGGCTTCGTTTCCTGCCAAGGACAAGTGGAAGAAATATTAAAATGTTGAAGCTGGATATTTATGCAATGTGAAAATGGTGACAACAGAGAGCAAAGCCACATCTAAGAGCCAGACAGATGCTGTTTATTTAACCCAGAGACGTCTACAGACAGCAGTCATTTTGCTATAGTGTTTAAATGCAATTATATAAATGAATCATTAAATATATAGCTAACTACGTCATAAATTACATTCACACTCTCAGAAATAAAGGTACTAAACTGTCACTGGTTCCCCTCTTGTCACTAGGATGGGATCCCCAAGGTTCATCTCAGTACCTTTAGTCAGGGAACATAACTGAACCATAATCCACTGAAATGATATGTTCTAAGCTGTACTGACTCCACACACCCCGTCTCGTCTCCAGGCTTTTATTTTACTGTTCTGTTTAAAACATTCGGTTATGAAAAGGTACAAATACGAACTTTTCACCTGGAACAACTTTCAGGTTCAGGTTCACAATCAGACCTTAAACCCACTGTTGGACCTCTGAGGGAACATTTACATTGTTTGTACACTCTAACAAATCTATACCTGCACATATAAACATATATATATATATATATATATATATATATATATATATATATATATATGAATATTCTATACCTTGTGTACCCTGCACCTCATTTATGTACCTCAGACTCACTAACTACATATATGAAAATTTGTACAACTACACATATAATAGCTTTTTTTTCATAACTTTTATTACTGTTACTAAAATGTATATTGGAATGGTGAAATACTGTGCATATAAATGTGCATATTGTATATACATGTATATATTTAGAGTCTAATGTATATATATATATATATATATATACACACACAAACATATGCTTGGTTGAGAAGCGTTCTAACCGCGCTGTTATTTCACCATAACATCACGTTTTTTCACAAACACTGTGTCACTCCGCTGAGACGCCGTTGCTAAGCAACGACTCTGACAGCTGTAGGAGACGCTCAAGACATTTGAACGTTTTAACTTCTTACTTTGCCACAAACAGAAAATGGAAACTTTTAAGATCACATTTGACCGACAGCCGATTTGGTCAGACTCTGAAGATGAGACGACACTAAATTCCCAAACTGTCATCACCACTGAGCAGCTTTTCACTCGGCAGCTGTGACAGAAGAACAGCTGAACAACCTGGAATCAGCCAGAAATGAACCCAACACCATTCGCCAAACTAAACGGGCTGTAAGATGCTTTACAGACTGGCTGGAACAAAACAACATTAATACTGATCTGGCAAAAACGGACAAAACTGAGCTAAACTTGATATTGCGTCAGTTTTATGTCTCAGTCTGATTTGGTCAGACTCTGAAGATCAGACTACACGTTTGGCGAATGGTGTTGGGTTCATTTCTGGCTGATTCCAGGTTGTTTAGCTGTTCTTCTGTCACAGCTGCCGACTGAAAAGCTGCTCAGTGGTGATGACAGTTTGGGAATTTAGTGTAAGGAGCTGGAGAACGAACTGCCGGCTGTGCAGCGAGTGGGCGGAGCTCGTTACTCTGACGTAGCAACAAGCTGCTTGTTAAGGAACTATAATTTGGTGAAGGAACTGCGAACATTAAAACATATTAAACGCCGCGTTTACGGCCCAGTTTATTAATTTATTACTGTATTTATTTAACTGTTGTATTAAAGCAGTAGAACACTCGAGGAGTGTGTTATCGCCAATAACATCACGGCTGTGATGATCTACGGCGACCAAATCACAGCCGTGATGTTATTTTGTGATAACACACTCCCTCTGTGTTCTATTGCTTAAATATTTTTTTTTCCTTATATATTTTTGTATTTAAGTTCTACAACGGGGGCTACACACCTAAAATGTTCACTCACCTTCACACCTGTGTAAATGTGATGTGACAATAAATGTGATATGATCTGATGAATGAAAAATCTGCACAGAATCTTTATTTCTAACAGTGTACATTCAGTTTACATTCTGCATTGACAGTTTTGAGTCTGTACTTCTTTCCTGTATCTAAATACAAACTCATATGTAAACATGCTTTTGTTATCTAAGGGTTACTTCCACTCTTGGTGAAAAACCACAGCTCATCTCAGTGCGATTCTCAGCTGTGCTCGAGGACATGCAGTATAAAACACTTGACACCGTTGAGCAGCGAACCGCTTGGCACATGAATCCACACCCGCTTGACTTTAGGGCTGCCTTGTCTAAACAGGCTCCCATCAGTGGTGTTCAGAGCTCCGCTCAGCCCTTCCAGCCTGTCTAGGCTGCAGAAGTGAAGGAGCTCTGGGCGCTTTCAATCACACCGAACCTTCCAGGCCCCAGTTCCCTGGTGGCTGACCCACAGGCCTGAGCGGACAGCGGGACCAGGCTGAGGCCTGATTCAGGATGACCAGAGTGTCACAGCAAGTTAGAGAGAGAGCCTCTGACACCGCGGCTTTTAGACAGAGAGCCAGACACTCTCTCTCTCTCTCTATCTCTCTCTCTCTCTATCTCTCTCTCTCTCTCTATCTCTCTCTCTCTCTCTCTCTCCAGTACCACTACTTGTCTCGCGGGCCTGACTCAATCTCTACTGAACAGATGTTGCTGGTCTCCTGCCCTGCTGGATGAAAAAAAGAGAGGGTGAGGGTGACGGGGACAGTAAGAAGAGAGAGAGAGAGAGAGAGAGAGCCTGCCTCTCTGTGAAAAAAAGCTACAAGGGAAAGAAAGGAAAAGAGAGAGCAAGAGAGTGAGGTGAAAAGCGAGAGAGGCAAAAAAGGAGAGAGAGAATGAGAGAGATACAGGAAAAGGGAGAACGAGGGAGAGGAAGAATGAGAAGCAAAGAAGAAAGAAATAAAATAACAAAAAAACAGGAGGGGCAGAGTGAGAGAGTCAGAAGAGAAGAGAGAGAGAGAATGAGAGAAAAACAAAAGAAAACAGAGAAGCAGAAAAAGAGTGAACAAGAAAGACAGAAGAAGAATGACAGGCAGAAAAGAAAGAGAAGTAAAAGTGAGAGAGAGAGAGTCAGAGAAAGAGAGAGAGAGAATGACAGAAAAGCAAAGGAAAACAGAGAGAGAGAGAGAACAAGAAATGGAGACGAAGAACGAGAGGCAGAGAAGAAAAAAACTTTAATAAAAAAGACAGAAGGGGCAGAGTGAAAGAGAGAGAGCGAGAGAGAAAGAAAGAGAAGTTAGAGAGGAAAGAGAGCGAGAGAGAGAAAGAAAGAGAAGTCAGAGAAGAAATAGAGAGTGAGAGAGAAAGAAAGAGAAGTTAGAGAGGAAAGAGAGCGAGAGAGAGAAAGAAAGAGAAGTCAGAGAAGAAAGAGAGAGAGCGAGAGAGAAAAACAAAGCAAAACAGAGAGAGAAAGGGAGAGAAGGAGGAAAAGAGAGAACAAGAAAGAGAGAAGAAGAATGAGAGGCAGAGAAGAAATAGAGAAAATAAAAGAAAGAGAAGAAAGGGGAAACAACAGGATGGGCAGAGTGAGAGAGTCAGAGGAGAAAAGTAAGAGAGAGAGAGAGTAAGAGAGAAAACCAAGGGAAAATAGAAAGAGAGAGAGAGAGAGAGAGAGAAACAGGAAAAGAGAGAATAAGAAAAGGAGAGGAAGAATGAGAGACAAAGAGAATGATGATACTTATGGTTATCATGATAAATTACGCCACGGTTTTCTGATCAGCACTGCAGTAGCACTGACGTGGTGGTGGTGTGTTAGTGTGTGTTGTGCTAGTCTGAGTGGATCAGACACAGCAGTGCTGCTGGAGTTTTTAAACACCTCAGTGTCACTGCTGGACTGAGAATAGTCCACCAACCAAAAATATCCAGCCAACAGCGTCCTGTGGGCAGTGTCCTCTGACCACTGATGAAGGACTAGAGGATGACCAACACAAACTGTGCAGCAGCAGATGAGCTATCGTCTCTGACTTTACATCTACAAGGTGGGCTGACAAGGTAGGAGTGTCTAATAGAGTGGACAGTGAGTGGACACAGTGGTTAAAAACTCCTGCAGCACTGCTGTGTCTGATCCACTCAGACCAGCGCAACACACACTAACATACCACCACCACGTCAGTGTTACTGCAGTGCTGAGAATGATCCACCACCCAAACAGTACCTGCTCTGTGAGGGTCCATGGGGGTCCTGACCACTGAAGAACAGGGTAAAAGAGGGCTAACAAAGTATCAGAGAAACAGATGGACTACAGTCTGTAACTGTAGAACTACAAAGTGCACCTATATAGTAAGTGGAGCTGATAAAATGGACAATGAGCGTAGAAGCAAGGAGGTGGTCATTATGTTATGTTAACTGGACCATAATCCACTGAAATGATATGTTCTAAGCTGTACTGACTCCACACACCCCGTCTCGTCTCCAGGCTTTTATTTTACTGTTCTGTTTTAAAACATTCGGTTATGAAAAGCTACAAATACGAACTTTTCACCTGGAAAAACTTATTTAAGGTTCTCAATCAGACCTTAAAACCACTGTTGGAGCTTTGAGAGAACATTTTGTACCTCGATTAATGGAAAATGAACCTGCACAGAACCTTTATTTCTAACAGTGTACTCTGCTCTTATCAAACCTCAGAAATACTAAATATTATATACTCATCTTCTGAAAAGTATCAGTATACGTATCGCCCACCTCTAAAAGGAAACTCACCTATAAGAACTGATAAATCTGGCACCTGTTCTGAAGAAAGCATCACAACCTGTGACCCTGAGGTGTTGGTGTTGATCTCAGCTACAGAGATTAAAATGTTCTCTGTTTAATGCGGCGCATCACAGCGGCACCGTTCATTAATGTCGCATTTCCAAAACAATTCACCGCACGCAGATCCCTCGTAATCTCCTTCACCTCCTGATCCCACCACCACTAAATCTCCCAAACTCAGAGCCTGTTAAGGGCCTATCAGACCCTCGCCGAGATGCCTGATCAATTAAAATGCCTCAGATTAGAGAGAACTAGTGCTCTAAATATTGGATCCAAATTTAATCCCCCAATACATTACAGAGCATTATGGGGTGGGGGGGGTGGGAGGGGCTTTCCTCTAATCGTTCACATATATTGCACATAAATCCGATATTGGGCCACGTTAAGCCCCAAACCACTGCTTTATCTTCCATGACCACGTTACTGAGAGTCAGAGAGGTATACAGGACTTTGTTTTGGACCAAAGATTAAGATTAGAAGCCAACATCTGTTACATTTACAGTCAAGTTGACGACACAGAACTGACACAAATTAACAATCTGAATCAAGAAACGGCAAAATCTGAAGACTTCAGCTCAAACAGGCCAGCGTTAAACAGCTACTCCACAAGTGTCAGTGGAAGAAAGATCAGTGTCTGTGTTTACATGCAAAGATTTTTGCCAATCCGATTGAATACAATCCGATTACAGATTCAGACTGAGGTGTTTATATGCACACTCTATTCAACAATTTGATGGAAAATCTTCGTTTACATGCTCACTACAAGTAATCCGATGCAAAATGACGCGCATGCGTGGAGTAGCGCTTAGAGTAAACGTTACCATGACAACCAGCATCATGTGAGTCCAGTCAGAGTGAGATGAGCAGCAGTGAGCAGCGCTTGTGTTTTTATTGACTTTAAAATGATGTCAGACTCAGGAAAACGTCCTTCACGTGTCCTTATTAAAGAAGGCCGAGAGGAAGATGTCGTGCTCTGAGACACATAAGCTGGACGTCCGTCCCACCGCTGTCTTTTAAAGACCAGAGCATAAACTTCGTCTCCTCTGCAGACCAGTTTCTGCTCCGCCATGTTGAACAGTATAAACTTTCACTATGACGTGACGAACATGATCAGAACGGACTTAAACTTTCCGATAGGGAATGTAATCAGATACAGGCGTTTACACGGATAATATTCTTCTATTTAACGGATCATTTACAGGATTACCCACCTCAATCAGTCGGATAGAAACTGTATTCCGAATGGCCTCAACTGGACAAGACTATTCCGATTAAGGTGTTTACACGGACGTATTCTATTCTGATTGAGCTATTAGTCGGATTATTAACGGATTATCAGGCTGCATGTAAACGTGGCTAACGATCAGTTTTAGATTTAGCTCAAGGGTGGCAATACAAAAAACAAATACAGCACAATACTTAAAAACATTTGTTCAATACATGGTAAATATTAGGGGTGCGGGAAAAACTCGATTCTTAGATGCATCGCGATGCGGATGTGAACGATTCCGAACTGATTCATAAATGTCAAAAATCGATTTTCTAAATATTTAATTTATACCGTAATGTTGACGGAACGCAAAAGGCGGAACTTGGGAGTGGGTAAGTGCAGCGCCCGGACAGTCTGTGGCGGCACATAACAAAAACATTACTGGATGAGTGAGAAATCCGACCGGCTCCCTCGGCATTAAAGCCAGGTTAGATCAGGAGTCACAACACAAATGATAAGAAGAGCCATTTTGTCCTTTCAACAACAATCAAACCACCTTGGGAGCCACAACATTTAATGTCCAGTATGTCTTAATGTGCTAGTTTAGGATAAAAAAATATAAACGAGAGCGCAGATTTACTCCGCTCTGCTTTAAGCTTCAGCTTTAGCCGCTTTCCTCCATCTCCGCCAGAAAACCTTTTCTTCAAAACTAGAAGAGTTTCTTGTAAAATGTCTCAGCGTCCGGCTGTTTTACGAGGCTGAAGTCGCTTCTCATTCGCCAGCTTCTCGTTCTAATTTTCCCGTTCCACCTTAAATTCTGCCTTAGGCGCCCAATGTAACTGCTGCACCATTTAAGGTGGAACGGGAAAATTCGAAAGAGAAGCGAGTTCATTTTCGCAACTTTTTAGAGAAAGACAGTCTCTCAGCAGATTTAACCAACCGCGCTGCTTATAAATGCGAATAAGTCTCCAAATGTTCGTCTGAATCTCTGTTTTTTCGTTCGCTACTGGTGAGGCCGGACCTCGGGGCTGTATGACCTGCTGTTTCGCGCTATGCTGCACACTTTGGAGCCGAGATTCAGCGTCCAGTCTCGAAAATACCCCCCACCACCCCCCCGTACAACGAGACCAAAACCGAAGTTTTCAGGGTAACAGCGCATTTTATCGCAGATGAGTGGCAGCAGCGTTTCTGAATGAGAGCCTTCTAGTTCACTTGCCACATCACTTCCATTTGATTTATTAATAAAAGATATTTTAGATATTTAAAGTAAAGTATTTGTAATGATCCATAATGCATTTACATTATGGATCATTACAAATACTTTGCTTTAAAACTACCAAGTCCTCAGACAGTATGAAGATAGAAATCCTGTATAGAGAAAAAAGATGCATCGATAATCGTTTTATAATCGCATCGCAGCCTCTGAATCGTAATCGAATCGTGAGGTGCCTAAAGATTCCCACCCCTAGTAAATACCACTTTATATATTTAATATAATTTAATATATTTAATTTAATGAACCACTTCACTTAAAACAATAAGCTAAAAGTACCAAACTACTCAGTCTCTCCACATTCTTAGAACAGGTGAGTTCTTCAGTGAAGAGAGTCGCTCTTTATTAGAACCATGAACACTCAAAGAACCATGTGCATGCTTAAATGGTTCTTTGCATGGTGAAACTGTTCTTCAGATTGATTCAGAATGTGTTGTATATGGTTCTATATAGCACCAGAAAGGGTTCTGCTATTGTTACGATGTCAAACTTGTAACAATAGAAGAACCCTTTTAGTGCTATATAGAATCATTTTCAAAAAGGTTCTAACACGTTTCATCAATTGGAAGAACAATTTCACCAAGCAAAGAACCACTTAAGCATGCACATGGTTATTTGAGTGTTCATCGTTCTATATAGAACCATTTTCTTTACTAAAGAACCCCTGAAGAACCACTTCACTTAAGACGGTGACCTAAAAGTAAACTACTCAATCACTCAACACTCTTAAAAAAAGATTGTTCTCCAGTGGTTCTTCAGTAAAGACAATGGTTCTGTATTAGAAAAAGAAACACTCAAAGAGCCAGTGTATGCTTAAATGGTTCTTTGCATGGTGAAATGGTTCTTCATATTGAAGGAGAATGTGCTGTACATGGTCCCAAAAAGGGTTCTTCTATTGTTACAATGTCAAGCCTGTAACAACAGAAGAACCCTTTTTGGTGCTATATAGAACACTTTTCATCAGCTTTTAACCACATCAAGGGTTTTTTGAGTGTTCATGGTTCTCCATAGAACCATTTTCTTTACTAAAGAACCCTTGAAGAACCACCTTTTTTAAGTGAGTATTTTTATTTGAACCACTTCCCTTAAGACAACGATCTAAAGTAACTACTCAGTCACTCTACACTCCAAAAAAATGGTTCTCCAATAGTCCTTTAGTGCAGAGAATGCTTCTGTATTAGAACCATGAACACCCTACGAACGAGTGTATGCTTAAAGGGTTCTTTGCATGGTGAAATGATTCTTCAGATTGATGGAGAATGTGCTGTATGTGGTTCTATATAGCACCAAAAAGGGTTCTTCTATTGTCAAGCCTGTTGGTGCTATACAGAACCCTTTTCAAAAAGGTTCTAAATAGAACCATTTTCTTTACTAAAGAACCCCCTTGAAGAACCATCTTTATAAGTGTGCATTTTTGCTTAAGACAATGATCTAAAAGTAAACTAATCACTCTAAAAAAGATGGTTCTCCAAAGGTTCTTAAGTAAAGACAATGGTTTATTAGAACCATGAACACTCAAAGAAACATTTGCATGGTTAAATAGTTCTTTGCATGGTGAAATGGTTCTTCAGACTGATGGAGAATGTGCCGTATATGGTTCTATATAGACCAAAAAGGCTTTATCTAACACATGCTCCATCAATTGGAAGAACCATTTCACCATGCAAAGAAAGATTTAAACATGCAAATAGCTCTCTGAGTGTTCATGGTTCCATATAGAACCATCTTTTTTAAGTGTGCAGTACCCCACAGGGAGAAATCCAAGTTTTTACAGGATTGGATCTCATTCATTCTTTTTTCCTGATATCAGCAAAATACCAACGTCATCTCAGCCCAGCTCTGTTTAACACTGAGTGCTTTTAGTCAAGTAAGGACAGGAAGTCTAGAACGAGCAGCACTGCAGGAAAAAAAGAACACTTCTGTTATTCCTGCCAATAATTACTAAGATTCGGTGGCAAGTACGGCTTCATAAGAACCCAGTTCATGCCTGAATGGTTCTTTGCATGGTGAAATGGGTCTTCAGACTGATGGACAATATATAAATACAACCAAAAAGGGTCTGTTATTGTTCTGAAGTCAAGCTTGTAACGATAGGAAAACTCTTTTTCGGTGCTATACAGAACTATTTTCAAAAAGGTTCTATATAGAACCAACTACAACACATTCTTCATCAATCTGAAGAACTACACTCTTAATACAGATGGTTCTAAATGGGTTTTTTAGTAAAGAAAATTGTTCTATATAGAACCATGAACACTCAAAGAACCAGTGTATGATTAACTGATGGAGAATGTGTTGAATGTGGTTCTATATATGATGTCAAACAATAGAAAAACCCTTTTTGGTGCTATATAGAACCCTTTTCAAAAAGGTTCTATATAGAACCATTTTCTTTACCAAAGAACCGTTGAAGAAGCATCTTCTTTAAGTGTGTATTTTTAATTGAACCACTTTGCTTAAGACAATGACCTAAAAGTAAACTACTTAGACTACTTTACACTCTTAAAAAGATGGTTCTCTAAGGGTTCTTAAGTAAAGACAATGGTTTATTAGGTCACAGTGATGACAGAGTTTTTACAGGATTGGATCTCATTCATTCTTTTTTCCTGATATCAGCAAAATGCTAACGTCATCTCAGCCCAGCTCTGTTGAACACAGTGCTTTTAGTCAAGTAAGGACAGGAAGTCTAGAACGAGCAGCACTGCAGGATAAAAAAGGAACATTTCTGTTATTCCTGCCAATAATTACTAAGATTCGGTGGCAAGTGCGGCTTCATATGTTTCGAAAATAACTGTAAATAAGCCGGTGACTCCTCTTCATAAACACGGATAAACACAGACGCTGTTCCCTGCGAACACAGAGAGGACAGAAAGTGCCTCCACGAAAGAGGGTACTCAGAAAACATAATCCCGAAAATCGGCATCAAATACTGGTCATGAAACCTCGTAAACAGACATGAATGCAGCTCCTTATGGACGCCCACACTGTATCAGCACTGACCTCACGTGAGCACACACACCTGTCAGTCAGGAGCTGCACATCTGGGCTGCGAGCGCGGGAGTCCCTAGCGCGCGGCTTCATCCAGCCCAAATCTCCGTCTGCTGGGTCACGTCCAGCTGCTGCTTGTGGTCATGCTGGTCTAAGCTTTCCTCTTTTCCCTCCCGCACACACTCACACCGAGGCTCCTCGCCAGCCGGCACACACACATAAACACACACGCAGATTTTCCTGCTGATTCCAGAAACCGAAGTCGGCCGAGAGCAGCCGAGCCGCCGAAGGAAGGGGCAAGGCATTGTGGGTAGTGGAGCTCGGTGCTATGGTTTAATGCTGTTAGCCACAGGGCCGTATATAGCTGGAGGTCAAGCAAGACTTTAGCCTGCAAGGAGGATTAGGCTACTTAGCTGATTACTGGCTGCCTGGCAGTTATTGCCTACCAAATGTAGGACCCAGGAACCGGCCTCTTCCACCGCAGCGAGTTTGGAGATTCAAATAAATAAATAAATAAATAAACAAACAAACACGATTTGTCCACCAAACATACCGCCAAGACCTCCCTACATCAGCAACACCTGGACATCTATCAGACGCATATTAGCTCAACCAGCTCAGAGCATCTTAACTATTTCAGCTGCGTTAGTGTTGGGGGGGGGGTTGTATGTGGTGGGGTGCGGGTTTGGGGGGGTGGCACTCCGCTCTGATCCCACTGGATGCTGTATAAGAGCGCCCTGGCCTGGACAGAATAATAGAGCTAAGGGGATCCAGAGCAGGCTAGGGCAGTGCGTGTGGCCTGGAAGACAGCGCCACCTCCTGTCCGTGACCTGAACTGCACAACAGACAGATAAGCTCATGGAGGAAAGCGCCTTTGATGTCTTCTGCAAACTACACTCTTAAAAAGGATGGTTCTTCAAGGGTGCTTTAGTCAACGGAATGTGTTTAGAACCATGAGTTCTACATAGACCCAGTTCATGCCTGAATGGTTCTTTGCATAGTGAAATGGGTCTTCAGATTGATGGAGAATACATAAATACAACCAAAAAGGGTCTGTTATTGTTCTGATGTTAAGCTTGTAACGATAGGAAAAAAAGTCTTTTTTTGGTGCTATATAAAAGGTTCTATATAGAACCATCTACAACACATTGTCCATCAATATTAAAAAAGATGATTCTTGAGGGTTCTTTAGTAAAGAAAATTGTTCCATATACAACCATGTACATTACAAGGTTAAGCTTGTAACAATAAAAGAACTCTTTTTTTTGGTGCTATGTAGAACCATTTTCAAAAAGGTTCTATATAGAATCATATACAACACATTCTCCATCAAACTTTGAATAGATGGTTCTTCGAGGGTTCTTTAGTCAAGAAAATGGTTCCATATACAACCATGTACATTCAAAGAAAGCTTTGCATGATAAATGGTTCTTTGCATGGTGAAATGGTTCTTCAGACTGATCGTGAGTACATAAATACAACCAAAAAGGGTTCTGTTAACATTACAAGGTCAAGCTTGTAACAATAAAAGAACTCTTTTTTTGGTGCTATGTAGAACCATTTTCAAAAAGGTTCTATATAGAATCATATACAACACATTCTCCATCAAACTTTGAATAGATGGTTCTTTGAGGGTTCTTTAGTCAAGAAAATGGTTCTATATAGAACCATGATACACAAAGAACCCATTGCATGATAAATGGTTCTTTGCATGGTGAAATGGTTCTTCAGATTGATGGAGAATGTGTTGTAGATGGTTATATAGAGAACCTTTTTTAAAACTACTGATACAAGCTTGACATCGTAACAACAGAAGAACCATTTTTTGTTGCTATATAGAACCATAAACAACACATTCTCCATCAATCTGAAGAACTACACTCTTAATAAAGATGGTTCTTCAAGGGTTTTTTAGTAAAGAAAATGGTTCTATATAGAACCCTGAACACTCGAAGAACCCTTTGCATGATAAATGGTTCTTTGCATGGTGAAATGGTTCTTCAGATTGATGGAGAAAGTGCGGTAGATGGTTCTGTTTAGAATCTTTTTTGAAAAAGGTTCTATATAGCACCAAAAAAGTGTTGTGCTATTGTTATGATGTCAAGCTTGTATCAATAGAAGAACCCTTTTTTGTTGCTATATAGAACCATAAACAACACATTCTCCATCAATCTGAAGAACCATTTCATCATGCATAAACACATTTAATCATGCAAAGGGTTCTTTGAGTGTTCATGGTTCATATAGAACCACATTCTTTACTAAAGAACCCTTGTCGGATTCATGAAAGCTTTCTTAAGAAAAAACTTGTGATCTTAAGAGGTTCTTAAGACAAACACTGAAGTTCATAATGTTCTAACAGGCAATTCCTGAAAAACTCAGATATTCTCTTAAGATAATCTTAATTATTTTCATAAGATTTTCTTAATAGATAGATAGATAGATAGATAGACAGATAGACAGACAGATAGATAGATAGATAGATAGATAGACAGATAGACAGACAGATAGATAGATAGATAGATAGATAGATAGATAGACAGACAGACAGATAGATAGACAGACAGACAGACAGATAGATAGAAAGACAGATAGATAGATAGATAGATAGACAGACAGACAGACAGACAGATAGATAGATAGATAGACAGATAGACAGACAGACAGACAGACAGACAGATAGATAGATAGACAGACAGACAGACAGACAGACAGATAGATAGACAGACAGACAGACAGACAGATAGATAGATAGAAAGACAGATAGATAGATAGATAGATAGATAGATAGATAGATAGATAGACAGATAGATAGACAGACAGACAGACAGACAGATAGATAGATAGACAGACAGACAGACAGATAGATAGATAGATAGAAAGACAGATAGATAGATAGATAGACAGACAGATAGATAGATAGATAGATAGAGAGAGAGATAGATAGATTCAACTTTATGGTCATTGCTCAGTACAAGGCAATGAAATGCAGTTAGCATCAACCAGAAGTGCAAATAGTAGCAATAGTGCAATAACAGGCATAGATATGACGTATCTATGAAATATATAACTATATGAACAATATACACAATTATAAGTCCTATGAAAATCTTCATTGTTCTCTTATGTAGGCTGTACTGCATTTTACCCTGTACCATAAACAACACAATACACTTTGAATTTATATTCACTGTTATTCCTGTTGTTTAGTTTAATCCACTCAGAGGAGCAAAATGGAAAATACATCATTGGAAAATACAATAATTGTGGGGTGACAGCAGAAAGCGAGAGACGAGGATGAGCAGGAGTAGATAAATTATTAAATTAAGATGCTCACTTTGTCAACTCTTACAGCCTGAGATGAATGTGAGTCTGTCGTAAGGTTACGAAAACATTTAAGAACATAATAGATCATAAACATTTTCAAGAATAGCACTTGTTCTAAGAATTATTCTTAAGAAAATAGGTAAGAAAAGAAAACTAGACAATTCTTAAGAAGTTATTTGAAGAATAACATTTTTTTGTAACTTTTTCTTAAGAATGAGGTCAAGAAAAAACAGACATTTAAAAAGATTTTCTTTCCTAGGACCCTTTTGTGAATCCGGCCCCTGATTGACAGTTACAATGCTACTGTCGCTTAGCAACAGCAGACTCTCAGCAAGAAGCAGCATCAAAAATATGCAGTGTGAACCCTTGGAAAAAAAAAGGTGGTATAGTGTGAGCCCTCACTTAAAGCCACAGTTCTCAAACGCGTCCTCAGGGCCCCCCAGACTGTCCACGTTTTTGCTCCCACCTACCTCATAACGCATAGGGATAGAGCCAAAAAGCAGGTTGGGGGTCCCTGAGGACCAGCTGGAGAAGAACTGAACTAAAACAAACCAAAAACAAGCTCTAAACACACACAGTACAGTGATGCTCTCAGCGGGCAGCTGGACGCTTCACACAAACAGCATCACACACAGCACCAGGCTCTCCCAGGTTGACGTTGACCTCCTTCCATTTAAACAGCTCTGCATTGCCAGCTTCAGCTCCTCAAACATGCTCACACACACACACACACACACACACACACACACACGCTCTGCCTAAGTAGGGCAAAACTCTGCTGAGTGTCATACACAGATTCAAAAAAGCACATTCTGACAATAAACATCAATAATGATATAAACTCTAGATGCAAACCTTAAAACCCTGAACTAGCACAAACTAGGGGTGGTGAGGTAGCAAAAAGATCATAGCATGATACGCAATACGTATCACAGTATCCTCACACACTAGTCCAGGGGTCGGCAGCATGCGGCTCTTTCACTGTCCTGTTGTGGCTCCACAGCTGAATCAGATTTGTAGGTAAAAATAAAATAATCCTCCTTTACAGTAAAATAAAGCTCTGCTGGTCGTTCAACACAGTTTAACAATAAATGGTCTTAAACTCTGGAGTTAATGTAGAACTGCTGATTCACCCTTTAACCCTGAAGATCAGCACAGACTGCTGGTCACCATAGCAACACAGACAACAGTCTCACCTGGCTAGTAGCTAACGAAACGGCAAAGAGAGAGATTTAAGATGAACATTGATAATTTGGAGACGAATGGACTTATTAGCGTTTATAATCACTCCAGCTGGTTTCCTGATACGTTTAATCTGCAACAAGGAACTGTCAAACATGAAAAAGTCACAAAGCTGAAGTTGCTTCTTGTTCAGATTATCCAGTTCCACCTTAAATGGTGCAGCAGTTACATTCTGGCGCCTCAGGCACCATTTAAGGTGGAACGGGAAAATTCTAAAAAGAAGCTGGCGAATGAGAAGCGACTTCAGCCTCATAAAAAGTCGAACATTAAGAGACATTTTACAAGAAACTGTTCTACTTTTGGGGAAAGTTTCCTGTCAGAGATGCGAGAAAAGTGGCTATAGCTGAGCTAAAGCTTAAAGTCTGTGTTTTCATTTATATGATATTTTTAACCTATACTAGTACATCAGCACAGACTGAGACATATTTACAGCCAAGATGGTAAAACATTTCTTAAATAAATGAATGTAAAATATTATGGCTCAAAAAGTGGTTTAATTTTTGTTGAAAGCACAAAATAGCTCTTCTTAACATTTGGGCTGCAACCCCTGCTCTGGTATATGCAATGCACCCCCTTAAAAAACAGAAAATCAAAAAGATTTCGCACAGTTATTTTTATCAAATGATTTTTTTATCAAAAAATGTTTTTATTCAACATTTCACTGCACTACACTGAAGCCAATTAAGTGGTATCAGATGTTGGTATCAATGCATTTCTATGAGTGCGAGTAAACATACTGATACCTGCTACCAGTATCTGTATCAGTGCCTCCCAACCCATTATGGAGAAAACTGAGACCTACGTCACTCAAAGCCAAACCTAAATCCCCCTCGTCTGTCCTGAAACAATACAGCACAAGCCACTCTGCATACGGCACTGACAGCAGAAATGAGTCATACTTTCAGACACTTCAGCCGAGACAGTGATGCAGTGCTCTGAATCCATTACAGAGCCCCTACATGTCAAACACACACTAATCTTAATTAATCGTTATCTTAATCTACAGTATGACGAATAGCATGTAAGTAATAGTTCAGTGAAAAATAAACTTTGCACAATTTTCCTTCTCACCCCAAAAAGCAGCCGTCAACCAAGACATGTCTGAAGTCTGAAGTTGCTTTATTTTTGCACTGGAGCTACGAGGCTAATGTGGCTAGCAAGTAATGGAAGCTTACACGCCAACAATTAGCATAGTGCTAACTGCATGTCTACTTGCCTGTGTTGAGTTGTTAGGTAGCCTGAAAAAGACTTACTGTTATCTACAAATACAGACAAAACTAAGGCTTTATGTTAGCTGGCCCTGTTTTAGCTATGCTAACATACATTTGTCCATGTTCATTGATGTTGTATATTTGCTGAACAACTCGATGTGGCTTGAGACAAGTGTGTGATGACCTGGCCATGTAGTTAGCACCATGCTAACCGGTGGTGTATAAGCTTCCATTGCTTTTCAGCTACATTAGCCTTGTAGCTCCAGTGCTAAAACTAAAGAGGTTAAACTTTGATATAGAATCTTTATTATAAACTTTATTAAGTATTTTTTTTATAGTAGCGTCTCTGGACAAGAAATGCGGTTTGCTTTTGTGGTCAGCCCCTCAGGTTCCAGCCTCAACAGTTTTTGGTTGTTCCAGGTTACGAAAGTGCTTCCATCAGAGCAACTAACATACAAACCCAAATCTAAAAAAAGTTGGGATAGTATGGAAAAGGTTAATAAAAGCAGAAAGCAGTGATTAGTAAATTCAGTTTGACCTGTATTACATTGAAAACAGAACAAAACACAATATTTTATGTTTTATTGTATGAACTTTCCTGTTTTTTTGTAAATATATGCTCATTCTAAATTTGATGCCTGCAGCATGTTCCAAAAATGTCAGGACAGGAGCATGTTTACTGCTGTGTTACATCAGCTTTCCTTTTTAACAGCACTTGATAATCATTTGGAGACTAAAGACACAAACTGTTCCGTGTTTTGGAAGCAGATTTTTTTTTTTTTGTACAAGTCTTCAGCTGTGCAACTGTATAGGGCCTTTGTTTTCACATTCTTAATAAGACACATATTTTCAATGGGAGACAGTTCTGAAGGCAGTCCACACTCTCGGTTTCTTGGTGTTGTCGTGTTGAAATAAGCATGAACATCCCCGAAAAAGAAGGCAGTGTAGAAGGCAGCATATGCTGCTCCAAAATGTGTTCAGTGTTAATGGTGCTTTCACAGACATGCCGGTTACTCACTAATACCCCCCACAGCATGACAGACGCTGGATTTTGAACTTTACGCTGGTAACAATCTGGATGGTCTGGCCCGGAAAACACAGCGTCTATTATTTCCATAAACAATCTGAAAGGTTGTCTGAGAGGACGTATAAATAATCTGCAAGGAGCTCTGTCCATTTTAGATGAGCTCGAGCCCAGAGAAGTCGGCGGTGTTTCTGGATGTTGTTGACAGATGACTCACTATGTACAGTACAGTTGAAGATGTGTGAAGTTGTGGATGCAGCGACGGACAGTATTTATTGCCAATGGTTTTCTAGAGTGTTCTCAAGCCCATGTAAAGATATCCATCACAGAATCCTGGTGTTTTTAGTGCAGTGCTGTCTGAAGGGGCCGCAGGTCACAGGCATTCAGTCGTGGTTTTTCAGCCTTTTCCTTTACAGAGATTTCTCCAGATTCTCTGAATCTTTTGATGATATTACGCACCTTAGAGGGTGAAATAACTAAAATCCTTGCTATGGCTGGTTAAGGAACATTATTTTTAAACTGTTGTATTTTTTGCTGATGCATTTTTGGCAGTGTTGAGCCTCAACCCATCCTCACTCTTAAAGGACTTGGCCTGTCCTGGATGCTCCTTTTATACCCAAGCATGATTGCATCACAGGTTTAAGATGTTTTTGAACATTTCAAAACCTTCCTGTTTACATATCTTGCCTTTGTACTGGCTTCCTTTAAATATAGCTTCAAAGCAGATTTTAAATCACCGCTTTCTGCTTTTATTTTCATTTTACCTATTGTCCCAACACATTTAGAACTGGGTTTGTACAAATTCAATTAAAAAGGTTTTGGCAAATATGGCAGCTGTAATATTTACCTTTTTCCCTCTTGATTATATTATGGTAACTATGAACATGTATATCTAAAGGTTATAGTACTTGTGAACCAGACTCTACACTGTTAGAAATAAAGGTTCTGTTCAGGTACAGTTTTCATTCATCAAAGTACAAACAGTGTAAATGTTCCCTCAAAGCTCCAACAGTGGTTTTAAGGTCTGATTGTGAACCTTAAATAAGTTTTTCCAGGTGAAAAGTTCGTATTTGTACCTTTTCATAACCGAATGTTTTAAACAGAACAGTAAAATAAAAGCCTGGAGACGAGACGGGGTGTGTGGAGTCAGTACAGCTTAGAACATATCATTTCAGTG
The DNA here is from genome assembly GCF_904425465.1 of Colossoma macropomum. Taxonomy (NCBI): domain Eukaryota; kingdom Metazoa; phylum Chordata; class Actinopteri; order Characiformes; family Serrasalmidae; genus Colossoma; species Colossoma macropomum. The sequence goes on along the minus strand of NW_023494787.1, from coordinate 4,212,940 downwards.
GATTATGGTTCAGTTATGTTCCCTGACTGAAGGTACTGAGATGAACCTTGAGGGAACCACCAAAGTGACAAGAGGGGAACTGACCCAGTGACAGCTGTACCTTTATTTCTGAGAGTGTATAATATTATTATTAATAAATAAATAAATAAATGAACGAATAAATAAATAAACTTCAGACCATGTCTTGGCTGATGGACGTCATTAAGGGGGCAAAACTGTAACTGTAATCCCTTTACAGTGCTTTTGTAGAGGCCAGCAGTGGCTCCACTCTGAGGTTCCTCCGCGTCCACACTGCTGCTTTACTGTAAGCTAATGGCCGCCGTGTGTTCAGCGAGCTGTGGGATCTGAGCCGTTATTTCAGGGCTGCTGAATAAATGATTTGTTACTCTATTTACCAGCTGGGCAGAGAGAGAGAGAGAGAGAGAGAGAGAGAGAGAGAGAGAGAGAGAAACATAAAAATAAAAAGGAGAAGAAAAAGAAAACGATGATGCAGGAGAGAGAAAGGAGATGCAGGAGAGATGGAAAAGAAGATGATGTGCAAGAAAGAGAAGGAAGGAAGAGAAGGCGAGAGGGCGATGAAACACATGTAAAAGAGGGTGAGAGAACAAGAAAGAGAGAGAGGCTGCACAAATTAACAGATGTATCGTCTCTCTCTCCCTCTTCGTGAGAAAGTGAGGGGGGGACTGAGACGGACAAGAAAAAGAAAATGACGACAAGGGAGAGAGAGAAGGAAAGAGAGCAGGAGGAGAAGAAGAAGAAGAAAGGAGTGTGAGAGGAGAGAGAAGAAAAAAGAGGAAGGGGAGCAGGAAATAGAAGGAGAGTGTCCAGAGGTGGATGTTCAGTATAGAGAGAGAGAGAGAGAGAGAGAGAGAGAGAGAAAGTGAGAAGGGGAGAGAGAGAGAGAGGAAGAAGAAAAATAAAAAATGAGAATAATAAGAAGAAGAACAAGAGAGAGAAGGAAAGAGAGGAGTTGAAGAAAAGGGCATATGAGAGGAGAGAGAGGAAGAAAAAGAGGAAGGAGGAGCATGGAAGAGAAGGAGGGATGGACAGCGGGTAATGAATGAGACGAAGGAGAGGGAGAGAGAGGTAGAGAGCGGTAGAGCAAGAAGAAGAAGAAGAAAGGAGTGCAAGAAAGAGGAGAGAAGGGGAGAAGGTAATGAAGAAGACATCTCTCTGTCATTGATGCTGAGTTTCCAGAGGTGGATGGTGGATGTTCAGTATAGAGAGAGAGAGAGAGAGAGAGGGAGAGAGAGAGAGAGGGAGAGAGAGAGAGAGAGAGACACAGCACTTCCTCTCTTTGACTGCATGAGATCAGAGCGTTTCTCCGTCTGCTCCTCCAGATGCTGATCTATTCGTGTCGCTCGTTTCTCCTCGTGGAGGCTGAGCGCTGCGTCACTCTGCGCAGGCTGAGCGGGTTTCTGTGGCGTTTCAGAGCGAAAGAACGCTGTTATTTTTAAACTGAAAACATGTCTCAAGGGCAACGACGACTAGCTGTACTTCGCACGATATCAAAGGCTAAGAGATGCCACAGCACTGCCAGAAAAGAGGGGAGAAAGAGGAAAGAGAGAGAGAGAGAGGAGAGAGAGGAGAGAGAGGGGAGAGAGAGGAGAGAAAGGAGAGAGGAGAGAAAGAGAGAGGGAGGAGAGAAAGAGAGAGGAGAGAAGAGAGAAAGAGAGAGAGAGAGAGAAGAGAGAGGAGAATGGAGAGAGGAGAGGGGAGAGAAAGGAGAGAGAGAGAGAGGAGAGAGAGAGAAGAGGGAGAGAGGAGAGAGAGAGGAGAGAGGAGAAAGAGATGAGAAAGAGAGGAGAGAGGAGAAAGAGAGGAGAGAGAGAGAGGAGAGAAGAGAGAGGAGAGAGAGAAGAGAGGAGAGAGAGAAGAGAAGAGAGAGGAGAGAGAGAGAGGAGAGAGAGGAGAGAGAAAGAGAGAGGAGAGAGGTGAAAGAGAGAGAGGAGAGAGGAGAGAGAGGAGAGAGACTTGACTTTAAAACCCCTTTAATCAACCATTGTCCACAGCGTAAGAGTAGCACAACCAACTCGAAATAAAATCACAAATAGAACAAAGAAGAAAAAAAAGCAAATAAAACAAAAACCAGCTCAGCGGAGCTGCAGAAATCAGTTCACACATTCAACACAAACCCACTGAGTTCATCAGGTTCACAAAGCAACCCCCCTCCCCCCCATTCAGCAAAAAAATAGTCCACATTGTCAATAAGAGTGTAGTAGGTAAAATCAACAAGGAGCCTTTTCAAGATCAAACGTCTGACCATCAGTACTGGGTCAGTACCCCCACGGTTCTCTATTCTATTCCTCCTAGTACACCAGATCGCTAACTTAGCAGCACCATACAAAAAATTCAAAAGAACTACCATGTTTCTTTTTGAAACGGTGTACTTTGGACCATAAATAAATAAAACATTGTCAAAAAAGCCTAAAAACTTCAAACCCCATTCCTTAATTAAACCCATAATGGGGCCCAAGCGTGTACAGTGAAGAAAGACATGAAAAACTGTTTCTGACGTCCCACAGAAAGGACACCCATCTCCCACTAATGGATCAATCCGCGCCGCGTGCCTGTTTGTAGCTAAAATCCCGTGTACAATCCTCCATTGGAGGTCACCCACCCTCTTCTCGATGGGTCTTTTGTACAGGGACCGCCAGCTACCTTTCGGGGAAGAGCCAGCCTGAACAACCTCTGTCCATTTAGACTCTCGCACGTCTCTCAAGCTGTGAAAGTGCAGTACTTTAGTACATGCAATGTACAAAGCCCTCTTGGTGAGAGAGCTAAAGAGACCAAGAGTCAGGGTTCCCAAAGACAAGAGTTTCCCTTGACCCTCCTGCCAGTTTTGCATCTCCGAATCTCTCAAATCTATCTCCAGTTCAGGAAACACAGGCTCTTCACTCTGGCACTGGTCTACAGGGGTCATGTCCAGGTAGTCCCGCACAGGAGAAGACAGATCAGACTTCAGCCGATTCAACATCTGTAGCGCCAGTCGCACTGACCTGAAGCCACCCATCTCCGCCAGCTGTGCTGCTGACACCCAGTCCACACCTCTCCGTAAGTGGCGGACTTTGGAGATGCCTCTTTCCAGCAGGGCCACTCTCAGAGCCCCTGAAACCTGGCTCAGCGCTGGAAACACCGGGTTAAAAAACAGAGGCTCTTCAAAAATCCACATAGACGGTGTAGCACCACTGTCCCTAGAAAATGAGAAGAGCTGCCATGCCTCCACAGCAGCTGAGTAAAAAGCAGTCAGTCCACCTAAATCCACTGCTCTCAAAGAAAGCGAGAACAGGTGTCTGTCCAGGCCCAGTCTTCCAGCAGCCCTCAGGAGAGCACAGGCAACATCCATCCAGCTGTGACGGCCATGATACAGCAACCGCTGCACCGCCTGCAGACGCAGAACAGCCACTCTGGACCGAATGTCTATTAGTCCCTGTCCTCCCTCCTGCACCGGAAGATACAGGACTGCAGCTCTCAGCCAGTGCTGTCCATTCCAGAAAAAGCTTAACAGTTCCTTCTGAACATCGTGGATCAGTTGTCTTGGTGGATTAAGAACAGTGAGCTTGTGCCACAAAGCAGATGCAATAAGGTTGTTTGCGACCAGGACTCGACCCCTATAGGATAGCCGGGGTAGCATCCAAGACCATTTTGACAACCTGGCACGGACTTTCTCCACTAGCCCTTCCCAGTTCCTAGCCTTTGCTTCATCAGTGCCCAACCATACCCCTAAAAACTTTTGCCCTGTCCTACTCCACTGAACCCCACCTGGAAGTGAAGGTAATGTAAAATTCCTACTACTAGCACCACACCAAAGAGCCTCTGTTTTCTCCCAGTTTAGTTTTGCTGAGGTAGCTAAACTATAAATATTTAAAACATTTTTCAGGGATACAACATCTTGCTCGTGGCGTATTATTACAGTAATGTCATCTGCATATGCAGAGACCTTAATTGGACTATTATTAATCTGTAGACCTGCCAGACTTTTCCGAAATAAACTGAGTAAGGGCTCAACTGCAACTGAGTACAGCTGTCCAGACAATGGGCAGCCCTGCCTAATCCCCCTGCGCACTAGAACAGGGACACTCAAACCCCCTCTCACCTTAATTAGACAAGAGGCGCCTGTGTACAACAACCTGACCCAAGACATAAAAACATTCCCAAACCCGAAAGCCGTCAGAGTGTCGAACAGATAGTTATGATCTACATGATCAAAAGCCTTCTCTTGATCAAGGGAGACTAAACCAAACTCCAATTCAGACATTTTACCATAATCAAATAAATCTCTGATTAAAAACAGATTATCATAAATAGATCTTTCTGGTACACAGTAGGACTGATCTTCATTCACCAGCATTCCCAGAACTCTTTTTAGTCTATTTGCAATACAGCGTGACAGAATCTTATAATCTGAGCATAGAAGTGACACTGGTCTCCAATTCTTCAGGAGACAGAGGTCTCCCTTCTTTGGTATGAGAGATAAAACGGCACGCTGACAGCTTTTCGGAAGCACACCAGCATTAAAACTAGCCAGCAGAACTTCAAACAAGTCCCTCCCGATGATCCCCCAGAACGCCTTATAAAAGTCAACTGGCAAACCATCCACACCAGGCGCTCGCCCAGAAGTGAGCTGAGAAACAGCCTTGGTGACTTCATCAAAGGTCAATGGACTGTCCATTTCCTGCTTGTGTTGTTCATCCAGCTGAGGCAGATCTTCAAGCAGGGCCTGGGAACACTGCTGATCCAGGGCACTGGCCGCAAACAGTTCAGAGTAAAACTGTACAGCCAGCTTCCTCACCTCAACTGGGTCTGTTGTGACTGTACCGTCATCTCTACGAACTGACAGCAATGTCTTATTGTGGGTGGAAGACTTTTCCAAGTTAAAAAAGAAAGCCGTGGGAGCGTCCATATCCTTCACAGACAGGAACCTGGATCTGACCAAAGCTCCCTTTGCCTTCTCATACAAAATGTCACTCAGCTCCTGTAACTTCATTGTGAGCTCTGTCCGCAAATCAGAAACATTTTGATTTATCATTTCATTGTGTATCCGTGTAATGTCTTTTTCCAAAGCACCAACTGCATTCCTCAGTTTGGAAGTAGAATAAGCTGTAAAATCTTGACAGAATACCTTAATCTGAGCCTTCCCCACTTCCCACCATTGCATTAGACTCTCAAACTCTTGTTTTTTTCCAACCCATTCCCCCCAAAAAAGTTTAAAATTTTCACAAAAACCTTTATCTTGTAAAAGTACCTTATTGAAATACCACATACAACTTCCAGTAGTGTGAGATGTAAAAGAAAATTCCACGGTACACAAGTGGTGATCCGAGAAAGAAGTGGGCTGAATACTAGACTGACTTACCATATTCCGCGCACCCTTCGAGACATAAAATCTATCCAAGCGCGCTGCATAAACTCCCCCTTCAACAATTTTAACCCAAGAATACTGTTTCACAGAAGGGTATTTTTCCCGCCATACATCTATTAAATCAAAATGGGACACAATGTTAGCTAGAGTAAGAGCAGATTGAGGGTGTGGCTCTTCTCCATTTCTGTCTTTAACAAAGTCTAAAGTGCAGTTCCAATCCCCTCCCAACACCACAGTGTCTTCTGGGGGGAGTGACTGCAACAACTGGTTCAGTCTAATAAACAGCTCATTTCTATCTGGTCCCCTGTTTGGGGCATACACATTTATAAAAACAAAGGCATGGTCACAGACCTTTGCTTTTAGCATTAGTAGGCGTCCCGCTACAACCTCCTTAACAGACAGTACATTAACCATAGCTGTTCGTGAGAACAGGATGGCAACACCAGCACTAACATTTGAACCGTGACTCAGAAAAAACTCCCCCTCCCACCATAAACCCCATTCAGAAGCTGTATTATCATCACTGTGAGTTTCTTGTAAGAAACACACATTTAACTTTTTTAAACTACAAAGTTCAGAAAAGAGGGCCTGTTTACGTCTGTCCCTGAACCCATTAACATTTAAGGAGCCTACCCTAAAAACCCCCATATAGACAGGGAAAAGTGAGAGAAAGCAGTAAAGCAGAAAACAGGCTGAGAAAGCAGGAAAAACCTTCCCCCTATGTGCACTGTGCTCATACATTGTCCTGGTCTAAAACGGGTTGCACGCCCATCTTTACACATTTTGCCTTTCTGATTGCGGTTATATGCTTTTTTAAACGGAACCGCTTCTGCTTTGGGAGAATGTCATAACCAACACTCTTCTGCACCTTCAATGCCGAACACACAAATCTATCCAAATCAGGGAAAAAGTCTCTTACATCTACAGACTTACCTTTGGTTTCATCTAAGAAAGAGTTAATCTGATCAACAGAGTATAATATCTCACTGCTGTACTGACTTCCTCCCACATCAGACACCTCAGACATCCTGTCCTCCTCCATACCCTCCTCCTGAGACACAAGTAAACCTGACTGAGCATCACTCACTGGCTCAGATTCCTGCTCTTCAGCACTGCTCCCCCCTACCTTCAATCCAACCTGCACCTGAGCACCATCTTCTCTGCACACCTGATCACCAGCCTCACCAGTTACCAGAGCACCCACTTTGCCCCACACCTGAATACTAGCCTCTCCGCTCACTTGAGCACCATTCTGAAACCCACAATCTGAACTTTCACCTGTTCCTCTGCTTGAGTGAGCACTAAACTCGTCACTCACCTGAGCACCCACCTGACCCCTGACCCCATCATCAACCACCCTTTCACCATGGTCAGCCTGCTGCTGAACACCCACATCATCTGAAAACTTGTTCATTAAGCGCTCACTCACCTCCTGTCCACGCTCTGCTCCTGACGCTGTAGTAGTGGATGAACCCTCACCTGGCTCCTCAGGAGCGGTACTCTCAGTACCCCCCTCCGGGGCCCCACTCGTTTCTGCTGCAGTGGAGGCCCGGTTCTCCTGCGCGCTCCTGCGCTCATTTAACGGACACTCAAACCGTTTATGCTTAACGCTCCCGCACTTAAAGCACTTCAGATCGTCCGTGCTGGCGTACACCATATATGACCCGTCGCCATGAGACACACGGAACGCGGCCTCGAGCGTTTTATCCGCGCTATTCAGGAACATAAACACCTGCCTCCTGAAGGACAGGACATGCTTCAGTGCCACGTTCTTACAGCCCAGCGGAATCGACCTAATCTCACTCGCTAACTTTCCAAAGCGATTCAGCTCCTTGGCGATCAGTTCATTTGAGATGAAAGGAGGAATATTGGAGACGGTGACCTTCGTTGCCGGCGTCACTAACGGAGACACCGGCACAAAAGTCTCCAACACCCAGATTCCCCCTTCCACCAGTTCATTCACTAAGCGCGCCTCCTTCACAAACACCACTACTGCTTTATTCATTCTAGATGCAGAGCAGATTTGGTCGTAACCAACTTTCTCCCCCACCGCGAGCAGCACGTCCTCGACTGCTGCTTCAGCCGGCGGGACACACCTGAACCCGTTCGAGCGGGAGAGAGACGGCGTCCCCCCCGAAAGGCGAGACGCCATGACCCACCCACTCGCCGCCCTTGGCGGTTAAAACGGCCTACAGTGAAGAGTGACCAGTCAGAAATATAGAAAACCCTCAAAACCAGGGAAAACTAGGAAAAAGAAGAGGCACACTTCCCTTCACACACACCACCGCTCACTCACACGCACTCGCCAACGCTCCGCCCACTCCCAGCATGCAGCAGAGAGAGAGAGAGGAGAGAGGTGAAAGAGAGAGAGGAGAGAGGAGAGAGAGGAGAGAGAGAAAGAGAGAGGAGAGAGGTGAAAGAGAGAGAGGAGAGAGGAGAGAGAGGAGAGAGAGAAAGAGAGAGAGGAGAGAGGAGAGAGAGGAGAGAGAGAAAGAGAGAGGAGAGAGGTGAAAGAGAGAGAGGAGAGAGGAGAGAGAGGAGAGAGAGAAAGAGAGAGAGGAGAGAGGAGAGAGAGGAGAGAGAGAAAGAGAGAGGAGAGAAGTGAAAGAGAGAGAGGAGAGAGGAGAGAGAGGAGAGAGAGAAAGAGAGGAGAGAGGTGAAAGAGAGAGAAGAGAGAGAGAGAGGAGAGAGAGAGAGAGAGAAGAGAGAGAGAGGAGAGAGGAGAGAGAGGAGAGAGAGGAGAGAGAGAAAGAGAGAGGAGAGAGGTGGTTGCTCATGAAAGCAGCTCTGGAGAGATGAAGGCTCTGGTAGATGTTTGATGCTATGCAGACCAAACCGGGCCTGGAGCTCAATTTATTAAAAATAAATAAAAATTCACTCATAAAAGCAGCTCATAAAAATTAAACATTCCACTTATCTCGTAATCTGAGCCCAAACCTGTGCATACGACCAAAAATGACGAGAAAAGAGATGCAACACTCGCTTGTTATCCTTTTCAAAAAGGTTCTATACAGAAGCATCTTTAGCGCATTTATACACGTTCTCCATCAGTCTGAAGAACCATTTCACCATGCAAAGAACCATTTCAGCATGCAAAGGGTTCTGTGAATGTTCATGGTTCTATGTACTACCATTTTCTTCACTAAAGAACCGTCTTTTTTAACGTGTACCAACAATAAATGTTTTGGTCTAGCAAGAAACCTTTTCACTGTTTTCTACTAACTGAAACATTCATAGTGACTTCAGTGTCGCTGCTGGACTGAGAACCAGAAACATCCAGCCAACAGCGTCCTGTGGGCAGCGCCCTGTGACCACTGATGAAGGACTAGAGGATGACCAACACAAACTGTGCAGCAGCAGATGAGCTATCGTCTCTGACTTTACATCTACAAGGTGGACTGACAAGGTAGGAGTGTCTAATAGAGTGGACAGTGAGTGGACACAGTGTTTAAAAACTCCAGCAGCACTGCTGTGTCTGATCCACTCAGACCAGCGCAACACACACTAACACACCACCACCACGTCAGTGTTACTGCAGTGCTGAGAATGATCCACCACCCAAATAGTACCTGCTCTGTGAGGGTCCATGGGGGTCCTGACCACTGAAGAAAAGGGTAACAAAGTATGCAGAGGAATAGATGGACTACAGTCTGTAACTGTAGACTCTTACAAAAAGATGGTTCTTCAAGGGTTCTTTAGTAAAGAAAATGGTGGACATAGAACCTTAAACACTCAAAGAACCATTTGCATGCTTAAATGGTTCTTTGCATGGTGAAATGGTTCTTCAGACTGATGGAGAATGTGTTGTGTATGGTTCTATACAGCTTTTTGAAAGTAGTTCTTTGTAGCACCAAAAAGGGTTCTTCTACCGTTACAAGCTTGACACTCTAACAATAAGAGAACCCTTTTTGGTGCTATACAGAACCATATACAACATATTCTCCATCCATCTGAAGAAGCACTTCACAATGCAAAGAACCATTTAGCATGCAAATAGTTCTTTTAATGTTCATGGTTCTATATAGAACCACTGTCTTTACTGAAGAGCCCTTGAAGAACCATCCATTGACGTTTCTTTAGGGAACCATAAACGGTTCTTCCATAGAATAGTAAAGAAAATAGTTCTATATAGAACCATGAACACTCACAGAACCATTTGCATGATTATGGGGTTCTTTGTATGGTGAAATTGTTCTTGAGATTGATGGAGAATGTGCTGTGGATAATTCTATATAGAACCTTCGTGAAAATGGTTCTGTATAGCATCAAAAAGGGTTCTTCTATTGTAACAAGTTTGACATAAGGATTTAAGAACCCTTTCTGGTGCTATGTAGAACCATATACAACACATTCTCCATCAGTCTGATGAACCATTTCAGCATGCAAAGAAATGCAAAAAAATGTTCAAGGTTCTATGGAGAACCATTTTTTTCACAGAAGAACGCTTCAAGAACTGTCTATATAGCACTAAAAGGGGTTCTTCATTTGTTACAAGCTTGACATCGTAACAGTAGTATAACCCTTTTTGGTGCTATATAGATCCATATACATATACACACATTCTCCATCAATCTGAAGAACCATTTTGCTATGCAAAGAACCATTTAAGCATGCGAATGGTTCTTTGAGTGTTCATGGTTCTACACAGAAGCACAGTCTTTATTAAAGAACCGTTGAAGAGCGATCCATCTTGGTGAAATAAAACGATTCTGATTGTGGTTCTATATGAGGTAACCCACACAGAAACTGGGTTCTGTTTCATTTAGAACTCTGTCCTTCAGCGACCTGTTTCCGAGGTTCCGCTCATTTAGCTGCTGTCTTGTTATCTTTATGAAGCTACGGTTCTGGAGAGCGACCAGAAACCTTCAGGGCTTGGCGAACGGCAGAGCGTCTGCTGATACATCACCACTGTACAGGAGGAATCATCAGCTTTGGCAGAGCACTGCCGACCGTGGGTTTGTCCATCGATCTGTTTGGACGGCCATTAAAAGGATCTGGCACACAGAGCCGGTGGTTTTAAAGCCAGAGAGGGAAAGAGAATAAACGCAGGAGAAAACACAGCGGCCCCCCGATCGATTCCGGCGAGGGAAGGAGGTAAACGTGGAGGCTAATTCATTACAGCGTCTGTAGCAGAAACACACATACATACACTGAACTAGAGGAAAAAAGGAGCTGTAAGTTCTACCATATTGTTCTGATCTGCTGCCTATTTCTCCAGATACGTGTTGATATGCCTCTCTGTACTCGTCTTACAGAGTAATTAAAGGAAAAATAGGTGAGAATAAATTATCTGGTTTTAATTTAACATATTTAAATCTACTTCTGTTTTATTTTTTGATCATTTCCAAATATAGAAAAAAAAAACGTGCAATTAAAAAAAAAACGGTAACACTTTCTATGAATGTCGCATTTGTAAGCATCTATAAACACTTTTATAACGTTATAATGTATTCAAAAGCATTATAAACGTGGTTATAAATATTTATAAAAATATGCCATGTTTATTATACATTATGAATTGTTAATATAATGCATTATAAATAGTGTTAATAACATGTTATAATGTCAGTGCCAAAGAAGTCAGTCCCAGCTTGGAGAGCGTAAAGTAAAGACAAATACCAAGCTAACGGTGGTGTACATTACCTTTCCCACAGTGGGTAAAACACTGATGGCAGCTCTAGTTTAAACTCTGACATTTGAAGCCTGTAATGTGCTTTACTGTGAATGTTTTAGTGTTTCAGTAAATCCTTCAGTAAATACTTCAACTTGAAGCCTCACTCTGAACACTGGAGGAGGCTTTAGTACAGTACGCTTCACTTTACTTAGAGCGGACAAATACGACTTATGAGCTCTTATAATTTGTTATGATCAGTACTTATAATGCATTATGTTAACAATTCATAATGCATAATAAACATGGCTATAATGTATAATGCATTTTTATAAATATTTATAGCCATGTTTATAATGTCTTATGAATGCATTTTAACATGTTATGAATGTGTTTATAGATGCTTACAAAGGTGACATTCATAGAAAGTGTTACCAAAAAACTCTAAAATCAAAAGCACAAAACCAGCATTCAAAATTGTTTAAAGAGCCCATATCATGAAAAACTGACCCTTCCTAACACAGTTTACATTGTAAAAGTTTCCGTTTTACCATATTGTTCTGATCTTCTGCCTTTTTTATAGCTGTGTTAATATGCCTCTCTTTATTTTTGGATAATTTCCAATAATATATAGAAAAAAAACATAATTAAAAAAAAACAACAACTCTAAAATCAAAAGCACATCTAACAACACAGGAAAACAAAGCTGCCAAAACCAGCATTCAAAATCGTTTAAAGGGTTCATATCATGAAAAATTTGCTTTCCTAACAAAGTTTACATTGTAAAAGTTTAAAAACACACACATACAGTCTGTATATCGAAACTGAACATCCTATTTTGAATGAATGGTTTTGTGATGTCACAAAAAACAGCACATTCACACACATCCCCCTATTCAACCTACAGCAGTTTAGCCCCGCCCACTTACAATGAAATTATAAGGAGTGTTTCTACCCAGAGCGCATGTTTATTTTTTTTACTAAGCAAACCAGAACATCCACTTTTTCTGGCTTGGCTTGACCCTTTAATGTAGTGAGCCAGAAAGCCAGTAAGTTGTGGTTGTGATGTCACAACACATGGAGGTTTGGTGGCCTCTGATTGGTCCAACTCTACAGGCAGTACACAACTCTGTGTTATTAGGATAAATTTCCCTTAAAACTCAATTTTTTAATGAAATTATGTGCTATAATTTTAAAATTTTGCTATTTGCTGATTTTGATACAAAAACGATTAATCTTTCACCACTAAACTGACAAAAAGTCTTTTTTTAATTTATAAAACAGCACTTTTATGAATGTTTGCTTGCTCACCGACAAAAAATGAAAATCCAGCTCTGTTCCTGTTTTGTACATCATACACCTTTCCATCAAAATAGAGTCCATCACTGCTACAGAAGAAAGCAATGCATGGTTCATCTGAAGGAGCTCAAAACAGGTGTAAACTGCATTTTATGCTGTTCATAAAGGTTTTAATAATTATTTACTTCTTAGTTCGATATTTCAAAGAAGGAAACATATAAGCGTGTGAATCAGAGGTTCTCTAACATAACTAGAGACCTTCTTCCGTTTAGCACTGGGGAGTCCATTAGCATTTGATATGTTGGATTAGTACTATTTTCAATGAAAACAGATGGTTCTTCAAGGGCTCTTTAGTACAGAAAATGGTTCTGTATAGAACCATGAACACTCAAAGAACTATTTGGATGATTAAACGTTTTTTTTTGCATCATAAAATGGCTCTTCAGATTGATGAAGAAAGTGCTCTAGACGGTTCTATATCGAACATTTTTAAAAGGGTTCTATATAGCACCAAAATAGTTCTTCTATTATACCAAGCTTGTATCATAATAACAGCAGAACCCTTTTTGGTGCTATTATTAATATGTACTTTTCACGGTTCTTCAAAGAAAATATATAGAACCATAAACATTCAGAGAAACATTTCGCATAATTAAATGTGCTGTAGATGGTCCTATGTAGAACATTTTTGAAAAGGGTTCTATATGTAGCACCAGAAAGCGTTCTTCTATTGTACCAAGCTTGTATCATAATAATAGCAGAACCCTTTTTGGTGCTATTATTAAAGTGTATTTTTCACATTTGTTAATAAAAAAGGCCCTACACTACACCACCAAAAGATGGTTCTTCAAGGGTTCTTTGGTAAAGAAATTGGTTCTATATAGAACCATGAACATTCAAAGAACAATTTTGCATAATTAAATGTGCTGTTAATGGCCCTATGAAGAACTTTTTTGAAAAGGGTTCTTTATAGCACCAAAAAGAGTTCTGCTATTGTTATGATGTTAAGCTTGTAGTAATAGAACATCCCTTTTGGTTCTATATAGAACCAGCTACAGCACATCCTCCATCAATTTGAAGAATCATTTCACCATGCAAAGAACCATTTAATCATGCAAAGGGTTCTTTGAGTGTTCATGGTCCTATATAGAACCGTTTTCTTTATTAAAGAACCCTTGAGGAACCATCGTTTATAGGGTTTATATGGTTTGCACGTCACTGCATTCTGTTTTATTTACATTTTGCACAGCGTCCCAACTTCTATGGAAACAGGGCTGTATATTGAATTTTTTCTGTATCGAAGGTCATTTTCTCTCTAAATTATCTATGAAGGGCAAACACGGCCTAGGCTACACTTAAATGGCCTCAAACTGGAGGTTTCCGGCTGTATTATCTCAGGACAGAGGAACACGTAGTGCTAATGCAAATGCTTTAATGGGATAACAATGTAGACAGCAGAGGAAATGGGCTGTGCTAAATCGGACCAGTGTAAGATAAAAGCGCGCACATCTAGCGCCTGAATAAATCATGATATTACATATTACAGTTCAGATTCAAAGGCCTGAAAAAGCTCAGATTCATCTCTTTTCCCCGCTGCAGGTTATGTGCCTCGGTTATAAATAGCGCAGGCCTTTCCAGCTCTGAACCGGTGCCTTAATGAACCCTGAAGTCTTCACTCGCTCACTCGGTCCAGGACGGAGTTTAGAAATAAAAGCCTCACCTGAACTAGTCTAGCCTGAGGGTTGTGCTGAGCAGGCAGAAGCAGAGTTAATGTAAGGTGGGCTGAGTGTGTAGCAGCACATTTAAAGCGTTAGTCCTGAGACTAATTAACACTCTATTGCATGACGTTGCCTCTAGGCAACAAAACCACTTTTCTCACTTTACACTAAGAATATACGTATTTAACAACAATGACAGGGTTAATAATAAAAGGAAGAGTTCAAGTAAGTCAATAAAAGGCATGTATTTGGTGATACTATCTCTTAGTGGACACTTTTAAACCTCTTTTTTAACATTCAATATCTTTATTTTTGTTGTGAGAATTTGCGGAAGTATACGACGGCGTTTTAGGGCACTGTTAATAAAAATAAAAAAGACTTAAAGTCATGCTATTTAGAGAAAAAAGTCGCACTATTTCGATAAAAAAGTAATACTATTTTGAGAAGAAAAAGTTGTAATGCTACGAGAAAAAGAGTCTGAATATTTGGAGGATAAAGTGGGCTAACTGTAGGGGGCTGCCACAACGCGTTGGAGTCTCGGTTGCTGTACTGGCACTGGAGTTCCACTCAGTCCTGTCTGCTTGTGGATCAATTATTTTGACCATCACGATTTTTTCTCGAAATAGTACGCCTTTATTCTCAAAATCTTACGACTTTATTCTCGAAATATTACAACTTTATTCTCGAAGTCTACTATTTTCATGTTTATTAACAGTGGCCCTAAAACGCCGTTGTAGAAGTATGTTTGTTGCCTTGAAGCAACATGTTCCTACATACTTGGGGCTACAGTCATGATGTTGGTCTCATTTAAAAGGCAACACTCTCACTCTCTCTAGCCATTCATACTTAGTTACTAATTCCTTTTTTGTGTTTAAGCCTTTCATTAACAAAGAACTGTTGGTGAAAGGTTCTTTAGGGAACTTAAAGTGGTTCTGCTGTGGCATTGTTCCACAGAACTCATAAACACACACTTCTTTTAAGAGATTTTATACAAGAACCACTTTTGGTTCCCTAAAAAACCTTGGTGGTGCTTGAATACGGTTCCTTTAAAGAGCCATTTTTTAATGAGATTTATGTTTACAGATCTTTCTTATAATGTAAAGGTTCTACAGCAATTATAGGTTTATCCTAAGGCCACATATCCAAGCCAAGAACCTTCAGGAGCCTTTAAGAGTGTAAAGGAGCTCAGCTGCTGTGATTAGCTGATCTTTATCATCCACTCTATGCTTATAATCTAGCAGCTCCATCAGTCAGATGTCTGAGATGATTCTGTGATGATTAGATCAGGTTATTCTGTGTCTGTGACGACTCTCGGGGGCTGAAACATCTTTTTCCTTTAGTGTAGATCAGGGTTTCAGCAACCCAGAGGTTAAGAGCCATTTTGTAATTTCAACAAGAATCAAACCACCTTAGGAGCCACAATATTTTATGTCCATTTTACCATCTTGGCTATAAATATGTCTCAGTGTGTGCTGATGTTCTAGTATAGGATAAAAATATCATATAAATGAAAACACAGACTGACTCTGCTCTCCTTTAAGCTTTAGCTCAGCTATAGCCGCTTTTCTCGCATCTCCAGCAGGAAACTTTTCCAAAAGTAGAACAGTTTCTTGTAAAATGTCTCTCAATGTTCGACTTTTTACGAGGCTGAAGTCGCTTCTCATTCGCCAGCTTCTTGTTCGAATTTTCCTGTTCCACCTTAAATGGTGCCTGAGGTGCCAGAATGAAACTGCTGAATGATTTAAGGTGGAACGGGAGAATTTGAATGAGAATCTGGTGAATGAGAAGCGACTTCAGCCTGATGACTTTTTAGTGTTTGTCAGTTTCTCACTGCAGATTAAACGTATCAGGAAACCAGCTGGAGTGATTATAAACACAAATAAGTCCATTCATCTTCAAATTATTGATGTTCGTCTTAAATCTCTCTCTTTGCCGTTTCGTTAGCTACTAGCTAGGTGAGACTGTTGTCTGTGTTGCTATGGTGACCATCAGTCTGCGCTGATCTTCAGGGTTAAAGGGTGAATTAGCAGTTCTACATTAACTCCAGAGTTTAAGACCATTTACTGTTAAACTGTGTTGAACGATCAGCAGAGCTTTATTTTACTGTAAAGGAGGATTATTTTATTTTTACCGACAAACCTGATTCTGCCCTGTTACACTGTCACACTTTTAACAATAGAAGAACGCTTTTTGATGCTATGTAGAACCCTTTTCAAAAATGTTCTATATAGAACCATACACAGCACATTCTCTATCAATCTGAAGAACAACTTCACCATGCAAAGAACCGTTCAATCATACAAATAGTCCTTTGAGTGTTCATGGTTCTATATAGAACCATTTTCTTTACTACTCCATGGAAGAACCGTTTATGGTTCCCTGAAGAAATTTCACTTGATGGTTCTTCAAGGGCTCTTTAGTAAAGACAGTGGGTCTGTATAGAACCATGAACATTCAAAGAACCCTTTGCACACTTAAATGATTCTTTGCATTGTGAAATGGTTCTTTAGATGGATGGAGAATGTGCTGTATATGGTTCTACCTAGCACCAAAAAAGGTTCTTAAGCTGTTACAAACTTCTAAGAATAGAAAACCCCTTTTTGGTGGTATATAGAACTCTCTTCAAAAAGATTCTATGTAGAACAACCCAGAGCACATTTTCAGTCAATCCACAGAACCATTTCACCATGCAAAGAACCCTTTAATCAAGCAAATGGTTCTTTAAGTGTTCATGGTTCTATACAGAACCATTTTCTTTACTACCCCACGGTAAAACCGTTTGTGGTTCCATGAAGAAACTTCAATGGATGGTTCTTAAAGAGCCATTTTTGTAAATAAAATGTGCTTTTGGACTTTTATTTACAAAATAAAAGTCCAAAAGCACATTTTATTTACAAAAATGCTCTGAGGCATGAGCGCCCTGTTAAAATGCGAAGAACTTTTTCAAATTTAAAGAATCTACACATGATGCAAAGGTTCTACACACTGTTAAAAATAAAGGTTCCTAAATGGTTCTTGGCTTGGACGTATGGTTCTAAGAAAAAAATTGAATTGGTAAGTCTTTCATTTACGAAGAACTGCCAACTGAAATGTTCTTTAGGGAGCTTAAAGTGGTTCTCCTATGGCATCGCTTCAAAGAACCCTATTCTGGCACCTTTTCTTAAACCATAAACACACACACTCTTCTTTTGAGGTTCTTATACAAGAACCACTTTTGGTTCCCTAAAAAACCTCAGTGGTGCTTGAAGACGGTTCATTTAAAGAACCATTTTTTAAAATGAGATCTAAGACTAAAGAGTGTTTATCGTTAACATCGTCCTTATAATCCAGCAGCTCAGTCACACCACAGAGAACTCACACTGACAGCGTGCAGATGAGAAACAGAGCCTGTTCTGCGGTTCCTCCCCTGAAAACAGTGTCAGAAAGGGGGTAAAAACACACGACGGCTCCTGGAAGCCGGGTTACCGGCCGGTGCTGAAGCTCCGGAGCTTCACATGCTCACATACGCCCACGCACACTCACCCTCCGCTGCGCTCCTGCTCCGCCAGCTCCGTCTCCAAAATGCTCTGAGGCGTGAACGCTCCGTTAAAATGAGACAAAACGGAGCTGCAAAACTGTCGCAATGTCTCAAACTGCATCTTCACCTCCCCCCTCTCTCTCTCTCTCTCCCTCTCTCTCCTGCTCTCTCACTCTCTCTCCTGCTCTCTCACTCTCTCTCCACCCCTCTAACGCTCCTTTTTCTTTAGGAAGGAAAAAACACGGTACATCCCGCGCAACGCCGGCGGACCACCGCCTCCTCCGGGCTGCATTTCAGCTCCTCTCAAGGATCCATTTCTTACGTGCCTGCGAGGAGGAGACCTTTTAAAAATGCCTGTGCAGATCAGCTCCCGTATTCCCGGAGCAGTGCGAGCTCAGCAGAGCGACGCTCCGTGCGGAGATGTTCCTTCATGCTCCAGTCGTGCAGCGAAGAGGAGAGTTTTTAACTGACGGAGCATCAGCTGGAAGATGCAGTGGGGTGGGGGAGAGAGAGAGAGAGAGAGAGAGAGAGAGAGCAGCGTTCTGATGAGAAGGAAAATCTACAGCCTACAGCTTCGGCGCTGAACGCAGCCGCTGCTCCAGCTCACATCAGCCCAGGCTCGTATATTAGCCCACATTAGGACGAGCGCAGCCCGTGAGGACGCCGTGGGAGCCGGAGGTGGACGCAGGACGGTAATACGGCGGTACAGCGAGCGGTAAGCGGAGGGGCTGGAGGGGGTGGGTGTGTTTGTCAGCGTGGGCGGAAAGTTGGCTCAGATCAATTCCAGAGGCAGAGACTGCATCACCTCATTAATCACAGCGTTCACAGGAGCGCGCCGCTGTACGTAGCTACGCTCTTCAAAAAGATGGTTCTTCGAGGGTTCTTTAGTAACTAGAGTTCTATATAGAACCATTTCATGCTTAAATGGTTATTTGCATGGTGAAAATTGTTCTTCAGATTGGTGGAGAATATGTTAGAACCTTCCTGAAAATGATTCTATGTAGCACCAAAAAGGCAAGCTTGACATCGTAATAATAGCAGAACCATTTTTGGGGCCATATAGAAACATATATCACACTCTCCATCAATCTGGAGAACATTTTCACCATGCAAAGAACCATTAAAGCATGAAATGGTTCTATATAGAACTCGTGGTTCATCATCTCATTCACTGTTGCAAAACCTCATATCTCTTAGACACGGTCATATAGAAGAGATGTAAGTGGAGGAAATGTTAATATAATGAGATGTGCGGACGTTTTTAACGTGATGGTGACAAATTCTATGCAAAAGTTTGGTAAAATTACGTTTTATATGTGTAATTAAGACACATCCTCTCCAGAGAACACACTTCTGCACATTTTATTTGCTGAGTTTAAAATATTGAGGAAAAAAATAACAGAACATAAAATGTGGCCTTCAGAACATTTTATACTATTATTTATTTTTCAACCAAAAAGTTAAACTAAAGATAAGTAAAAACTAAAATTAGCACTGGCAAAAAGTATTTTTGCTTAGAAAGTCAATAAAATGTAAGTTGACCGGGGTGCCCACATTTTTGCATATGACTGTATATATATGTATACGTGTTGTTGCTTGGAACAAAACCTTGTATATCTATTTATGCAATTAATTTTTTTTGTTTCTTTTTACAAAATTTGCCCTTTAAGTTGTTAGAATTTCATGATAAATTGACCAATAAAAATTGACCAAAAATGACTTTTTCTTTTTTTTCTACATTTTTTTCAACATTTCTACATTCAACTTCCATTCAGTTTTTTTCCCTCTGAAAAGTCACCATTTTGAAGATACGAGGTTTTGTTGTGACAGAAATAGTTCATATGTATCTATATATTCTAAAACTCTAATATCAGTGTTTTTCTGATCAAAGAAACACTTGCTGCCCCAATGAACAGCTTTGAACTGTAATTTTCTCAGTTTCCTGAAGTCATAACAAACCCTCACACTCTCAGGAATAGTAACTCTGTAGGAGAAGGAAAAACGTTAACATTAATTTTGTTATATTTTTGGAAGTTTTTGATTCAATAGTAAGGATTTATCTATATACAGTATTATGCAAAAGTCTTGCATCCATGAAAATTGTCTAAAACTATTTATCTGGGCAACAAGCAGGCGTGGACGATAATGACACAATGCATTAGTAACGTCACATTTAAAAAGTGCAATCACATTTTAACCAGCGTTTTACTTACTGTGCTACACTAAAGCCTATTAAACAGACCTAATTATGTTGTGTTTGTCATGAAAATGCAGGTATTCAGTGTTCTTTAAGTACTGATGATATTCACAATATACTCAGAAAAGCATACAGTTTATCAAAGTAACAACATTTATCATTATAATGCTGAAATTTCATCATATTGCTCACCTTTAGCAATAAGGGCAAGCTAAAAGGTAGGTTGAGGGTAAGACAAAGGTAGTTGGTCTTTATAATACCACATGAGCTACTTTGAATCTAAAAGGCATGTTATTGAGAACGTAACACTGCCTGCAACACAGATAATAAAAAACATAAGAAACTGGCTGACGGCTGATCACATTTGGAGTAAACAGTAACTGATTTCAATCATGGATCCCTAACAGTCACAGGCAGATTCATTACAGATGATACAGTGTGAATGTTATCTGGGTGCTTACGTCGCTGGGAAATTGGGAAACTGAGCTGTGGATTAAAAAAACAGAGCTGTTGGTTCTGGGTGTCAGTACAGTGTGCGGTAAAGTCAGACTGAGATAAACACTCAAGCACCTCATCCACACCTTCATCCACACCTCTATCTGTCTTTCATCACCCTCCTTATTTCCATAAAGCATCAATGTTCAGAACAAACAACACCAGAGAAATCATCAGCACAGAGAGCAGAATCAGAATCTCTCTCTCCATCAAGCAGCTCTGCAGAAAGCTGAACGATAGGCTTTGTGTGTGTCTGTGTGTGTGTGTGTGTGTGTGTGTGCGTGTGTGTGTGTGTGTGTTGGCTGTAGTTAAAGAACATATAAATGGTCTGTGGTATGTGATGCTGCACACTCAGTCCCTGAGATCTCCAGCAGCGCCGTCCCACGTGGGAAATGTAAACGCATAACTAAACCAGCATACGTACTAAACTGAGTCAGCATCATTAACATTTCACAGTATATTCTACTTTCATGTGTCCGGCTGACCTGTAAATACTTTTCTACATTTCTGTTCTGTGTTAAACCAGCAGACGGTTCACACACTTTCACCCCAGAGTCTACGGGGCAGAACATCAATGGTCCTTTCAAGATTTTGAGCACCACAGAGTAGCCTCTACAGTCCAGTTAGGGCTGGGCGATAAAACGATAACGATAAGTATCGCGATATAACTTTTCCTCGATAGAGCGATAAGACAGGTTCGATAAATGTTCGATATAATACACCGTTCTCACACTTCCACGTTTTAGCGAAAGCCCTGGTGGCGTTTTCTACTGCAAGGAAAACGACACTACTCTGCTGTCGCCAGGAGAGGGCGCACTTCTGAATTTTTCGACTTGATTAGAGAGGGAGGGGGCCACGAGTAAAAAAAGGGTCGCCAAATATACTTTAGCAACGGCTGAAACACAGAGTTATACAGTCCCTGTTTGAGTGGAGCGACCAGCAATCTGTTCTCCTGTGACCAAGTGACGAGGTCAGTGGTGTAGCTGTACTGTCCTACAGCGAACTCACCTCTTTCCTAACATCCTAACAACTTCAGCGGTGTTAAATCACGTCTGCAGCGCCGTGTTACAGCACCAAACCGTCATATTTTAGTATTAGTGCATTCTCGAGCAGCGAAAGTGAAAGAAAGAAGTGGGTTAATGTTCGAAAGTAAACTGAGGAAGCTGTGAGGCACTGGAGAGCGGGAGAGCGCTAATTTCCAGGCTAGCTGTTTTTAGCTGCTGGCTAACTTGAAGCAGCGCTCCGGCACAACACGGAGAACTGATGATACTGTAGATCAAACAAGACACAAAATCACCGCTTTCAGTTTAAACATGCCTAAAAGGAGGACTCTGTGACTGGTGTGAGAGATTCACACTGCAGATAATGCTTTTACACAGCGAGCGTCAGATACACTGCGGTTCACCCCTTAAACTACTACGGGAGCATAGAGAAACCCAGCCGTCTAGCTGGTGTCTGAATACTGTGATCTGCTCTGACATGGATGTGGTAGGAGTGACCGCAGTGACCTACCGAACCGAGTTGATGTTGTTGAGAAACTAAAGAGTTTAGCGCTGTTGTTGGCCACTTGTTTATTATTTGTAACGGGGTAGCCGAGCGCTCGTCACCAGACAGCTAAAAATAATCTGTTTTCTTTCTTAAATCATGACTATTACAAAAATTGCAGCTGTGCTTTTCAAGCTGATAAAAACAGCTCAGAAACTTTCTCCCACTCTTCCCTGACAGATTAGTGAAATGTTCCACTGTTTGCCGAGTGTTTGTCGTGATCGGACCATAAGTGATAGTTTAAAACCACAATTAACCCCCCAGGAGCAAAATCAGCCTTCAAATGTGAAAGAAATCATGATTTGACATTTATTGCGATATGTATCGATATCGAACGATATGAATTTTGTTTATCGTGATAACGTTTTTGGCCATATCGCCCAGCTCTAAGTCCGGTGTATTTTATTTTATAGCCAGATCTATATTTTTTTGGTGAAATGAGCAGTATATACTCATTGAGCTCTAATATGCAGCTTTCAGCTCTCAACATCATCATAATTATCACAATTATCACAATAATCAGCACAGTAATCAGCACAATCATCACCACAACCTCCACAATAGTCACAATAATCACTTACATCATAATCATCTCTATCATGATAATCATTACCATCATGACAGTAACCACAATAATCACCATCAACATAATCATCACCATCATAACTATCATTGCCATCATCACAGTAATCACCATCAACATAGTCATCATAATCATTATCACAATAATGTCATAAATGTAGATGTTAATGTAATGTAAAATAATCACCAAATAACAAAATAATCACAATCATCATCACCATCATCAGAGCAATCATCACCATTGCCATCCACCATCATCAGCATTATTACTATCCCTTGGGTTTTATCACCATTGTCAACACCTTCACTATCACCGCCATCATCATCTTTACCCTCACTACCATCATCACCAGCATCATGATCAACATATCATCATCAGTGTCATCATTAGTATCATCACCCACATCACCACCATCCTCCCCCTCACCATCATTACCATAATTATCATCCTTGCCATCACAATCACCATCATTATCAACTTCATCATCATCATCATCATCATCACTGTCATTATCATAATTATAAAGATCATTATCATCCTTACTATCATCACTATCTCATCACCTTCAACATCACCAGAATTGTCATCAATGCCATCTTCCTCCTCCTCCTCCTCATCATTATCCTCACCATCAATCCCCCCTCCCCCACCAGTATCCCTCTGAATTTGACTGGTTCTTATCATCACCATCATTACCATTTCCTCATCATCACCATCACCATCCCCATATCATCATTACCACTGCATCGTCATTGCTATCATCATCACCATGACCATATAATCATTAACATTATATCCCCATTATGATTATCATAACCATCATCATCATCGCTATCATCTTCACCATAACCATATAATCATTACCATTACATCCGTATTATTATTATCCTCATAACCATCATCACCATCACCATCCCCATATCATCATTACCACTGCAACATCATTACTATCATCACCATGACCATATAATCATTTACCATTATATCCCCATTATGATTATCATAACCATCATCGTCATCATCATCATCACCTTAACATCATCACCATCACCATCACCGTCATCATCATCATCTCTATCATCTTCACCATAACCATATAGTCATTATCATTACATCCTCATTATTGTTATCACCATGACCATCATCACCATCACCACCCCCATATCATCATTACCACTGCATCATCATCACTGTCATCATCACTATAACTATATAATTATTACCATGACATCCTTATTATTATTATTAACATCATAACCAGCATCATCACCTTAACATCATCACCATCACCGTATAATTACCACTGCATCATTGTCACTATCATCATAACCATATCATCATTACCATTACATCCTCATTATTATTTTCATCATAACCATATTTATTATCACCTTTACCATCATCACTATCACCATCACATCACCTTTACATCCTCCTCCTCCTCCTCTTCATCATGACCATGATCATCATCACCATTACCCCCCACCCCGCCCCTTATCCCCCTGTATTAGAGTGGCTCTCATCAGCTCTTGGACCACTTGAGGACTCCTAATGATTTGCTGGATGGAGGGTGACTGAGTGTGACAGCGCTGCCAGGCCTCTTTAAAACTGGCACTGCTGTGTGATGGGTCAACTGGCACAGAACCTCAGTCTGCCTGTCTTACACACACACACACACACACACACACACACACACACTGCAGTAGCACTGAAAAGACACTCTTACTAATGCACTGCTGCAGTTTCAGCCTCTCCCACTGTAGCTGCTGGACATGCTTACAGTTCCACACACACAGATAAACGTTTAGAGCCTCTCACAGAGTGCTAACAGAGCGCTGCTGACCTAACGTCTTCCTGACACTCTCTGCGTGTCCAGGAGTCTGGAGAACTGCCCACAGACCAAGCCATTCACACTATATACCAAACACAAGCACAACATACTTCATCGGCTGGTTTCCCATATATGGATTAAGTCTAGATTTAGGTTTAATTGCATTGGCAATAGTGATTCACCATTAAAACTCCTTTTTAGTCAAAGTTTAGACCTAACTTAGGTCTGGTGAACTGACCCTAACTCACAGCACTGTGCAAAAAGTCAGACAGCTCCCTTAATTTATTTAATTTCCAGTCAAAACAGGAAAAATAAGTGGGGAAAAAGTTTTTGAAAAAGAATCACTACAAAGCACTGAACAAGCCCTTTTACAACAAACTGTCTGTGTCCAGATCAGCACACACAGTCTGTGCTCTAACAGCAGACACTGCTTTCCTTTATTTAGCAAACACATTACTCTTAAAAAAGATGGTTCTGCAAGGGTTCTTTAGTAAACTAATGGCTCTATATAGAACAATGAACACTCCAAGAATTGCTTCGCATGCTTAAATAGTTCTTTGCATGGTGAAATTGCTCTTCAGATTGATGGAGAATGTGTTCTGTGTTGTTCTATATAACAAGCTTGCAACAACAGAACCATACAACCCATTCTCCATCAATCTGAAGAACCAGTTCACCATGCAAAGAACCATTTAAGCATGCAAATGATTCTTTGAGTGTTTACGGTTCAATAGAAAACCGCTGTCTTTACTAAAGAACCCTTGAAGAACCATCCTTTTTAAGAGAGTAGTTTAATTCTTCATTAAAAGGGGCTGGAGCTGGAGCACATAGGGGCCCCCGCAAGCCTGAGGTCCCATAAAATACAAGCCACACATATAAACTGATGTTGAATAACCTACACTGAAATATAAAACACGCCTAAATGTCTGTCTTTGCAATGATAGCCTTTTTCTGCTTGAGGACAGTAAAGGGTCAGTGAAACAGCAGCAGTAGTAGCAGTAATAGTACTCACCTGTCCACAACTCTGGACCCCTGTGCTTTGGCCTGGGGCCCCAACCCACGGCCCTCAGCGCCGCTGTAGAACCAGGCCCCCGACTTGGTGAGGATTTCTTGTTGTTTTCGGCACAAGTTGCACACCCACATTACCTGCACACAGAGGAAACGGACACTCAGTGGACGGCAGGGAAACGTACGCAGTGAGAAAGGAGAGTTTTAACTAGAAGAAAAGACGCTGGATGAGAAGCGGCGGAGAGTCCGGCTCTGCTCCTGGACGAGTGGGGTGTGTGGGCGACATTCAAATCAGCTTTTCACTCACTCAGATCTGACGCTATTGTCTTCTGTACACTGTCATGTTTTTGTACTTGTGTAAATGGCCTTTGTGTTATTATGTGTGTTATTATTATGTAATTGTGTACATATTATGTAATAATAAAAGTATTACATAATGTTATGTACAGTTTCAGTATTTATTCATCAATCTGTCTGTATTTCTGTCCCTCTTTCTACCTGTTATTATCCGTCTGTCTGTCCATCCATCCATCTGTCTGTCCATCCATCCATCTATCTATCTATCAGTCTGTCTGTCTGTTCTTCTATCCATTCCATCCCTCTATCTTTCTAGCTATCTGTCTAACTGTCTATCTGTCTGTCTGTATATTCATCAATCTATCAATCTATCTATCCATCCATCAATCCATCCATCTATCCATCTGACTATGTATCTATATTGTCTTTCTCTCTGTCTGTCTATCCATCCATCTATCTATCTATCTATCTATCTATCTATCTATCTATCTATCTATCTATCTATCTATCTTTCTGTCTGTCTGTCTGTCTGTCCATCCATCCATCCATTCATCCATCCATCCCTCTATCTATCTAGCTATCTGTGTAACTGTCTATCTGTCTGCCTGTATATTCATCAATCAATCAATCAACCAATCTATCTATCTATCTATCTATCTATCTGACTATATATCTATATTGTCTGTCTGTCTATCTGTCTATCCATCCATCCATCCATCCATCCATCCATCCGTGTGTCTGTCTATCTATCTATTTATTTATCCATCTATTTGTCTGTCTATCCATCAGTCCGTCATCCATTTGTTTGTCTATCTATCTATCTGTCTGTTTCTCCATCAGGTCATCTGTCTATCTATCTATGTATTATGCTATTGTTATGCTCATTATATAATTATATCATTATTATTATTATTAACTGCTGTCATGTGAATTCTGACTACTGGTGACCGTATGGACAGTGTTCCTCCAGAATGTCCTGTCCTCTGTTTGGGTCTTCAGGCTTCTGATTGGCTGGTTCACGGTTTCTCTAATGGTTTCCATCCATCCTGTAGCTGATCGTCCTCTTCATCTTTTTCGATAACTGTTCCAGGACTAACTGTTTTCTCTAGTGAACCGGTTCTTCTCAGAATGTGTCCAAAATAAGAGCTTCAGTCTGGTCATCTGGGCTTCATGTGAGAGGAGAGGCTTGATTTGGTCCAGGACCCATTTATTTGTGTCCTGTGCTGACCAAGGTTCTCTTTGACAACACACAAAGTTCAAAGTCACATGTTTGCCCATCCGTCCATAAAGACCACAGCTTAGACAGATCTTTGTTTGTAGAAGCCCATCATTACAATGAAAGATCTTTGAGCTCCTTCATCCTTGTTCTGCTGAGTGTCAATCTGTCTCGTATTTCTTGAGATCCTTTGTTGTTAATAATTGATCCAAGTAAACAAAAGCTGTCCAAGTCTTCACCATCAAAAGTGAATGTGCTCTTTCCTCATGTCTTAACCCTTGTTTTCTTCACATTGAGCTGAGGTTCTGATGCTGATGTGGAACCAGGATCTGTGTAGAGGTTCCTGAGATGCTGAGATGCTCTGATATACTCAATTCCTTCCATTACTTTTCATGGATGCCACAATCAAAGGCTGTTCTTCAGTCAGTGAAGGACATGCTGATGTCCTTCTTGAATTCTTTGGCTTTTTCAGTTATCCAGTGTACATCAGCAGTGATATCTCTCACTCCTCTGCTTTTCTAAGGCTCTGGTCTGCGTTTAATTATCACAAGCATAATTTTACTGGTGTGTGTGATAAAAAGGAACTTGTATGATAGTTTGCACATTCACACTCTGCTGACCACTGAGTGGTTTTCAAGATTTGTCCTTCAAAATCTGTAGATTTAATACTGGCACATCCATCTATCACTCCATCTAACCACCTATACATGTGTATGTCTGCCAGCCCGTCTGTCCATTCATTTATCTGTCTATCTGTCCATCCATCTATTCATCTTGCTGTCTATTCATCCATCCATGCATCTATCCGTCTATCTGTCCATCCATCTATTCATCTGGCTGTCTATTCATCCATCCATCCATGTATCCATCTATCTAACTCTCCAACCATCCCTCCATGAATCTATTTATGTGTCCATCCATCCAATTGGCTGTCTGTCCATCCATCCATCCTTCCATCCATCCATCTGTCCATCCATCCATCTGTCCTACTCTCCATCCATTCATTCATCCATCCATCCATCCAACTCTCCATCTATCCATCCATGCATCTATTTGTGTCTGTCCATCCATCCATCCATCCATCCATCCATCCAAGTATCTATCTAACTCTCCACCCATCCATTCATTCATCTATCTATCTGTTCCATCATCTATCTAACTATTCCATCTATGCATCCATTTGTCCATCCATCCATCCATCCATCCATCCATCTAACTCTCCACCTATCCAATCATTCATCTATCTGTTTCATCATCTATCTATCTATTCCATCTATGCATCCATCTGTCCATCCATCCATCCATCCATCCATCCAACTCTTCACCTATCCAATCATTCATCTATCTTTGTTATTATCTATCTATCTATTCCATCTATGCATCCATCTATCTATCCATCCAACTCTCCATCCATTCATCAATGTATCCATTTATCTAACTCTCCATCCATCCATTCATCCATCCATCCATCCATCCATGTATCCATCTATTTTTTAATAAATATGTTTGTGGACGTTGTATTTATCCTATAACACACAGTTGTTTATCTATCTCTCTACATTATAAGAGTGAATGATTAGAATTTAATGGACAGATTTAAGGCTTAAACACAGTAAGCAGTGCTTACTGAATCAATACGAGTCTGCAGAGCTGGCCTTGTGCTGAATGAGGAGAGAAGGACTGCCTACCTCTGCTGACTCACCAACTCTCAGTGTGTGTGTGTGTGTGTGTGTGTGTGTGTAGGAGTGTGTGGGTGTATAATAAAGTTCCTGAACTGCGCTGACAGTTTCTCTGTGAATATCAACACAATGATTTGATGTGCTAATATCGATAATGAACACAATACAGGATTTATTAGAGCTCTTCAACATAATTCTGCTTCAACTCCATCTAAACGGATACAGAGAGAAACACGTATACCAGCACTGAGGGACAGCACATACAATCTACTATCATACGTTAATATTTATATTATAACTGATTACTTCCATTTAAGCAACTGGTTCACTCTAATAATGCATAATAAGATGCATCTTCTTAAGATGCCACTATATTTAAGTATATTTAACTCACTGGAGCTGTCTCAATTGAACTGGATTGAATAGCTCCAGAACACCTGGTTCTCCTGGGGAGAAAAAGATTTCTAATAGAGATATGAAAACATTGCTAAAACTGCAGAAACTTCTTCATTGTGAATATTTGTTATTTTGAAATGGATAAACCTCCTCAGACATTTACCAGATTTAATGGATACTGTATACACACTGCAGAACACACATAAAACACATACTTAACTGTGGGATATTATAACTGTGGGGCGCTCTTAGGCCCAATCCCATTTCTCCTTTTTACCCCTACCCCTTGTTTTCGAGTGTCACCCTAACTCCTTGGAACTGAGTTACAGGGTAGTGGTTGAAATCTTCCTCTACGAAAATGAGACCATCACTTCATTAACTACCAGCGCTGCTCTGTAGGCGACCCTGCCAGTCTGCAGTGACAGCAGAGGAGGGTAAAGTTCAGCTCCTCACTGCTGGGCTTTAGTTACATTTAGGGCATCATATGCTTTTAAAGAGGGGGGCAATTATTTATTATCACCCACCCCTAATTCTTCAGTGATATGAAGCTGAAGTCAGATATTCACCAGGTTCTTGTTAGAATTTTCCCGTTCCACCTTAAATGGTGCAGGAGTTACATTCTGGTGCTTCAGACACCAGAACTGCTGAACTATTTAAGGTGGAACGGGAAAGTTAACTAGCTAGCTACTGAGACATTAGCATCTATTAGTGATTTATTAAGCTTGTTATGAAGAAAACAACTATAAAACATTGAAACAACAAAAGATAATTCATCAATGGTTATCATAATTTTTAACAGAGAAAATACTTAAATTTGTGGGTTTCTTTGGTCTCTTGTTCAGCCATCTCTCTCTGTTTGGAGTCTCTGAAAAACCTCCGTTTGGAGGGTCATGTAGCCCCAACACTTCACCCTCCCCCTCTATCTCAACAAAGATCGGGACACCCTACCCCTAGACAAGAACACAAAACAGAGGGCTAAGGGCTGAGTGGTAGGGGCGAGGGTTGAAATGGGATTGGGCCTTAGAAGGAGTTGTTCCAACTTCCGGTTATTTTCGGCAGTTCAAGCAGTTGATATTCCTGTACTTTTGTAAACTTTATTTTACATTAATACTAAAAAAGTGTACATTGTGTAGTTCGCACTTTCTCTAAGGTCCCATGTCTGTTAAATGAGGAATACATGTTTCAAGTACTGGATAACTTGCTTAAATGGCCAGTTTCATTACACACTTCTATAACCTAAGAATAGCTCAGCCAGTTTGAACTGAAGTCCCTGTAGTTACTGAATAATAGGCCTCAGTATGTAATAAACCTGGGATCATAAGGGGTTAAACTGATTTGCTATGGACCTGGGAATCAGCTGAAGTTGTGTGCACCTGTGTAATGAACTCATAACGGTTAACACCTTTTAAGTGGACAACTAACTCCAGTGCAGTGATAAATGAATGGCCGTGGTGTAACACCAACACATTCTGTGTTAAAATTCTAACACTAATTCAGAGTGTAGCTTTAACCCAAACTGGTGTGGATCTAAATTGAACTCAGTGTAGATTTAATACTGGCACATCTGCTGTGTATCCATCCACTGAACTATCCATCAATCACTCATCCATCCGTCCATCCATCCACCCGTCTATCCATCCGTCCATCTATCCATCCATCCATCCACCCATCCAATCATCCATCCATTCATCCATGTATCTGTCCATCCATCTATTCATCTGGCTGTGTGTCTATCCTTCCATCCATCCAATCATCCATCCATCCATCCATCCATCCATCCACCCGTCTATCCATCCATCCACCTATCCAATCATCCATCCATTCATCCATGCATCTGTCCGTCCATCTATTCATTGGGCTGTCTGTCCATCCATCCATCCATCCATCCATCCATCCATCCACACATCCAATCATCCATTCATCCATCCATCCACCCGAACATCCATCCATCCATCCATCCATCCATGTATCTGTCCATCCATCTATTCATCAGGCTGTGTGTCCATCCTTCCATCCACCCATCCACCCATCCATCTATCCATCCATCCGTTCATCCATCCATCCGTCCATCCATCCATCCATCCATTCATCCATCCACCCATCCAATCATCCATCCATCCATCCATCCACCCATCCATCTATCCATCCATCCGTCCATCCATCCAACCATCCATCCGTCCATCCGTCCATCCGTCCATCCGTCCATCCATCCAACCATCCATCCATCCATCCATTCATCCATCCACCCATCCACCCATCCAATCATCCATCCATCCATCCACCCATCCATCCATCCGTCCATCCGTCCATCCATCCAACCGTCCATCCGTCCATCCGTCCATCCATCCGTCCATCCATCCTTCCATCCATCTGTCCATCCATCCGTTCATCCATCCATCCATCCATCCAGCAGTGATATACGCTGTGCATGGTGAAATGTAAAGTTGTCATGTAATGTACAGAAGTCTGTTATGCCTAAATACAGCCACATCTATTAAAGAGAGTCATTTCCTACCCATGATGCAGGAGTGAGTCATTTTGACGCTCGCTGATGGGACAGGAAGGAAAAGGTAGACTGTTACAGCCAGAGCCGGAGCTCTCAGCACCGCGGTCAGCCCCGAGGACAGCCCGACCGGTTTACATCAGCGCAGCGCGTGTTGTTCTGCTGTTCTGATTATCAGTCAGTCGTTACTGGTTGAAACCCAGAGTGGATCGGTTTTCAGCACTGCGGGCGGCTCCAGCTGTGTCCAGCGATGTTTGTTTGTCTGTTATTTGTATCCAGAGCAACTTACAAAATGTGCAAACGGTGGAATCCAAACTTATACAAGACGTATAACTGAAACGCCTGTTGTAGCTCAATATGGTTACATACCAAAACGAAAACAGCTAAAAGCCAAGCTGTGAATGAAGCGACTGCTGACAGGAAATCTACTTCACAGCTTCAGCAGATGGAAGGCACTGTGTAATTAACCCTGTCTGATCTAAACAGGAGCTCCAAATAAAGTGTAATCCAAACGAAGCAGAACCATGAGGTCAGTCCGGCGGTCTTCATCACCAAAACAACACCGACGAAGAGTCCAGGTCTGAGTGCAACGTGGAGCCGAGCGCTTCACCGAGCGAGTAGTGCCGTCTGCAGCGCTGCTGCTGCCGGTTATGTCTGTCTACATTATTTATTGATCCTGTTGGGTATCAGGCGGCTAAGCATGACTTCAGCTCATCGCCGCTGTTCGTCATCCGCTAAACTGTGACTGAGAGCGCGAGCTGATTGGCTGCTGGCTCCGACACTGACAACTGAGAGCTGGATGATGTTCTCCAGTAAGGCTGGACGGATTAACCCTTAAAGCACCTTTGCATGTCCACATTCTGAGGCCTATTATTCAGAGACTCCACTGAAAACAATACAAGACATTTGAGTTATCAAGAGCTGTCACCATCAGTTATAGTCCAGTAATCTGATTAGTTATTTCAGTCAAAAATGGATTTAACATAATTCTTCATACTTGCATTATATTGGACTTAACAACAAAGATTCTACTTTACTAAGAGAAACGAGTTTAGATAAACGACTTTATATGTACGGCCATAGGCCAAAGTCTGAATACAGGTCATTTTACGGTTGTGTTTGTCCAATGTGTTAAATTCAGTAAATAAACAGTAACTGTATATTCAAATGTGCAGAAGTGTGTTCACTGTAGAGGACGTGTTAACTTATTCACACCTAGAAAACCAACAAAAACATGGAATTTGCCCAATAAGTATACACCAATCAGGCATAACATTACGACCACCTCCTTGTTTCTACGCTCATTGTCCATTTTATCAGCTCCACTTACTACATAGGTGCACTTTGTAGTTCTACAGTTACAGACTGTAGTCCATCTGTTTCTCTGATACTTTGTTAGCCCCCTTTTACCCTGTTCTTCAGTGGTCAGGACCCCCATGGACCCTCAGGTACTATTTGGGTGGTGGATCATTCTCAGCACTGCAGTAACACTGACGTGGTGGTGGTGTGTTAGTGTGTGTTGCGCTGGTCTGAGTGGATCAGACACAGCAGTGCTGCTGGAGTTTTTAAACACTGTGTCCACTCACTGTCCACTCTATTTCCTTGTTGGTCCACTCTGTAGATGTGAAGTCAGAGACGATAGCTCATCTGCTGCTGCACAGTTTGTGTTGGTCATCCTCTAGTCCTTCATCAGTGGTCACAGGACGCTGCCCACAGGACGCTGTTGGATGGATATTTTTGGTTGGTGGACTATTCTCAGTCCAGCAGTGACTCTGAGGTGTTTAAAAACTCCAGCAGCACTGCTGTGTCTGATCCACTCCGACCAGCACAACACACACTAACACACCACCACCACATCAGTGTTACTGCAGTGCTGAGAATGATCCACCACCCAAATAGTACCTGCTCTGTGAGGGTCCATGGGGGTCCTGACCACTGAAGAACAGGGTAAAAGGGGGCTAACAAAGTATCAGAGAAACAGATGGACTACAGTCTGTAACTGTAGAACTACACAGTGCACCTATATAGTAAGTGGAGCTGATAAAATGGACAAGGAGGTGGAGAATGTTATGCCTGATTGGTGTATATTATTATTATTATTATTTTATTAGATAAGTAAATATAAATAGAGAATTTAAAAATGGTCATCATGAAAAATCACTAATGATTTATCAAGAAGCTAAATTGAATACATTTAATTAAGTCACTACAACATCAGAGTTATTGTAAACAAAATGGTTCAGTCAAAATGCTAATGTGGTTTTCAATGAATGAAAGTAAAATATAAAAATATAAAAGCAATATCCACATGACATCATGCTAACTGGTGGTAACCAGCTTCCATTCACTGTTAGCAACATTAGCTTGTGTGTGTGAGCGCAATATTCAGCTGACGTCATGCTAAATGGTGGTAACTAGCTTCCATTCACTGTTAGCAACATTAGCTTGTGTGTGTGAGCGCAATATTCAGCTGACATCATGCTAACTGGTGGTAACCAGCTTCCATTCACTGTTAGCAACATTAGCTTGTGTGTGTGAGCGCAATATTCAGCTGACGTCATGCTAAATGGTGGTAACTAGCTTCCATTCACTGTTAGCAACATTAGCTTGTGTGTGTGAGCGCAATATTCAGCTGACATCATGCTAAATGGTGGTAACTAGCTCCCATTCATTGTTAGCAACATTAGCTTGTGTGTGTGAGCGCAATATTCAGCTAACATCATGCTAACTGGTGGTAACTAGCTTCCATTCACTGTTAGCAACATTAGCTTGTGTGTGTGTGTGTGAGCGCAATATTCAGCTGACGTCATGCTAAATGGTGGTAACTAGCTTCCATTCATTGTTAGCAACATTAGCTTGTGTGTGTGAGCGCAATATTCAGCTGACATCATGCTAAATGGTGGTAACTAGCTCCCATTCATTGTTAGCAACATTAGCTTGTGTGTGTGAGTGCAATACTCAGCTGACATCATGCTAAATGGTGGTAACTAGCTTCCATTCACTGTTAGCAACATTAGCTTGTGTGTGTGAGCGCAATATTCAGTTGACATCATGCTAAATGGTGGTAACTAGCTTCCATTCATTGTTAGCAACATTAGCTTGTGTGCGTGAGCGCAATATTCAGCTGACATCATGCTAAATGGTGGTAACTAGCTTCCATTCATTGTTAGCAACATTAGCTTGTGTGTGTGTGTGAGCGCAATATTCAGCTGACGTCATGCTAAATGGTGGTAACTAGCTTCCATTCATTGTTAGCAACATTAGCTTGTGTGTGTGAGCGCAATATTCAGCTGACATCATGCTAAATGGTGGTAACTAGCTCCCATTCATTGTTAGCAACATTAGCTTGTGTGTGTGAGTGCAATACTCAGCTGACATCATGCTAAATGGTGGTAACTAGCTTCCATTCACTGTTAGCAACATTAGCTTGTGTGTGTGAGCGCAATATTCAGCTGACATCATGCTAAATGGTGGTAACTAGCTCCCATTCATTGTTAGCAACATTAGCTTGTGTGTGTGAGCGCAATATTCAGTTGACATCATGCTAAATGGTGGTAACTAGCTTCCATTCATTGTTAGCAACATTAGCTTGTGTGCGTGAGCGCAATATTCAGCTGACATCATGCTAAATGGTGGTAACTAGCTTCCATTCATTGTTAGCAACATTAGCTTGTGTGTGTGTGTGTGTGTGAGCGCAATATTCAGCTGACGTCATGCTAAATGGTGGTAACTAGCTTCCATTCATTGTTAGCAACATTAGCTTGTGTGTGTGAGCGCAATATTCAGCTGACATCATGCTAAATGGTGGTAACTAGCTCCCATTCATTGTTAGCAACATTAGCTTGTGTGTGTGAGTGCAATACTCAGCTGACATCATGCTAAATGGTGGTAACTAGCTTCCATTCACTGTTAGCAACATTAGCTTGTGTGTGTGTGAGCGCAATATTCAGTTGACATCATGCTAAATGGTGGTAACTAGCTTCCATTCATTGTTAGCAACATTAGCTTGTGTGCGTGAGCGCAATATTCAGCTGACATCATGCTAAATGGTGGTAACTAGCTTCCATTCATTGTTAGCAACATTAGCTTGTGTGTGTGTGAGCGCAATATTCAGCTGACATCATGCTAAATGGTGGTAACTAGCTTCCATTCACTGTTAGCAACATTAGCTTGTGTGTGTGAGTGCAATATTCAGCTGACATCATGCTAAATGGTGGTAACTAGCTCCCATTCATTGTTAGCAACATTAGCTTGTGTGTGTGTGAGCGCAATATTCAGCTGACATCATGCTAACTGGTGGTAACTAGCTCCCATTCATTGTTAGCAACATTAGCTTGTGTGTGTGTGTGTGTGTGTGAGCGCAATATTCAGCTGACATCATGCTAAATGGTGGTAACTAGATCCATTCATTGTTAGCAACATTAGCTTGTGTGTGTGAGCGCAATATTCAGCTGACATCATGCTAAATGGTGGTAACTAGCTCCCATTCATTGTTAGCAACATTAGCTTGTGTGTGTGAGCGCAATACTCAGCTGACATCATGCTAAATGGTGGTAACTAGCTTCCATTCACTGTTAGCAACATTAGCTTGTGTGCGTGAGCGCAATATTCAGCTGACATCATGCTAAATGGTGGTAACTAGCTTCCATTCATTGTTAGCAACATTAGCTTGTGTGCGTGAGCGCAATATTCAGCTGACATCATGCTAACTGGTGGTAACTAGCTTCCATTCATTGTTAGCAACATTAGCTTGTGTGTGTGAGCGCAAAATTCAGCTGACATCATGTTAAATGGTGGTAACTAGCTTCCATTCACTGTTAGCAACATTAGCTTGTGTGCGTGAGCGCAATATTCAGTTGACATCATGCTAAATGGTGGTAACTAGCTTCCATTCATTGTTAGCAACATTAGCTTGTGTGCGTGAGCGCAATATTCAGCTGACATCATGCTAACTGGTGGTAACTAGCTTCCATTCATTGTTAGCAACATTAGCTTGTGTGCGTGAGCGCAAAATTCAGCTGACATCATGCTAAATGGTGGTAACTAGCTCCCATTCATTGTTAGCAACATTAGCTTGTGTGTGTGAGCGCAATATTCAGCTGACATCATGCTAAATGGTGGTAACTAGCTTCCATTCACTGTTAGCAACATTAGCTTGTGTGTGTGTGAGCGCAATATTCAGCTGACATCATGCTAACTGGTGGTAACTAGCTTCCATTCATTGTTAGCAACATTAGCTTGTGTGCGTGAGCGCAATATTCAGCTGACATCATGCTAAATGGTGGTAACTAGCTCCCATTCATTGTTAGCAACATTAGCTTGTGTGTGTGAGCGCAATATTCAGCTGACATCATGCTAAATGGTGGTAACTAGCTTCCATTCATTGTTAGCAACATTAGCTTGTGTGTGTGAGCGCAATATTCAGCTGACATCATGCTAAATGGTGGTAACTAGCTCCCATTCATTGTTAGCAACATTTGCTTGTGTGTGTGAGCGCAATATTCAGCTGACATCATGCTAAATGGTGGTAACTAGCTTCCATTCACTGTTAGCAACATTAGCTTGTGTGCGTGAGCGCAATATTCAGCTGACATCATGCTAAATGGTGGTAACTAGCTTCCATTCATTGTTAGCAACATTAGCTTGTGTGCGTGAGCGCAATATTCAGCTGACATCATGCTAAATGGTGGTAACTAGCTTCCATTCATTGTTAGCAACATTAGCTTGTGTGCGTGAGCGCAATATTCAGCTGACATCATGCTAAATGGTGGTAACTAGCTTCCATTCATTGTTAGCAACATTAGCTTGTGTGCGTGAGCGCAATATTCAGCTGACATCATGCTAACTGGTGGTAACTAGCTTCCATTCATTGTTAGCAACATTAGCTTGTGTGCGTGAGCGCAAAATTCAGCTGACATCATGCTAAATGGTGGTAACTAGCTCCCATTCATTGTTAGCAACATTAGCTTGTGTGTGTGAGCGCAATATTCAGCTGACATCATGCTAAATGGTGGTAACTAGCTTCCATTCACTGTTAGCAACATTAGCTTGTGTGTGTGTGAGCGCAATACTCAGCTGACATCATGCTAACTGGTGGTAACTAGCTTCCATTCATTGTTAGCAACATTAGCTTGTGTGTGTGTGAGCGCAATACTCAGCTGACATCATGCTAACTGGTGGTAACTAGCTTCCATTCATTGTTAGCAACATTAGCTTGTGTGTGTGAGCGCAATATTCAGCTGACATCATGCTAAATGGTGGTAACTAGCGTCCATTCACTGTTAGCAACATTAGCATGCGTGAGTGCAATATTCAGCTGACATCACGCTAAATGGTGGTAACTAGCGTCCATTCACTGTTAGCAACATTAGCTTGTGTGTGTGAGCGCAATATTCAGCTGACATCATGCTAAATGGTGGTAACTAGCTTCCATTCATTGTTAGCAACATTAGCTTGTGTGTGTGTGAGCGCAATACTCAGCTGACATTATGCTAACTGGTGGTAACTAGCTTCCATTCATTGTTAGCAACATTAGCTTGTGTGCGTGAGCGCAATATTCAGCTGACATCATGTTAACTGGTGGTAACTAGCTTCCATTCATTGTTAGCAACATTAGCTTGTGTGTGTGAGCGCAAA
This sequence comes from Colossoma macropomum, assembly GCF_904425465.1. Classification (NCBI taxonomy): domain Eukaryota; kingdom Metazoa; phylum Chordata; class Actinopteri; order Characiformes; family Serrasalmidae; genus Colossoma; species Colossoma macropomum. The sequence goes on along the minus strand of NW_023494787.1, from coordinate 4,175,047 downwards.
ATTCAGCTGACATCATGCTAAATGGTGGTAACTAGCTCCCATTCATTGTTAGCAACATTAGCTTGTGTGTGTGAGCGCAATATTCAGCTGACATCATGCTAAATGGTGGTAACTAGCTTCCATTCACTGTTAGCAACATTAGCTTGTGTGTGTGTGAGCGCAATACTCAGCTGACATCATGCTAAATGGTGGTAACTAGCTTCCATTCATTGTTAGCAACATTAGCTTGTGTGTGTGTGAGCGCAATACTCAGCTGACATCATGCTAACTGGTGGTAACTAGCTTCCATTCATTGTTAGCAACATTAGCTTGTGTGTGTGAGCGCAATATTCAGCTGACATCATGCTAAATGGTGGTAACTAGCTTCCATTCACTGTTAGCAACATTAGCTTGTGTGTGTGAGCGCAATATTCAGCTGACATCATGCTAAATGGTGGTAACTGGCTTCCATTCACTGTTAGCAACATTAGCTTGTGTGTGTGAGCGCAATATTCAGCTGACATCATGCTAACTGGTGGTAACCAGCTTCCATTCACTGTTAGCAACATTAGCTTGTGTGTGTGAGCGCAATATTCAGCTGACATCATGCTAAATGGTGGTAACTAGCTTCCATTCATTGTTAGCAACATTAGCTTGTGTGTGTGAGCGCAATACTCATCTGACATCATGCTAAACGGTGGTAACTAGCTTCCATTCACTGTTAGCAACATTAGCTTGTGTGTGTGAGCGCAATACTCATCTGACATCATGCTAAACGGTGGTAACTACATTCCATTCACTGTTAGCAACATTAGCTTGTGTGTGTGAGCGCAATATTTAGCTGACATCATGCTAAATGGTGGTAACTAGCGTCCATTCACTGTTAGCAACATTAGCATGCGTGTGAGTGCAATATTCAGCTGACATCACGCTAAATGGTGGTAACTAGCTTCCATTCACTGTTAGCAACATTAGCTTGTGTGTGTGAGCGCAATATTCAGCTGACATCATGCTAAATGGTGGTAACTAGCTTCCATTCACTGTTAGCAACATTAGCTTGTGTGTGTGAGCGCAATATTCAGCTGACATCATGCTAAATGGTGGTAACTGGCTTCCATTCACTGTTAGCAACATTAGCTTGTGTGTGTGAGCTTGTGGGAGTGAGTGAGGAGTGGGAGTCTGGCAGGTATGTGGAGGTGAAGGTGCTAAACTTGTGTAATGAGTTACATTTACTCTCCTTACAGTAATTGAGTACAGTACTTTCTGGAGTAGAATTAAATCACAGTACTTTTACTCTTGAGTTCATTTTGAATGAAATGCTTTTACTTTGCTACTATAATTTTCATAGCGTTACAGAGTAAAAAATAAATTATTGGCGTATCAGCTCAAAAACCAGTAAGAGCGAAGCACGGTTAAATTTAAAGATTCAGCAGCTCCAACAGGAAAAACACTACAGAGAGGTCCAGTTTAGTGGAGGAGGACAGAGGAGAACTGAACCAGCACACACGAGGAACAGGCCACGTCCAAACGGTCATCTGAGTTCATTTTCACACGAACTAAAGAAAACAGCGTTATTATCAGCGGCCAAACACAAACCTGCTGGAGCAGAGCGAACTGTGATCAGTCTCAGCTCTCAGAACCTCAGCTTTAGTGTTTTTCTGTGCAGATTATTTCTAATGATGTAGCCGAGTAGCTCAGAAATATGTTCAGGTTGTGAAGCGGAAATACGAAAAAGTAACTAAGTAACTCGGTACTTAAGTACTTTTTCAACAAACTACTTATTTACTGGGTGGCACGGTGGCGCAGTGGGTAGCGCTGTTGCCTCACAGCAAGAAGGGCCTGGGTTCGATTCCCGGCCGGGTGACCAGGGTCATTTCTGTGTGGAGTTTGCCTGTTCTCCCCGTGTCTGCGTGGGTTTCCTCCGGGTACTCCGGTTTCCTCCCACAGTCCAAAGACATGCAGTCAGGCTGATTGGACATGCTAAATTGCCCCTAGGTGTGAGTGTGTGTGACTGTGTATGTCTGTCTGCCCTGCGATGGACTGGCAACCTGTCCAGGGTGTATCCTGCCTTCCGCCCAATGACAGCTGGGATAGGCTCCGGCGACCCAGAAGGATAAGCGGTTTAGATGATGTATGTACTTATTTACTCTTACTTGAGTAATTTTATTTTGTACTTTTACTTGTACTTGAGTAAATTATCACTATAGTAACAGTACTTGTACTTGAGTAGGGATTTTCAGTTCTCTTTACACCCCTGGGTGAAATTTAAAACTTAAAACTTGTCGAGACGAGCTTGAATAACGTGGGATGTAACTGAAATGTCAGCTGTTGAACATCGCAGTCTTTCAGATGACGATTCTGACACAAGAACGATTTGTTCAACTGATCAAAAAGGAAAGAATAAAAGCTCAGTGCAGGTTTATGAAAGGCATCATCTGCTCTCCTCCCATTCAGACAGCTCAGATATTCACCTGTGTGTGTGTGTGTGTGTGTGTGTGTGTGTGTGTGTGTGTGTGTGTGTGTGTGTGTGTGTGTGTGTGGTAAAGGGCAGCGGCTCCATGACGTCATCAAGGCTGGACTGTAAAAGAATCTGGTCACCCGGCACTTGCGGGGGCAACCCGATCTGACCCTCAGAGCCGTCCACATGACACTAAACACACCGAGCCGGTGTCACTATCATTCACACACACACACACACACACACTGACCAGCGCACAGAGGGAGGGTGGGGTGTGTTGGGTGCTTCACATAAGACTGGAATTTAGTCTTTTATCCCAAATTCACACCAACAGCCCAAAAGAATGACTCAGATACACATTTAGAGTCCTGCAAATCATGAGATGGGTCAGAAAATCAAAGGCTTTCCCCACGTCCTGCACAAGTAACGCTAAGATTTAAAACAAGGGTGTCCAGGCGTATCTGCAAGGGGCCGGCGTGGCTGCAGGCTTTCAGTCCATCAAAGCTGGAGGTCACCTGATCAGTTTGAAGGCTGAGCAACTGATTTATAAAGTAGAATCAGGTTTGGAATGAAAACCTGCAGCCATACCGGCCATTTGTGGATAATACTGGACACCCTTGCTATAAAAGAACATAAGGAGGGAATATAATCTTCTTTTGCAGGTGTAACTGAATGATCTGAATGATCATTTTAAATATGCATAAAAATATTTATTAAAAAAATAACTTTTGGTTTAAAAACAAAGGGCTAATGCGTGATCTAAACATGATGAGGAAATCTGCATTCGAAACTGGTCACACAACACAAATGCGGCCATTTTATTTACTATCCAAAACCACCAGTGTCTTCTGAGTTTAATAGTTTGCTTCTTTTAAAGCCAAAACCTTCTCTTAAATCTATCGTAAAACATTGGGCCTCGTTCTCCAGCATCTTCCTAAGTTTGTTCTTAAATGTGTTCTTGAGAAAGATCCTAAGAAAAAGTCTACGTCAGATTCATGACGTGTTCTTAAAGCCAGAACTGTTCTCACCTTTGTGCTCTTGAGTGTGCGTAGATTCAGTTTTTACCTAAGAACAAATCCCTCATAATAAAACACTGGTGAGTCAGAATCTTCGTCAAAACTGCGTAAGTGGGTTTGGAGAAGAAATTAAGAATGGGAGGCTCCACTGTCTCAGATGTCAGTCAGTGAATTCATAACCATTTCATGTAGTAACTTTCTGTGAGGGAGCTTTTAGAGGTGGACGTCTGGTTCCTATCACCACCACTGTGAACAATTCTGACTCGGCAAGTTTCTCTAGAATGGAGCGTTTCACACCAAACCACTCTGAACCACTCTGTTTACATCTTCACCAATTATTAATGTAGAAATTCCCCTTTGAAAAATATTATTCGTTTATTAAAGTATGCACTTCAAGGCTAGCAGAGTGATAACACTGTAAGAGCTGCAGCTTAACTATTATGTCTATATGATTCACCCAATATCAATACAAATACCTTTAAAATACACCCAGGACAGGCAGTTCTCATCAAATCGTGCTGTAGTTTTATTTGAGTTATTTTCTGACTCGTTGCTCATTGAAACAAGCGGAGAAATTGTGTGGAAAGTGCAGATTCAAAACTTTCAATCCCTACTGCATCAGTGTTTGTAAGTAGGAGATATTTTATTATGATATAAATTTGATGAAAAGCTATTTATTGTCTTGTTTTCGCAGAAAGAAGACTAGAATCTATCACTGCAGAACAAAATGTAATTGTAAATCACCATGGAATTAAATTGGAACAGCAAAACAACAACAACTCCAGACTTTTAAAGGGGAAAAGTTAATGAGTCACGTAAAGAGGTGCCATATAAAACACGACATCAGTCTCCGTCCAAACACTTCTGCCCTGTGTGGTATATGTGCTGTATGGTAACCGTAGCGTGCTCAGCCCATCCTCTCTTGAATCCCTGCTAAACACAATGCATTATGCACACGCTGCAATATTCAGGAGCTGTGAATAGCAGATTAGTCGCTGATTAACAATTGACCAACAGTAATGCTATTTTCCACATCGGCTGGGAAGAGGACACGGCCGAGAGAGCAAATTAGCATCAATCTGAAATCTGTGCGATTGGAGTCACTGCTGAAGTGAGCAAACAGACGACAGTATATGGGAGGCAAATCCGGCCCAAAAAGAAATGAAAATTAAAACAGTAAAATTTAAATAAAAACCTGTTTTTGCCATTTCTTTTTCCAAACATCTGTGCAAATATCCTGCCAAAATTGAAAATGAAATGAAATACCTACATTTGCGGTTTAATTTTTCATATAAGCAGGAGCCATTTGTGACAAAAATAAAAATAAATATAAAACAGTTATTTGTCATTTCATTTTAGTCGCTATTCTGGATTTTCATGGCCAAATCTAAAATGGAAAAGCTAACAGAGAAAAGAAAATCCAAGCTTCACTTCGGCTTTTCTTCATGAAATGCAGAATATGTGTCAAAACTAAAGTCTAAATGCAATGTTTACATTCGTATTTCTTTTTTATAGCAATCGGCTGCATATCTGACAAAACGAAAATGAAAATGCAAAATGGATAAATCAACAGCAAAGTGATAGTCTGTGACTCAGTTTTCGGCATTAAGTGTCAGAATAAGCAGGCAAATGCAAACGAACATCGGCGCCACCTGCTGGAGATTTACTTTTCATTCCCCACTTTGCTTTTTCGTTTTCAAATTGACCAACATGCAAATATATGTTAATTAGCCTTAGGCGGGGATACGGGGTACATTTTAGGACATCCTCAGACCTCAGAGTCAGAACGGCATCATTCTTCGGACTAAACCGGATTTGCCTCCCATAACAACAAGCACCAGGACTGAGAAGAACAGCAGATGATGATTTAAGAATTCACCAACATTCATCTGTACATCATCTGAACCAGCAACACCAGTGAAAATAACACAGTCCAGCATCATAACCATCGGAACCAATAAGTATCCACTCATTGTCCATTTTATCAGCTCCACTTACTATATAGGTGCACTTTGTAGTTCTACAGTTACAGACTGTAGTCCATCTGTTTCTCTGATACTTTGTTAGCCCCCTTTTACCCTGTTCTTCAGTGGTCAGGACCCCCATGGACCCTCACATTCTCAGCACTGCAGTAACACTGATGTGGTGGTGGTGTGTTAGTGTGTGTTGTGCTGGTACGAGTTTTTAAACACTATGTCCACTCACTGTCCACTCTATTAGACACTCCTACCTTGTCAGTCCACTCTGTAGATGTGAAGTCAGAGACGATAGCTCATCTGCTGCTGCACAGTTTGTGTTGGTCATCCTCTAGTCCTTCATCAGTGGTCACAGGACGCTGCCCACAGGACGCTGTTGGCTGGATATTTTTGGTTGGTGGACTATTCTCAGTCCAGCAGTGACACTGAGGTGTTTAAAAACTCCAGTAGCACTGCTGTGTCTGATCCACTCAGACCAGCGCAACACACACTAACACACCACCACCACGTCAGTGTTACTGCAGTGCTGAGAATGATCCACCACCCAAATAGTACCTGCTCTGTGAGGGTCCATGGGGGTCCTGACCACTGAAGAACAGGGTAAAAGGGGGCTAACAAAGTATCACAGAAACAGATGGACTACAGTCTGTAACTGTAGAACTACAAAGTGAAACTATATGGTCAGTGGAGCCGATAAAATGGACAGTGTAGAAACAAGAAGGTGGAACAGAATGAAGGAAAGTGCACAAAAGAGTCAGACAGACAGATAGAGAGAGAGAGAGAGAGAGAGAGAGAGAGAGAGAGACAGAGAGAGAGAGAGAGAGAGAGAGAGAGAGAAATCGGGTATAAGCAAGTTCTGTTGTGGCCCGTATAGACATATGCTGCCCCCTAGTGGACTCAGTCCTACACGACTAGAATTTTTTTCAGACTGAAAAAGAGTAATACTATAGATCTATAGAATTAAGATTGGGTCTGAACAAATAACATATTTATATCTAAATTTCAATCTGAAAGAGTGCAATTTTCAAATCACAACAGCCGCGATTTTAGTTGTTTTCCACGTTGTCAAGTTTTAAGTGGTGAAATTTAATCTAAAAACACAGAGCATGTGAACTGGCAGTCTGACACACTACATTTAGCATTTAAGCCTCAAGTGCTGGTCTGATTTAGTGAAAAGCAAACCTGCAGCTCAAACCACAGTTGCAATACTTTTGAGAATGAACATACCCTGTGCTTCAACTCACTGGCCACTTTATTAGAAACACCTACCCTTTGCTTCCACTCACTGGCCACTTTATTAGAAACACTCACCCTGCTCTTCCACTCACTGGCCACTTTATTGGAAACACCTACCCTTTGCTTCCACTCTCTGGCCACTTTATTAGAAACACTCACCCTGCTCTTCCACCCACTGGCCACTTTATTGGAAACACCTACCTTGTGCTTCCACTCACAGGCCACTTTATTAGAAACACCTACCCTGTGCTTCTACTCACTGGCCACTTTATTGGAAACACCTACCTTGTGCTTCCACTCACTGGCCACTTTATTAGAAACACCCATCTTGTGCTCCCACTCACTGGCCACTTTATTAGAAACACCCATCTTGAGCTTCCACTCACTGGCCACTTTATTAGAAACACCCATCTTGTGCTCCCACTCACTGGCCACTTTATTAGAAACACCCATCTTGTGCTTCCACTCACTGGCCACTTTATTAGAAACACCTGCCTTGTGCTTCCATTAATTGGCCATTTTATTAGAAACACCTCCCTTGTGCTTCCACTCACTGGCCACTTTATTAGAAACACCTGCCTTGTGCTTCCACTCACTGGCCACTTTATTAGAAACCCTGTGCTTACAATTTTAAAACTGAAATTTTAAACTGGTGTTGAGGGGGTGCAAAACAGCTCATGGCAAATTCACCTGTTGAAAGTCAGTTTAAAGAGCACGTGTAGCTACGCTGTCAGACGCAGTCTGCGTACCTTGTTGGATCTCAGAGAGACGCGTCCTCCGCAGCGCGCGCAGAACTTGGTTTGGCAATAAGAACACACATGGCCGCAGCCGTCGGCAAACTTGGTTTTGTGGCAGATTCCGCAGGTGGGGGAGTCGCCCTTCGGCTCCTGAGCCTTCTGAGCCTCCTCCCCGATCTTCTTCACCTGGTCCTTATACATCTCAAACTGCTGGTGCAGCTTCCTGCACAGAGGAAAGAGCCGGAATCACACACTGTTCTCTTTTTACACGTTCCAGCTCGGACAAAACAACATGAGCACAATGACATGAAGTATGTTCAGCATATCTAGACAGAAATTAAGGTACGAGAATAAAACATGTAAGAAATAAGACTAAACAGGATATAATAATACAACAGATAAACAGAATAATCAGTCCAGATTAAGAATTATTGACACACTTCAACAACTGACTGTTATCACCTTCAGCTCGTGCTGTGGATCACATGCCACCTATTATATAACAGTTCTGAAAATTAAAAAACACAAGTAAAGCCTCAAATGTGTGGTTTTGAATAGTAAACAATGTTTGTTGTGGTTCATGAGTGATGGGCAGAGGGATAGTGAGATCGGCCGCAGGCTGGGACAGTTGGTAGCAGTAATGCGGTCACTGTACCGGACTGTAGTGGTGAAGAGGGAGCTGAGCCAGAAGGCAAAGCTCTCTGTTTACCGGTCGGTCTACATCCCACCCTCACCTGTGGTCATGAGCTGTGGGTAATGGCCACAAGTATGAGTTCGCAGATACAAGCGGCACTAGACAGAGTGAGGAGCTCGGCCACCCGGGAGGAGCTCAGAGTAGAGCGGCTACTCCTCCAGTTTGAGAGGTGCCAGTTGAGGTGGTCAGGATGCCCCCTGGACGCCTCCCAGTGGGGGTGTACCAGGCACAGCCTACTCGGATGAGACCCCGGGGTCGTCCTAGGACCCTGCTGGAGGGATTATATCTCCAAGTTGGCCTGGGAGCGGCTTGGGGTCCCCTAGGCTGAGACTTGTGGGGGACACGGTCGACTGGGATTCTCTGCTCTCCCAACTGCTACCGCGACCCCATCTGGATTAAGCAGTTTAAGATGACGATGATGATGTTTGTAATGGATCAAAGAGAAGCCAATGAAGGTGCTCTATGGTACCAAACAATGTAGTGAACAACGGAACAAAAAAAGGCACTTATTTGTTGAAGATAAAAAGTCTGTCGGTCACCTGAATGCCCATCAACACATGGGTCACTTATTGTTGTTGAATTCCTGTGTAGTAAGAAAAGCATTAATTCACGGCTTGGGCAAAAGAGAGCCTTGTTTTTCTTCTCTTTGTTTGTGTTTTTAATATTGGCCATTCCTTCCGCCAAAGAAAGTAGTTCCAGTACAGCGACCATTGTTGTTGCTTAGCAACCAGTAGAATGACGCAGGTATGGTCAGATTTAACAACACAGGTAGAAGCTTCTCAACCATTTAGATCACGTGGTCAGAAATGTTGTTCATGAATTATAAAGGGCCCAGATCCTACATTTTTTTTATATTTACCTTTTTCCTGGAGGTCCACTTACAATGTTTGTGTGCCTTTTTTTTAACCAAAAACATGTATAATGAATTTTTATGTGACCATTTTCCAACCTCTCCTTATCCCTTAAAATTAAATGCAAATGAGCTCTGTTCTGATTGGCTGGGCCTCATTCAAAAAACAGTCCGGGCTGAAAAACATATAACTTTGAGTGGGCAGGGCTAAATGCTGTAGCCTGAATAGCCACATATTTCTAATCGGTTGTTTTCCGTGACATCACAAAAACTCTTTTATTTCAAAAGAGTAAAGCAAACTTTGTTTTACCAAGATATAAGTCCTTTAAGCAAAAGCTACACTCTTAAAAAAGGTCCTTCAAGGGTTCTTTAATAAAGAAAATGGTTCTTTGCACCATGAAAGGGTTATTCAGATTGACGGAGAATGTATTGTACACAGTTCTATATAGAATCTTTTTGAAAATGGTTTTTTAAAGCACCAAAAATGTTCTGCTATTGCTACGAAGTCAAGCTTGTCACAATAAAAGAAACCTTTTTTGGTGCTATATAGAACCCTTTTCAAAAAGGTTCCGTATAGAACCATCTACACCACATTCTGTGATCTAGAACAGGGCTGTATAAGAAAACGATGAGATCTCACACTTTTCTTATGGGGATATTGTTCAGGTGAGACTGGGCTGAGACGAGTCAGACACTGTGTGACAACATTTAGATCAAAGTGAGAAAATCTGAGTTTTATTCCTCAGGAGACAAATTTCAGAAACAGGAGAAAACAACTTCAGCCTCACTCTGATTTCAAACTGGACTTAACTGTGTCTAGGAGAGGAACCTGAGACCAAGAGGAGATCTCATTTAGGATATCTCTTTCCTCTGGGACGGACCCTGCACACATGCACATATTCACATATTCATCTCTTCAGCTCTTTTTAAAGCCAAGCTCATTACATTCTCTGAATTTCAGTCATTTAGTGTGTTTACATGCACTTAATAATCTGATAACTGCAGAAAATCAGATTTTGTCAGTAATCTGATCAACACGTTTACATGTACTTGAGTAATCAGATAATGGGGAAACTCCGGGTCTACATCAGTCAGGCAGTAATCAGATTTCTGCTTTACAACCAGCTAATAAACCGACAGAATAAGACGTGACATAAACATAACATAAAACTCAAACTTCATGTCGCAGCTTTTTTTTTTGTTTTGTTTTTAAAACATCACACGACTTCAGCTGAAAACGTGAACATACATCATCTAGAAGATGAAGAAAATTTAAATCCTTCACTTCGTCAAACGTGTATTTGGTTTCAGTGTCGCTCCAAAAGTGTTTTACTGCATCTCGCAGCGACGCCGCTCGCTTATTTCCGGTACCGCTGTCTGTTTTCGCACATGCTCAGACTGAGAAATCTGAAAGAAATCAGAGTAAGAGTTTAGAGCACTGAGAAATCTGATTACTGAGCTAAAATCCAGCCTCTTTATCTGATTTCTAAAACGGATTTCCAGACCTTACCCTGATCTAAAAAATCAGAGTGTGCTGTTTACATGACCATCTGAGTAATCAGATAACTGCAGAAACCTGATTATGATCGGATTAAGTGTGTGTAAATGCACTCAGTGTTCCATAATTTTAGGGTTTCTTTCTTGCTGGAAACGTCTTGAATCCTGATATCACTAATAAATCGGTATCCCGTGACTTTAACAAGTTGCCTTATATGTCAAATTGGTACAAAGTGTTAAACAGATAAAACAGGTGCAATAGAGTCGGATCAATATCTGCCGAGTTGATTCAAGCAGCAGCTCTGAAGCTTTGCAGTGGCATAAATGTAATATATGAACTATCATCAGCAAAATTAACCCAGGTTAATTAACCCTTCTCCTTTTATCCCAGTTCATTTTTAGCGTGCACGTTTAGTTACAGCTAACAAAGCATTTTCAGTCTATGTGACAGCGTTTTCTGTATGCTCTGGCGTTTTATACAGCTACGCCAGCATCGTTAGCAGCAATAATTTCTATAACTCTAATCAATCAGGGTTCATAATGACCCTAGATACAGCTGGAATTTATAGATCATTAAGTTTAAATGTGTAAGTTTAATCAGTACTCATTACTACAGCTGCCTTTTAGTGATGATTCCTCGTTTATCACACTTGATATGAAGGATTTAAAGTGATAGTTTAGCAAAAATGTACACAGTTTCCTCCCTTAGTCAATCAGCTAAGTCATGTTTGGTGTCTGATGTTTGCTTCTTTATTTTTGCACTGGAGCTACGAGGCTAATGTAGCTAACAAGTAATCCATTAGATTAAACCCCCTATAATTAGCATGGTGCTAACTGCATGTCTGAGTTCAGTATCTCTAATAGTCTTGATTATGAGGTTTCTGACACTGTATGACTCCCTGTTATCTGTAAACATGGACTGAAGTACAAACAAAATTCTACTGCTATTGTTTTTAGCAATGCTAACACACTTTGGTCCATGTTTATAGGTAACGGTGTATGAAGGACCAGATTTGCCAAAATGAAAAATAAATAAAATGTCTTAGTAAATGAATATATGAAGTAGAACTGCAAAGAATAATGATGTTAAATCTAAAAATAAATAAATATACCTAACAATTAATATATTAATAAATAAAATCTTATATAAATTAATATGCCTGCATTTACATATGTCTATTTAGTCACTTCCCCTTCTCACTAATTTTTGTATTTATTTTTTTTTGTTATTTATGTTTCTTTATTAACATTTCTTCTGTTTTTCTATTCATTTATTTCCATAGCTATTAATTTCTATATTTATTTATTTCTCTATTTATTTATTTCTGTATTTCCTTGTCCTTATGCTAATAAAGGGGCTGTCAGTTAATGTTAATATTCCTATTGGTTGATGGATGTCAGATTCTGTAGATTGATTGTTCATGTCTTGCTCTCTCAGCGGTAACTAAGGACCAGACAGTACAGTAACGGCTTCTTACAGCAGCAGACAGTCAGAGATCTGAGAGTCTCGGCTGGTCTGGCTGAAAATGCATGTCTGGATTATTGACTCTTCTGTTGGAGGCTGTGGGGTCAGTTTGGTCCATTTAGCTGCCTCTGCTGATTCAGAGGTCGACCCGTAGTGTTCAGAACTCTGGAGGAGGTGGTTCAAAATTCAGATCACTCAGGCATTCGGACGCCCTCCTCACACGGCCTGTGGAAGCCAGTGAAAGTTATTTATCGGCAGGTCTGTCTGTTCGTGATGTTGCAGCTCTTTATGGAGTGAAAGAACAGTTTAATCAGCTCTTCTCCTCCTGGTCTTGATTGCTAAGCCTGAACGTGAAAAACACGCCCCCTCATTATCATATGAATGAAGAAATACAGAAATAAATAAATGAATTAATGGAAAAAAATGAATGAATTGATAAAAAAAAAATAAACGAATACATAAATCAATGAATAAAGCGAACAACTGTTAGAATATAAATATGGAAAAAAATATATAAAAATGGCATTAATAAAACAAAATAAATAATACAGAAATACATAAATTGAGAAATATATAACTGCAGAAAAAGAAAATGTGTATAATTACAACCACAATAAGCAATATATACTTTATTAAGGTTTTTTTTTATTTATTGATTAATTTACTGAGCCATTTATTTTAAAATTTTTATTTATTTTTCAATTTGGCAAATCTGGTCCTGCATAGCAGTGAATCATACAGTGTCAGAAACCACATAATCAAGTCTGTTAGTGATACTGAACACCTCCACACACACACGCGAGTGTGATGATTTGGACACCATGCTAAATGGTGGGGAATAGGATTCTATTACCTGTTAGCAACATTAGCTTCGTAGCTGCTGTGAGAAAACAAGAAATCTTCAGTTGGGGTAAGAGGAAAGCTGTGAAAATGCCATATTTGGTCCAAACTATCGCTTTAACCATCAGACATCTGTCACTAATTAAGCTCATTATAGACCGGACCAGCTGTGGTCACCAAATCTACCGGCTAACATGAGCTTTTATTAAGCTCGAGCCTCAAGCCTGAGACTCTCAATCAATATCCATCTCGAAGAAGTGCGCACTCATCACATCTGCATTGATCCGCCGGGCATTCGTTCACTGTTTTTAAGTCACATGCAGTGAAATATGTGACTTCGCGAAACATTACATGCACCGAGGATCGTTAAGTTCAGCTCGGAGCCGCAGGAATCGAAAGCGTCCGCACCAGAGCCGTGCAGCAGGACGTTACGGTGAGATCTCAGGGTCATCGTTCAAGCCCAGTTCACAGGGGGAGGAACGGCATGATCTATAAATGCGATTCAGCCAATTTTGAACATGCATCTCATTGAATAGCTGGGTCATTCAGAATCGTCCGTTTTTGTGTCCCTAGCATTTACAGATATTGTACACTTGCAAAACTTGTTAGTGTTACAATTTTACATTTTCAAATAAAACAATAGGTTATTTTAACAATTAAACCTTCTTGGTCCATCAATGTAGCAATATTGGTTTTTAAATCAGTTATCTAGAATTCCAAGCACCACAGAAGAGCTCGTCCTCAGTCATGTGTGAAGGCTGAGGCCATATTTTGAAGAAAAAAAAGCACATATTTCTGCAATTTTAACTACAATAATCTATGCATGACTACGGAATATATACATTAAATGACAAAGACAACAAAGGCCAAAAAAAATGATAAAATATATAATGAATTGTTGTCCCCAGGAGTCGTGTCACTGGTGTTACTGCGTGACAAAAAATCTCTTATTTTGAAATAAAGTCACACTGATGACATCACTTGACTTCCTTTTACCTGTTTTCTGAGGATCTATGAAGAAAAGCACATGGTGAGTCCACTGAGTCTTTCAGTTATCAGAGATTTTCTCATTCAGCTCATGATTTCATATGAAGCTTTTAGCTGAAGTCACTGGTGTGACCCACTTTATTCTGAGGTAAATGTGAAAAAATAGAATAAAAATAGATTAAATTACATATTTTAGTGGATGTTCCATGATTGACATGTGGTTTGATGTTCTGTAGCAGCCATTTTGTAAAATGCCTTATTCATTAAAATGTCTCTGGTGTTTCCTTTATTATGTGTAACACCAATGAGGATCAGTAACACCAGTGACTCCTATGGAGAGATAGAAAAGTGGACGTTTCTGTAGAATGACCCAGCTACTAAGTGCTCCGATGGAAACTGCTGATTAAATTCACAAATCCACAAACATTATTAATCCAGTGACATTGGCCTCATAGCTCCAGTGCTAAAACTAAAGAATATGTCCCACATTTAGCCAACAACAATCTGTGATTGATTATTTTGCATGTCAGTCAAACGGCCCTCTACTGCCAAACTTTCAGTGACAAAGCACTCCAGACTCAGGGCTCCAGACTGCGACTAAAATGGTCTTAATTATGACCACAATTATTAATTTGCAAGAAATAAAGTTAATAACTTGCCAGTGGTGACAGGCAGCAACTATGGATTATTATTATTTTTCATGGGTAACTATTTATTATGATTTTCCTGTATTTATTTTTTTTTTTTGCATTTTCTTTTATCATTTTTCATCTTAAAATGTAACCAATAGGCTATAGCGTCACCTGGATCAGTCCGCCTATTAAAAAACGCCTTCATGCTTGCAGGATTTCAACCAGTGTAGTAAAATGTGACAAACAAAGCAGATGAGATGAACGCCTGGTGTGTAGAAAATGGCGAAGCGAAAAATATCAGATTTTTTCGCACAATCTACGTCTCTGTCAGACCTCAAGAGGTCATCTGCCCAACCCCAGTCTGACTCAGGACAAGTGATGTAGTGAAAGACGCACACGAAGATGTGCTTCACCAACCGTCCACTTCAAGCACTTCATGCAAAAGAACAACCTCAGAAAGACGTTTCAGAACTTCTTGGCTTCAGGAATTTGCATGGCTCAGGTCTGATAGCATAAAGCAGATTAGGAGTGCGTTTACATGCACTCAGTAATCTGATAACTGCAGAAAATTAGATTTTGTCACTAATCCGATCAACACATTTACATGCACTTGAGTAATCAGATAATGTGGAAACTCCAGGTCTACATGAGTCAGACAATAATCAGATTTCTGCTTTGCAACCAGCCAATAAACTCACAGAAGAAGACGAGACGTAAACGTAACGTAAAACTCAAACTTCATGCCGCAACTTTTTTTAAACATCGCGCTGCTTTACCTGAAAATATGATCATTTATCACCCAGAAGATGAAGAATATTTAAATCCTTTATTTCGTGTTTAGTTTCAGCGCAGTGTTTTGCTGCGTTTCGCAACATCCGCTGTCTGATCTCGCGCATGCGCAGACTGAGAAATCCGATAGAAATCAGAGTAAGAGTTTACATGCACTGAGAAATCTGATTACTGAGCTAAAATCCAGCCTCTTTATCAGATTTCTTAATCAGATTTCTAGATCGGAGTCTGGTGTTTACATGACCATTTGAATAATAGATTGTTTCCTGTTAAAAATGAAAGAGCTAAAATAATAAGCCACTGATGACCTACAAGAATTTTAATTATAATGTGACTGACATTTTTGGCCGAAACCGCTCGCTGGTAATTTAAGGTCAATGTCAACGTTTCGCCACAGTGGACAATTATGGACAATTATGTAACTTGGGGGGTAGTCGTGGGCTGGAGGTTAGGGAACCAGCCTTATGACTGGAAGGTTGGCAGTTCGATTCCCTGAGCCAACAGTACGTGACTGAAGTGTCCTTGAGCAAGGCACCTAACCCCCAACTGCTCGCCGGATGCTGTGGATAGAGCTGCCCACTGCTCTGGGCAAGTGTGCTCACTGCCCCATAGTGTGTGCGATAGAAATCAGAGTAAGAGTTTACATGCACTGAGAAATCTGGTTACTGAGCTAAAATCCAGCCTCTTAATCAGATTTCTAGATCGGAGTCTGGTGTTTACATGACCATTTGAATAATCGGATAACTGCAGAAATCTGATTATGATCGGACTGTTCAGTGCATGTATTCGCACTCTATATTGCAAATCCTGTTAAAAAGCGAAGTTATAGCTTCAAAAATGGATTTCTTAACAGGAGCAAATCAATCCAATAAAAGAGACTGAAAAAAAACAAACATAAACGCATAAAAATGCAATTTTATTATCGCAGAGTGCTCGTAAGGAAACTTGCATGTGAAAAAACAGAGAGAATTCAAAGAGCTTAAAATTAAATTCAACACGTGAAGAACTACCTTTCACCGAATTCGCCTCCCAAATCTTGTGAATGAGAAAAGCGGACTGGATGTGTCGAAGACGTCTGATAACATGCATGACAAGAATCAGGCACAGTGGAAGGCAGAGATACGTGAGTCACAGATCTGACCTGAGGTGCTTTGAAGAGCCTTATTTTTTGCATATTATTATTTGGCAGACCGCGACCCAGAAGGATAAGCGGTTTAGATGATGGATGGATGGATGGATTATTTGGCAGACTGATTTTAACTATTGGCACCTGATTTTTTTCTTTCAGGAATCAGGGGCTCCTAAAGCTAATTTTTATTCTGGAGGCCTGAGACTGTCTGATGACTAACGCCATGGAAAAGGGGGACACTAAGGAAGCTGCAGCACCCCCTAATGGTAGCTACACAAGTGATTAAGTGGTGACAGTCTTTAAGTCAGAATTTTGGGATTAAGAATTATGCTGTTTAAAATGATACTACGCTTTTGAGTGTAACTAAAAGTCCACGTGCGCATTCAGACGACTCCTTTTCAAATTCGAGCAACACGTAGAGTGAATTAATTTGTTTGATGATCTCTATAAATATCAGTAATGATATTTAGTGAAATTTCCCTGTTGTGGGACTAATAAGGGTCACTTAAATCTGACTTTTTTCCGCCAAACCGGTCCTTTAAAAGGAGCAGGGAAACATTGAAGCTGTCAACAAACTCTGGATAGTAAAGAAAGTGAAAGTTGAGTAATGAAGAGATGAAGTTCTTTCTCACTAAAACATTCTCCATTGGTGTAATTCTACTCCAGCTAAGAAAAGAGAATTTACAACACAATAAACTGGACTGTGAGCCCATACTGTGGCTGGAGTGAGGCAGGTTTTGAGCTGCACAAACGTCCACTGAACGCTTAAACATGTTCAAGACTCCTCTAGCCGCTGCGTCTGCCCACGTTAAAGGAAATCTTTCTGTGACACGCCTTTTGGGACACATTCTGCTTTTAAAATGCACAGAAAATTCCAGTAAATTAAGTAGCTCCACCCATTTTCAATGCAATTCTCTGGCATTTTGTGCATGAAGGACAGAACCACATTCTTCTTTTTCCATTCACGTGACCCATTAACTGTGCCTTTTGGCTCATACTTCACAGAGCCACAGTGCGGAACGTGCCTGGTTCTGAAACTGTGCAGGTGGGTTAATACATTGGGCCCTCAGTTACTCCAAAGCTGCCTTCACGGCTTAATAAAGTGCAGAAGTCCACAAGGCCTGAGTCAAACCAGGCTGCCACATCACACACTGCTCCTGGGTGGTCCATCTTCTAGGGGGCTACGGGGCAACTACAGTGAGTTTGAGGCAAGCATCTCCTCTGCTGTACTTACGACTTGGGGTCCTCTTCAGTGGGTGACTTTGCTTGAGGCTGCAGAACATTACTAACCAGCTCACTGAGGCCAATTAAAGGGTTCCACCTGTTCAGATAAGCATAGCAGCGTCAGAAATCCAGAGCTAGGCCTCGTTATTCCATTTTTCCCCCTCTTTGTCTTTGCTAAAGTGGGTCACACCTTTAGCTTGACTCCTAAAGGCCTCAAAGTGGCCCTTTACAGCACAAAAGAAAATACTACAGCAGGGTTTCTTGGGATTGCATATTAACATATAGTAATTAGGAAAAACTAATGCATACTATGCCAGGGTATCAGGCTTAAGTCACAGAGAGCCACAGCACTGCAGAGTGTAGCATTTTCCCTCATAATAACAGCTGATTTAGCTAAATCATGGCTAAATCGTAGCTAATCAGCTGGTTATCAAGCTAGCAGAAGACACCTAAAGGAAAGGTTTGACAGTAATCAAATTTACCCAGTTTTGCTCTTTACTCGGAGTGTAGACGATCGTGCCAGACATGTTTGGTGTCTCAAGTTTGCTTCTTTAGTTTTGCGCTGGAGCTACGAGGCTAAAGCTAAGAGCTAACAAGTAAAGTAAAGCATATATTAGCATCAGACAAACTGCAAAAGCAGTGAATTGTAATCTCTAATAAACTTGTTTATGTGGTTTGACACTGTATTACATACTGTTACTTACAAACAGGAGTGCACAGGTTAAAAGCTGAATAAGCGTTATATCGGTTTTGCAACAAATAAGCACAAATAGCGTGATGTACAAACAGTGCAAACCACACAAAATGAGCCTGAGCCAGAGATGTTTTAGGCATATTTCAAATGAAAATGAAAAACGCAGCAGACCCTCGATCACCTCCTGCTGTCTACACCGAGGCAGCGTCTGTGATAAATTTAGATGCTCACCTTCTCAACTTTTACAGCCTGAGACAGTGTGAGTCTGTCGTACGGTTAAGAAAACATTTAAAAACATAATATTTTCAAGAATACCACTTGTTCTTAGAATTACTCTCAAGAAAACAATGAAGAAAATTAAATTATTCTTAAGAAGTTATTTAAAGAATGACATTTCTCATAATTTTTTTCTTAAGAATAAAGTGAAGAAAAACACACATTTCAGAAGATTTTCTTTCGCTTTCATGAATTCAGTCCCAGATCTTTTTAGCGTTAGCACTAGCCTAACAAGGTGACCGGAGTGCTTTCGTTTCCTGTCGTACCGCCCGAGGAGCCGCCTGATCAACTGCATCAGATGACGCTGGGTTCTCGGGTTTTGTCTGCAAAACAGGCCGAGGAGCAGTTGGTACTGAAGAATGAAGGACTATAAGAATTTTCAGTGTCTGGCAGTCAGGGTGGAGGGGGGTGGGCATACAGGACATACGTAAGAGACGATTTGACCTGAGAAATTCGATGAAGCTGAACTTGGCTTCTTATTTGAATTTCCCGTTCCACCTTAAATGGTGTAGCAGTTACACTGAGGCACCTGTACAACTACCAGAATGTAACTGCTGCTCCATTTAAGGTGGAACAGGAAATTAGAACAGAAAGCCGATGAATAAGAAACCAACTTCTGCCCAGTAGAAATTCAGACATAACACAATATTTATTCATTCACTGTTATTGGTGGGCCTGTGGGGTTGGTCTTAGGAAGGAATATTAGCATATGTATATCTACATGTTGTGCAGTTTCGGTTTTACTATTTTGCACAATCAAAAATTCTGGTTTACTTTGGTTGTTTGGTCATTAAGGTTTACCTTTTCTTATACTGAAACCATTAGAACTTATACAGTGATATAAACAGGCACTAAGGTACAGACACTGAAGTCAAGCTTCAATGCTACTATCAGGCTTAGCTACCCTACAACTGGCTTTAAGCTACACAGCAAAACTTTGACAGATTTTAGGCAGTGTGACCGCTGGTTACCCCGAGTGGGGATCGAACTGGCGGTTCCCTAGTTCAGACACCATAACATTATGGGTTGTGGGATCCAAGACTGTGAAGAAAAAAAAAAAAGAGTAAGGTCACACCGAGCGAGACGCAAACTCGCCACCTCGTGATGCAAGGGCGAGTGCACCAACACTGAGCTATTGCGGCATCACTGCTAAGAGAGTTTCAGAAAATTAAAGGGGAACGCAGTCACCAAACGTTTTTTGTTTTGTTTTTTTTTTTAATACTTACATTGAGAGATACTTGAGAAACTGGAACTCGATGCTCGAGAGAGGAACTAATACCAAAATTACCAGCTTAGTCTGAGACATGAACGTGGCAGCGTGAACTCAAGACTGAGCAGAAAGCAGCGTGTGAGCAACCCTTAAGTAGGGTGCGCACAGCTGTTACTACTCAGTACCTATTACCCCTTAGTGGTGCCTTATCTCCCCCTAGCGGCTGGAGGTGGCCTAGCACGAGACTGGGACATTACTTTTTAACCTTGTAGCTCCATTGTAAAAGTAAATCAGCAAACTTCAGACACCAAACACATCTTGACTCACTGACTCCAAGGGGGAAAAATTGTGTCAATGAGCTTTTTCACTGAACTGTTCCTTTATCTGGTGCGCTGTGGCCCTAAAGGACGTGAGTTTGAGCCGACACTGCCTCACAGGCACACGTGTGGAAGGTGATACAGGAAAACGCAGCACACAGTGGTCACTATTGTAACTACTGTCCAACACTGGACGGGAATGCAAGCACCCAACAGAGAAAAACAGCAGCGATAGCGGAGGAAGAACCACAGCAGGAAACAGAAGCCACAGTCTGAAAGCAGGAGGATAAAAGAGGAAAGAACAGGAAACTACTGAAGCTAAAACTACTGTTAATCTAAAACTGCTGTAAAAACTACTGAACTCCTAAACTAGGGATGTGCATTCTGGGTCATCTTGATATTTGAGTGTCCAAAGGAGTTAATGAAAGGATAGATTAACCGCAGAGAAGGAAAATAGCAAAAAACAGCCAAAGCAAAATTACTTTAGCCGAAATTAACGTGGAGGCTTCCACTTTTAAGGGACAGCTCTGGTGCTAACAGGCCAAACAATTAGTAGCACCAAAATTCAGCAGCACCCAGTGGAGTACATTTAAAACAAGTTATATTAAAAAAGCAGAGGGAAATCGGTAGATTTTGGATGAGTAACGGCTGCCGCTTCAGAGGAGCTAACACTGCAGCTAACTGCTACAACACTGGCTGCTGATGAGGACTCGTCTTACATGAGCTATTTTCTCCTCAGTGGATGATGTGTCAACATGTTATTTGTCAGAGAAATATATTTCCACTGTTCCTGGACCTAACTGGACCTAACATGAGTTTGACCCAACCTGCATGGCACTGCCTCTGACTCGGTAACTCCAGCTAGAGCACTTAGCCTAGTTAGCAATAAAGCAGGCATCATGTTTCAGAGTAGAAAAGTGTAATATACAGACTGACTCACAAACATGAGCTAAACTTCAGCACATTACTGTCCTGTTAAAACATAAAACGGGCTTTTCATCAAATTGTTCGTCTGTATATTTCCTTCATCTTCGTGTGATGAAACATAATAAGTACCTGAAAAGTTATTTCTATATTCGAATACCAGCGAAAAAAAGGTTAACTGAGTGCTCAAGTACCCATGCACATCCCTACAGTGAACTAACTGAACTAGCTAAAACTGCTACTAAACTACTGAAGCTAAAACTGCTACTGAACTACTGAAGCGAAAACTAGAACTAAATTACTGAAGCTAAAACTTCGACTAAACTACTGAAGTGAAAACTACAACTAAACCACTGAAGCTAAAACTTCTACTAAACTACTGAAAACTACAGCTAAATTACTGAAGCTAAACTACTAAACTACTGAAGCGAAAACTAGAACTAAATTACTGAAGCTTAAACTTCTACTAAACTACTGAAGCGAAAACTAGAACTAAATTACTGAAGCTAAAATTTCTACTAAACTACTGAAGCTAAAACTTCGACTAAACTTTAAAACTTCGACTAAACTACTGAAGTGAAACACTACAAACTACAACTAAACCACTGAAGCTAAAACTTCTACTAAACTACTAAAGCAAAAACATACTCAACTACAGAAGCTAAAACTACCACAAAACTACTGAAGCTAAAACTAGAACTAAACTACTAAAGCTAAAATATCTACTAAACTACTAAAGCTAAAACATCAACTAAACTACTGAAGCGAAAAACTACCACAAAACTACTGAAGCCAAAACATCTACTTAACTACTGAAGCTAAAACTACCACTAAACTACTGACGCTAAAACTACCACAAAACTACTGAAGCAAACACTAAACTACTGAAGGGGCCTGAGAGACGTTTGTTAGAACTGGGTCTGTCACATGGACCAAAGGGTAAAGAAGGAAGTGATCAAGCCCTAAGCATTCTGGGAGATTGAGTTTTCTGTACTTACTGAGGTGACTGAGGCTTTGGCTCTTCTTTTGGAGTTTCCCTAGAAAGATATTTTTATAAAGCTCAGCCAAAAAAAACAACAGGCAAATCAATATGCAGCAAATTAAAAGATATTAATAATAATTATAATAATAATTATCCTCATTATAATAAATCATCCTTATTTTATAAAAACAAATGATTGAACATTCCATTTTGTCACTACCAAAACAATCACAGCACTCATAGCTACCGAGTGTTTCAGTATTGACTGTTTCAGCAGTGACTGTTTCGCCAGTGACTGTTTCAGTAGTGACTGTATCAGCAGTGATTGTTTCAGTTGTGAGTGTTTCAGTATTGACTGTTTCAGCAGTGACTGTTTCGGCAGTGACTGTTTCAGTAGTGACTGTATCAGCAGTGACTGTTTCAGTTGTGAGTGTTTCAGTAGTGACTGTTTCAGCAGTGACTGTTTCAGTTGTGAGTGTTTCAGTAGTGAGTGTTTCAGCAGTGACTGTAGTGACTGTTTCAGTAGTGACTGTTTCAGCAGTGACTGTTTCAGTTGTGAGTGTTTCACTAGTGAGTGTTTCAGCAGTGACTGTAGTGACTGTTTCAGTAGTGACTGTTTCAGCAGTGACTGTAGTGACTGTTTCAGTAGTGACTGTTTCAGCAGTGACTTTCAGTAGTGACTGTTTCAACAGTGACTGTTTCAGTAGTGACTATTTCAGTCATGACAATTTTAGCTCAATTTGAGCAGAACTTAAAAACGCATCTTGTACATGACCAGCAAACACAGTTTTGACATGTACAATCATCATATTTTTCATGAAAACACAAAAATGTTTATTTTATTGTGTTTCGGTAGTGACAATTCTTAATGTTCCACACTGATTTTCAGACTTGGGGATACTTTTACTTCAAAACAATGTGATCTAACTGCTCACCATGTGGCCATGAGGGACAGGGATGCAGCCTCATTTCCTGCTCTAAAATGCAGGGGCGTGGCTAAAAAGACTCCGCCCACATACCAAAACTTTGTGTTTTGGTAGTGACATGAAAATGTGGGACAGTATTTTTTATATATTTCTTTACTTAAACTTGTGATAAATCTAAATGTTTCCACGTCACTTTAAAAGTAATTAAAAAAGTAAAAAATTAAATGTAAAAAAAGATGTTTTTTTTAATATATTCTGCTTATTACTATCTCTATTATTGCCTTGGGTTTAAATAGATTAGAACATAATTCTTGTGAATATCTAAGCTCTGAATACTTCATTGTTTTCTTAACTATTTTTTCTTCCACAGTTTGAAACAAGGTTTATCTCAGACCGTGGGAAACACTGTAGAGCGTTATGTCTGGGGGCCTTCGAGCGTCCCAGCATGTCTGTAACAGTAATGTTCAGGCAGAAGTTACAGCAGGTAATAATCCTGTTACACAACATTCCTCAGGCTGCTTAAATACGGCACGACACTCGCCTGGACCTGCTTACTGACCGACGGTGACAAAGGACATCATGTCTGGGCATTTTATTAGAATAACAGTGATTAATGACCACATGTGTACAATGTAAAACAGGTGCTGCATTAAATTTACTTGATAAAAATATCCACATAATTTCAACCCAAATAAACAAATTAAATATATTACATCAACATAATTACTGATTCAGTTAACTTAGTTTGGCAGTTGACTGTGTTTGTCTAATTGTGGAAATGATGTACGTATTTAAATCAAGTAAATTCAATATATCATTTTTTTCAGTGTAATGTATTTCTGGTGGGCGTCTCCTTCTGTCCTCCAAAATTAAACAGAACTAGGTGGAAAAAATGCCCCTAAAATATTGCATTAGGTTGATTTCAGTGGCAAAGATTAAACAACATCTATATATGTTGAATATTAACCCTTTAAACGAGATGCTCTGTGCTGATGTGTGTGGTGAAAGCACCGGCGTCCATGTGGTCAGACTGCACTGCTGCCTGTCTGTAATGAGATTACAGTCTGTCACCAGCCAATCAGCAGTGATCGTTTTAAATAACGCACTTAAAATACAGCGGAGGCCAAAGATCAGACACACTGAGCTATTCTGGGCCACTCAGACTGAAGATACTACAGAAAACACTGCCTGCATCTACTATCAAACAATCTGATACCATTCCAGTGTATGCAGGATGATGGAGAAGGAGCCCTGAGGGGAAACGACTTCAAAATAATAAACAATACACAAATGTCTATGGAAAGCAATAACCAATTAATACCCAGTTAATGATATTGTACACTCACTGGCCACTTTATTAGAAACACCTACCTTCTACTTTCACTCACTATCCACTTTATTAGAAACACCTGCCTTCTACTTTCACTCACTGGCCACTTTATTAGAAACACTTGCCTTCTACTTTCACTCACTGGCCACTTTATTAGAAACACCTACCTTTTACTTCCACTTGCACTCACTGGCTACTTTAATGTAAGTGCTAGAGTGCACTGTTAAAGAGGAATAATTAAATCATTAAGATGTAATCAGAGTGATTCAGAGTGGTTTGGTGTGAAATGGTTCAGATGTCTTTACAGTGGTGGTGATAGGAACCAGGGGTCGCCATGACTACAACACAAATATAGACATTTTATTTACTATCCAGAACCACCAGTGAACCTACACGAGTCTTCTGAGTTTATATGGAATGTTGATGATGGAAAATAGTGGAAAATCTGAAATAATGAGTTTCATTTGGGGGACTATTTTGCCTCACAACACTGTGCATGTAACCTTCCGCCATGAATGGATTTTTAAAGCCGAAATCTTCTAAAAGGTATCGTAAAACAGTGTCTCAGTCATCAGGCAGTGAATTCATAACTATTTCATGTAGTAACTTTCTGTGAGGGCTTTTAGAGGTGGACGTCTGGTTCCTATCATCACCATTGCGAACAGTTGTGACTCGGTACGTTTCTCTAGAACGGAGCGTTTCACACCAAACCACTCTGAACGACTCTGTTTACAGCTAAACCATTTAATTATGCAGAAATTTAGAAAATAGGTGGAATTCTCCTTTAACCCCAGCCCCCAGAACAGAATCTTTTCACTCGATAACTCATAAACCCATTCATCATTGTCAGTTTCTGACAACAGGACTACTGTTGTCTGGATATTTTTGGGCGGCTCGCCACTCTCAGCACAGCATGTGTGTAAAACCGAGGTATGTAAAAGCCCCAGCAACACCAACCCAGGCAACCAGAGATCTGGACCCGGATGTCCTGCTGTGGAGAAACAGTAAGCTGTCTAAAACTCAGGGATCTGGAGATGCAGGCCCTGAAAGCCTAAACTCCCCTTAACAGTGGATGAAATAGCTTCTGCCAAAACCTGAAACTGATATTAAGATTAAGTGACCCTTATTAATCCCACAACAGGGAAATTTCACCTCTGCATTTTAACCCATCCGTGCAGTGAAACACCACATACACACTAGTGAACACATACACTAGGGGGCAGTGAGCACACTTGCCCTATCCACGGCGCCTGGGGAGCAGTTGGGGGTTAGGTGTCTTGCTCAAGGGCACCTCGGTCACGTACTGTCGGCTCAGGGAATCAAACCACACAGACTACATCAGTCTCTTGCTGTACTGGAAGTCTATGCAAATGAAGGGGCGGTTACAAACGTTTACACCACTTGAGCCACTAATGTAACTTGTAAACAAGTGATAGAAGAGGTGAAAAATGATTTAGCATCTCCAATTCACCTGACAACACGTCTGAGGAATCAAGGCTAGGCCAAATTTTTAGCTTACAGTCATTTGTCACATAAAAAATCCTGTTCATTTATGCACCTATTGAAGTACTAGCCTATGCGGCCAACCAGAGCTCATATTTCCCTCCAGACTGTGAAAATGTGGGTGAAAAACACTTGTTCTGCAACCAATCATGCTAAAATCAGCATTAGCCATTGAGGTACCTATAAACAAACAAACAAACAAACAAACATTCCCCTAAATCCGTTATAGCCCTCCGTTAAAAGTCAGAGGTTTTGCTGTTTTCATATGATCCATAACTTGTGCCAGTGAATGTGTTTCTTTCTTTTTTAATTATTTACATGCAGTTATTTAGAGCCAACTGATGAACATTTCACATCCATTTATCCATAGTTACTCTTCATCCATTTATTTTGTTGTGATACAGCGATCCAACACCTGTGGAAAATAATTCTGGTCAATTTAAAGTCACGATTGTCTCAAATAATTGCGATTAGGCGATTATGGAATAATTGTGACAAGCCTACATACAGGTGATAGTGAGAAGGTGCATTTTGCTTAGATAAATATACTCTATCTCAGGCTTAAGAGGTCAGGGGTCAATCAGTTCTCTCTCTACATTTCATTCCAGATCAGGATAACAAAGAGAAATGGAGATTACAGACCTGAACGGAAGCAAATGAAGCTAACTGAGCACTACCACACGCGTCTAGTGTAACCGCCTCTGTTTTAAAGGGAAATTCCACTTGTTTTCCAAAATTTCCTCATAATTAAATGGTAAAGCTGCAAAAAGAGTAATTCAGAACTCCATTCTAGAGAAACTTCATGAGTCAGAACTGTTCACAGTGGTGGTGATAGGAACCAGACGTCCACCTCTAAAAGCTCCCTCACAGAAAGTTACTACATGAAATAGTTATGAATTCACTGCCTGATGACTGAGACACTGTTTTATGATAGTTTTGAGGAGATTTTGGCCTTAAACTCCATTCATGGTGGAGGGATACATAATATGCAGAGCATCATGAGGTTAAATAGTCCCCAAAGAAAACTTATTATTTCAGATTTTCCACTATTTCCCATCATCAACATTCCATATAAACTCAGAAGACTCGTGTAGGTTCACTGGTGGTTTTGGATAGTAAATAAAATGTCTACCTTTGTGTTGTAGTCATGGCAACCCCTGGTTCCTATCACCACCACTGTGAAGACATCTGAACCCTTTCACACCAAACCACTCTGAATCACCCTCAGCCACTGTTTTTTGTTCAATCTCTACTAATGAACTATACAGAAATTTTAAAAATCAGTGGAATTGCCCTTTAAGAAGGTTTGGCCCAGCAGTCCAGCGTCCACAACAAGCTGGTTTTGCTGGCTGTTTTTTCCTAACAGGGACGTTATGGCTAACTTTAACTCGGATCAGCTGACTGTATGGACACTTTTGCTTTAATTACATGAGGTGCTGTAATTTGCTGTTTTTTTGTTTAGCACATTCGCATTCAGTTTGAGATAATTCCACCCTGTAGTCACAAGAACAGTGTAAGAATATGGTGCACAGGTCCTAAACTGAGACACCTGCAGGACGCACTCAGGATGCCGATGTGGATCTGTGCAACGGCGGCCCGTGAGCTTTCTCTCTCAGACCTTCTGATCTGTCGCAGCAGCTTAGAAGTCCTCTAAGTCCAGTCCAGCCCTCAGCCTAATAGGATCTGAGAGAATCATTAGGCTCGGCAGGACTCCCAAACAAACACCAGCTCAATCCCAGTCCATCCAGCAACATGGAACAGGGCACTGGGATTAATCTACTGGGAAAACCACAGACCTTAACATCACCGTTAGCAAATGAATGCAGACGCCGTGCTGTAGGTTACAGGTTAGCAAACAAAATGACACAAAGGCTTCAGCTCAGAGGGTTCAGTTCACACTCTGGCCACGTTTACATGCAGCCTAATAATCTGTTAATAGCCTGATGAATAGCTCAATCGGAATAGAACACGTCCATGTAAACACCCCAGTCGGAATAGACCTGTCCACTTGAAGCCATTCGGAATACAGTTTCTATCCGATTGACCGAGGTGGGTAATCCTGTAAATAATCACGTAAATAGAAGAATAATATCCGTGTAAACGCCTGTATCTGATTACATTCCCTATCGGAAGGTTTAAGTCTGTTCTGATCATGTTCGTCACGTCATAGTGAAAGTTTATACCGTTCAACATGGCGGAGCAGAAACTGGTCTGCAGAGGAGACGAAGTTTCTGCTCTGATCTTTAAAAGACGGCGGTGGGACGGACGTCCAGCTTATGTGTCTCAGAACACGACGTCTTCCTCTCGGCCTTCTTTAATAAGGACATGTGAAGGACGTTTTCCTGAGTCTGACATCATTTTAAAGCAGTTAAAAACACAAGCACTGCTCACTGCTGCTCATCTCACTCTGACTGGACTCACGTGATGCTCATTGTATTGAGTGAGCATATAAACAGTGATTTACATTCAGGTTGTTGAGTAAAGTGAGCATAAACAGCTCAGTTTTAACCTGTAATCGGAAAGCGTCCAAACAGATTGGAAAGAATCTTTGCATGTAGCCACAGCCAGTGACTCATCTCTGTTCAGGAGACGACAACGATGCCTTTTAGAGAGTTTGCATTCGACAGATATTTCAGTCGGCATCTCACCAACAACAAGATTTCAAACTACTCACAGCTCAAGTTTTGAGGCTTCACTGTCAACAATGAGCTCAGCAAACACGGCAGTGTAATAATACATGCTTTAAAAGTACAACAAAGTCTAATATGTCTATAAAAACAGTTTAGCGGTGGGTGTACGGTGGTCTGGCACTGGAGCTTTATTTACCTTCTCCCAAAACTCGTCCCTAGAGGGTTTTATGATTGGGAAGCAGACAGAGACTAGACATTTGACCTCTGACTTCTGTTTAGACTGACCATGCCATCTGGATCAGAGAGCAGATTTATAGTGAGACAGAGTTAAATCAGGAACTGTGTCTGCCGTGCAAACTGAGTTTGACTGAGTCTGTAACTCAGTACAGAGTAAATGAGATTCATCACTGGAATATTTAATCCTTTTATCAAACATAATATAATAATTCAATGATATAACGTCATATAACAACAGTGTGTGCTCGCTGATGGATGCCAGATTGTTGGCTGGTTTTCCTGAAGTACAGCACGAATAAAAAAATTATATATGTATGTACGCATAAAAAATATATTTTATGTACAAAATGAATAAAATATTGATTATAATGCCTTTCTTAAATATTCTAAAATAATGATATAATAATAAATAAAATCATAAAAAATAATAAAATAAAATAAAAAACTTCTGAGTGGAACTATAAAGTGAGACTCTCTAGAATGCTAATTTTGTGCTACTTGGTTGTGGCTTTAATCTAGTTGACCTCAGCTGCTCCCTGAATGTCCACCAGTCGCAGTGAGAGTAAGCTGAAGCATCACGCAGAGATGAGGAAGACTGACACTTATCTGACCGAATCACTGCAGCCCTCCTGTGGGACAAACCTTAAAGACCACGACAGACCGAGTTCCAATGAAAATACACTGATTCAGACGTTAGGATACAGTGATAAACTCTAAGGGTCTGAATGAGGGTCCACACTTTCATTCCTCACACACACACAACTACAGAACGTACACGTTAGTTTCGTAGCAGATACTGAATAATTCATAGTTATTAAAATAATTCATAGTAGATACTGAATAATTTTAGTAGATACTGAATAATTCATAGGAGATACTGAATAATTTGTAGTAGATACTGAATAATTTATAGTAGATACTGAATAATTTATAGTAGATACTGAATAATTTTAATAGATACTGAATAATTCATAGTAGAGACTAAATAATTCATAGTAGATTCTAATTAATTCATAGTAGTTACTGAATAATTTTAGTAGATACTGAATAATTCATAGTAGATACTGAATAATTCATAGTAGATACTAATTAATTCATAGTAGTTACTGAATAATTTTAATAGATACTGAATAATTCATAGTAGAGACTAAATAATTCATAGTAGATACTAATTAATTCATAGTAGTTACTGAATAATTTTAGTAGATACTGAATAATTCATAGTAGATACTGAATAATTCATAGTAGATACTAATTAATTCATAGTAGTTACTGAATAATTTTAATAGATACTGAATAATTCATAGTAGAGACTAAATAATTCATAGTAGATACTAATTAATTCATAGTAGTTACTGAATAATTTTAATTGATACTGAATAATTCATGGTAGATACTGAAAAATTTTAGTAGATACTGAGTAATTCATAGCAGGCACTGAATAACTCATAGTAGATACTGAATAATTTTAGTAGATACGGAATAATATTAGTAGATACTGAATAATTCATAGCAGATACTGAATAATTCATAGTAGACACTGAATAATTCATAGTAGATACTGAATAATTTTAGTAGATACTGAATAATTCATAGTAGAGACTAAATAATTCATAGTAGATACTGAATAATTTTAGTAGATACTGAATAATATTAGTAGATACTGAATTATTCATAGCAGATACTGAATAATTCATAGTAGACACTGAATAATTCATAGTAGATACTGAATAACTCATAGTAGATACTGAATAATTTTAGTAGATACTGAATAATTTTAGTAGATACTGAATAATTCATAATAGATACTGAATAATTCATAGTGGATAATAAATAAATCAAAGTTTCCCATGCCTAGGAAAAGACACCAAACATGGTTTAGTGCCTTCAAATCTCAGGCATATTACAAACAAAGGCTGAAGATATTTGGTTGTTAAAATAATTTAACCCCTTAATAGTCCAGGGCCGGCCAGCAGGCCCAAAGTTTATTACACACTTCCATAACCTAAGAATAGCTCAGCCAGTTTGCACTGAAGTCCCTGTAATTACTGAATAATAAGCCTTTGTATGTAATAAGCCTGAGATTTTAAGGCACTAAACCATGTTTGGTGTCTTTTCCTAGTTCTGAATTGTAAGTCTTAAGATGAATAACTGAATGATAAGCCTGTATTTCAAAGCAATAGGTTATAACTTAATGAATAACTAACAGTAGATATTGAATAATCCACAGTAGTTATTAAACAATCAATAGTAGCTTCTGAATGATTTATTGTTGTTACTGAATAATTCATCGGAGTTGTTTGGTAAACTTGATTATGTGGTTTCAGACACTGTATGCCACTCTGTTATCTATAAACATTCATTAAAACACACTGCATAGCTGGAAATCCATTGGACAGTGGACGAAATATCCACAGTGATAATAAACATTAAGATCCAACATGAAGGGACGAGCTCCTCTCAGTCAAGGTGTCCTGTCCAGTGATCACACAGCTGAACTGTCTTCAGGAAGAGTGACAGGGCGGCTCATGCAGAGTGGCAGCAGTGGCAGTGAGAGTTTCTGAGTGTGTTTAAGCACTTTCAGACGGCGCTCCGACCTGCCTGCCAGTGCGCTCGCCCCGGACCCCCAGTCTTTATCCAGACAGCCCACTCTCCACACATTTCAAACGTGTTACCAAGAGTCCAATTCAGATATTACAAACAAGACGAGGAGCAGAAACATAAAATATTACTCTTCACGAAAAAATCTACCACCAGTGCTCGATGCTCAGCCGTGAGTCAGCTGCACAGGTAGGCACTTAAAAAGGATGGTTCTTCAAGGGTGCTTTAGTAAAGGTAATGGTTCTGTTTAGAACCATGAGTCCCATATAGAACCAGTGGTTATTTGCATGGTGAAATGGTTCTTTCAATTGATGGAGAATGTGTTGTATATGGTTTTATATAGAATCAAAAAGGGTTCTGCTGTTATTACAATGACAAGTTTCAATCTTAAGAAATATTCTTTAATAAAGAAAATGGTTCTATAGAACCCTGAAAACTCAAAGAACCCTTTGCATGATTAAAGGATATCGATGGAGAATGTGCTGGAGATGGTTGTATATAGAACCTTTTTGAAAAGGGTCCTATATAGCATCAAAAATGGTTCCTCTATCGCAACTATGTCAAGCTTGTTATAATAGAAGAACCTTTTTGGTGCCATATAGAACCCTTTTCAAAAAGATTCTATATAGAACCATCTACAGCACGTTCTCCATCGATCTGAAGAATGCTTTCACCATGCAAAGAACGCTTTAATCATGCAAAGAGTTGCTTGAGTGTTCATGGTTCTATATTGGATCATTTTCTTTACTAAAGAACTTTTGAAGAACCATCTTTTTACGTGTGTTGTATACAGTAGAAGAACCCTTTTTTGGTGCTATACAGAAACCGTTTCAAAAAGGTTCTATATAGAAGCATATATAACATTGTGGCATGCGCCCGTCCCCTGGGCCCCAATGACGGGCGCGAGAGCCTGCAGGAAGGCGGGGCCTGAACACTGGGCGGTAGGGAACCCCAGTGAGGACAGCGGACAGAGAGAGCGGAACAGGGGGCGGGGCCCGGGCAGCAGAGTTTGGGACTTGCTTCCCGCTTTCATGTCTCTCGTTGCCATCATCGTTGTCCTCCCCTCTCTTGTGGCTGACGCCCTCCCGCTGTCCCTCAGCGGTGGTCAGGATTTGAGTGCCGTCCCCCACTCACTCGCAGTTCTCTCCCTGCTGTCCTCGCCTGGGTTCATCACCGCTCGATGTTTGATGTTCGCATCACACAAACACGTCCTCCATCAATCTGAAGATTTTTGGTTGTTAAAACAATTTAACCCCTTAATAGTCCAGGGCCGGCCAGCAGGCCCAAAGTTTATTACACACTTCCATAACCTAAGAATAGCTCAGCCAGTTTGCACTGAAGTCCCTGTAATTACTGAATAATAAGCCTTTGTATGTAATAAGCCTGAGATTTTAAGGCACTAAACCATGTTTGGTGTCTTTTCCTATGCAGTTAAGTGTCACAGCATCCCATCCCTGCCCTCAAAAACACCTGACTACATAGGGCAGAGTGTAAACCCCAACTGTTCCACAGGTGTGCAGGTGTTAGGACAAGGCAGATTTGGAGAACCAAAACTGTTCTAATGGACTTGTATCCAGCTTCACAACACTAGAGCGACACAGTAAAAAAGGAGTTCCGGTTACTTTCACTTTCCCTAAGGTTTTCTGGCATCCATGACAATCAGGCCAAGCCTATGAAAACTCACCCACACCACTACACTGGGTACAAATTACATCATTACACACATCAAGGACCCTCTACAAAACATTTATTAGAAAGCCAATCAAGAAAAATGTTTTTTTTTGTGATCCATCCATGCAGCAAAAAATACTTCAAGCCCAACACACAAGAATGGACCATTAGTTAAGCAACTATTATACTGTTCATATTCAAGCAACTCTTCATGCCAAAATCTGGGCCAACATAAGCAATACATTCCACTCACTGGCCACTTTATTTGAAACACCTCCCTTGTACTACCACTTGCTGGCCACTTTATTAGAAACACCCACTTTGTGCTTCTACTCGCTGGCCACTTTGTTGGAAACACCCGCCTTGTACTTCCACTCATTGGCCACTTTATTAGAAACACCCACCTTGTACTTCCACTCACTGGCCACTTTATTAGAAACACCCGCCTTGTACTTCCACTCACTGGGCACTTTATCAGAAACACCCACTTTGTGCTTCCACTCATTGGCCACTTTATTAGAAACACCCATCTTGTGCTTCCACTCGTTGGCCACTTTATTAGAAACACCAGCCTTGTACTTCCGCTCATTGGCCACTTTATTAGAAACACCCACTTTGTGCTTCCACTCGTTGGCCACTTTATTGGAAACACCCGCCTTGTACTTCCACTCATTGGCCACTTTATTAGAAACACCCACTTTGTGCTTCCACTCGCTGGCCACTTTATTGGAAACACCAGCCTTGTACTTCCACTTATTGGCCACTTTATTAGAAACACCCACTTTGTACTTCCACTCACTGGCCACTTGCAACAAAGGGGGCTTTTCTGATAAAGCAGCAGAGGAGTGTGCATGAATGCATTATATCAAGCCATATTGTCATTTCCTGCCCTCTTCTGAATCACGATTACTATAACGGGACCGAGAAACTCCAGTAATGTGTGAGAACACTCAGTCACACCACGAGCGACAGGATGAGTCAAGCGCAGCTCGTGCAGAGAGGACATTTTTCACACAAAAGGTGGCAAAAAAGCCTGAGTGTGATAAATGGGGAAGCGTTTTGGACCTGCCACAATGAAAGGTTAGCGATGCCACACAAAACGTAACGTCAGTTTGCATAGAAATGTCACACGTCCACACCACACTGCATCAGGCAGTCGACAATCTGGCCCTTATACAACACATACTAGTACTCTGAGGGTCAGGTGGGCTTCAGACACAGCAGGACAGGTTCGCTGGCTCTGTACAGAAGACCCAGAAGGTCCAGAAGTGCGTAGTGGGCACAGAATGCATACAGTTTCTGGTAACACTTTATTTGGATAGTCCACTGTAGATGCTTTGTAGGTATTTAATTTACTTTCAAGTTACACACACACACACCTTCTAACATGCAAACTTCACACAGAAAGGACCCTGGTCGCCCGGCTGGGGAACCGAACCCAGGCCCTCCTTGCTGTAGGAGGAGCTGCAACCCACTGCGTCCACTTTCAAGTTACAATGAAAGTAAATCAATATTTACTGAATTGACCATCATTTTTTTTAACTCTAGACCTGCTCTAAACCTAACCCTCACCCTAACCTCAACCCAACACCTAAATCCAACCCTCAGCCCGGTCCAAGCTCTAACCCTGGTCCAAATCCTAACCCTAATCCCATCACTGTTTAGATTCAACTGAGTTTCAACAGATAGTTTGTTAACAGTTTGAACATCTGTAGATAATCTATAGGGGACTATAATGGACTCTCCAAATAAAGTGAGACCATTTTTCTGTGTAGCTTCAGAACTGAACTAGGCCTGTCACGATCATCACATTTTAGCTGATGATTAATTGTCATAAAATGGTTTTATTGTCTTTTTTGTTCATTTTATGAAACTATTAAAGCACCCGCCTAAAGAAGGTACATTGACTGATCTTGCTTCCTAGCTATCTTTACTTTGCAGCTAACGCTACATTGTCCTGACGCAAAATAATAAGCTGCACTGTGTGAACGATCACGTGTAAAGTCAACCGAAATGGACATTTTTATCTTCAGAGTAGTAGTGGTTGGTGTACCGCTTGAGTTCTTCCTCAGATATGAGTTTTGTGCACATACTGGAAGCTTACACACACCAATCAGCAAGGTGCTAACTGCACATCTAAATCCTCACACACTCGCCTCACACCACAGCGGAAAACACATAATCGAGTATGCAGTTAGCACTATGCTACTTGGTGAGGTATTAGCTTCCATTATTTGTTAGCAACAATAGCCTCGTGGCTCCGGTGCTAAAAATAAGGAAGCAAATTTATGAAACCAAACACGTCTCGGCGCTCAAACCACATTTTGGGGTAAAGCCAGGGATTTTTTGGGTCAGCTGGATTTTTGTGGACCTGTTGCTTTAACAAACAGACTAATTGTTCAGTTATACATCTTAAGACTTACAATTCAGAACTGCTATGAATTATTCAGTATCCACTACGCATTATTTGATATCTACTATGAATTATCCTGTATCCACTATGAGTTATTCAGTATCCACTATAAGTTATTTGATATTAATTATGAATTACTCAGTGTCCACTATGAATTATTTAGCATCTACTAAAAATTATTTGATATCTATTATAAATGATTTAGTATCCATTATAAATCATTCAGTGTCTACTATGATTAATTCAGTATATACTGTAAATTATTCAGTATTTAATATGAATTATACAATATCTACTATGAATTATTCAGTGTCCACTACGAATTATTTAGCATCTACTATGAATTATTCGATATCTATTATAAATTATTTAGCATCCATTGTGAATCATTCAGTGTCTACTATAACTTATTCAGTATTTAATATGAATTATGCAGTATCTACTATGAATTATTTGATATCCACTAAGAATTATTCAGTGTCAACTATGAATTATTCAGTATATACCATAAATTATTCTGTATTTAATATGAATTATACAGTATCCACTATGAATTATTCAGTATATACCATAAATTATTCTGTATTTAATATGAATTATACAGTATCCACTATGAATTATTTAATATCTACTATGAATTATTCAGTATTTAATATGAATTGTTTGACATCTCTTACAAATTATTTGATATCCACTATGAATTATTCAGTATCTACTATGAACTGTTTAGAATCTACTATGAATGATTCAGTATCTGCTATGAACTGTTTAGAATCTACTATGAATGATTCAGTATCTACTATGAATGATTCAGTATCTGCTATGAACTGTTTAGAATCTACTATGAATGATTCAGTATCTACTATGAACTGTTTAGAATCTACTATGAATGATTCAGTATCTACTATGAATGATTCAGTATCTACTATGAACTGTTTAGAATCTACTATGAATGATTCAGTATCTACTATGTACTGTTTAGAATCTACTATGAATGATTCAGTATCTACTATGAATGATTCAGTATCTACTATGAACTGTTTAGAATCTACTATGAATGATTCAGTATCTACTATGAACTGTTTAGAATCTACTATGAATGATGCAGTATCTACTATGAATGATTCAGTATCTGCTATGAATTGTTTAGAATCTACTATGAATTATTCAGTATCTACTATGAATGATTCAGTATCTGCTATGAACTGTTTAGAATCTACTATGAATGATTCAGTATCTACTATGTACTGTTTAGAATCTACTATGAATGATTCAGTATCTACTATGAATGATTCAGTATCTACTATGAACTGTTTAGAATCTACTATGAATGATTCAGTATCTACTATGAACTGTTTAGAATCTACTATGAATGATGCAGTATCTACTATGAATGATTCAGTATCTGCTATGAATTGTTTAGAATCTACTATGAATTATTCAGTATCTACTATGAATGATTCAGTATCTGCTATGAACTGTTTAGAATCTACTATGAATGATTCAGTATCTACTATGAATGATTCAGTATCTACTATGAACTGTTTAGAATCTACTATGAATGATTCAGTATCTACTATGAATGATTCAGTATCTACTATGAACTGTTTAGAATCTACTATGAATGATTCATCACCTGCTGTGAAACCACCGTTCTGCAGTGATAAGAGTGAGGAACTGAAGTGCGGACCCTCATACAGACCCTTGGAGTTTAACAGGTTCAGAGAAAAAGCCTGACCTGAACCCCAGCTTAAACTGAAATCATCACCCCAAACGAGACTTCCGCAGAGCTGCAAAGCACCACGTGTCAATAAAAACACACTCGTGGAAAAAATGCACGCAAAGCTTCGAGTCTCAATAAAACACTAAGGGGGTGATAAACAGAGGTGACACGTCTTTATGACTCGAGTTAAGGCTGAGTGCAAAGGCAGCAGCCCTTATTCTCTCCCTGAGCGCTGCCATCACCCATCACAGCTCAGTACCCGCCAGCTTCTTCCACAAATTCCCCGTTCCACCTTAAATGGTGCAGCAGTTCGCTGCAGGCTGTGGGCGCCGGAATGGAACTGCTGCGCCATTTTTAAGGTGGACCGGATGAGTTGGAGCCAGAAGCCGGCGGAGCGAGGGAGGGGGGCTCGTTCGTGCTTGGTGGAAGGGGCGAGAGGAGTGGACAGCGACGTGGTGCTGAAAGGCTAAGACGGGAGAGGAGAGTCTGTCCAGCACGAGACAAGCTAACGCTTCATTCAGCAGGAGCCGTGAAAACGTGAATGGCACAAAAAAGAGAAAAAAAGCAGCCTAGTGTGGGATTTTTCTCCCCCCCTCCCTCCTTTTCTCTTCGCCGAAGATGGCGCCCAGAGCTAACCCAACCCAGGAGGACGCAAAAGCTGCTACACCGGCGCCAGTGGCAGCGAAAGCCCAAGCAAAAGACCCTAAATGTAGAAAAGCAGAGCCCCCCAACAAGACACCCCAGGCACCAGCACTTGGGGGGGTTTAGACGAGGCTGAGGACAGCTCCCTGTTCGAATTTCCCCGTTCCACCTTAAATGGTGCAGCAGTTACATTCTGGCGCCTCAGGCGCCAGAATGTAACTGCTGCACCATTTAAGGTGGAACGGGGAAATTCGAACAACAAGCTGGCGAATGGGAAGCCGCAGTGGGGTAAACGAGGAGGAGGAGGTGTCTTACTTCAGCATGGACTGCTCCTTCTCCTCTTCCTTCTTCTGTCGATCCATGACCGAGAGGATGATCTTTCGCTCCTCCTCGGTGAGGTGGCTCAGGTCCGGCGTGTCCGGCGGGGCTGCCGGGCTGCCCCGGGGCCCGAGAGGAGCTGACATCTTCAGGCTGCTGCAAAGAATGATAGATATACATGTACATATGCATACATAGTACAGAAAGCAGGCTTATCATAAAGCTAGAGGAGCCAATGCAGCAATAGGGCTCCCTATATAGGCACCATGACATTATAGGCGACTATCCTGAATGGACAATATCATCATATCCCATATTATTAGCGCTAAACGTTGCTCCAGCTACGTTTGGCCACCTGCGCCGCCTTCAGAACGCGCTATAAACATCCACCAGCTAATTCCCATTGACTTGCTCCGCCGTCCTGCACGAGCAGCTCCTTCCTCCCCGCCTCGTGCACACCTTCCCCACAAACATCATCCCCGGGCAAAGAAATCAAGCCTTCTTGCCTTTTAGCTCGCAATCATGGTCAGTCCAGTCTAACCCATAGCTGCTCCCTCTGTTTAAGGCTCTTCTCTCCGCGTCGTTTGGTGCTTTTTTATTATGACTATTTATTATTTTTTTATTTATTATTTTTTTCTTGAGCCCACCTAGCCCCCCGCCCCCCCACTGCTCCTCTCCTGGCTGATAAAATTCTTGGAGATTTCTTCAATGCAGGAAAAAAAAATGGATGCAATAAAGGGGAAACAGTCCGAAAGCCCTGGTGGGCGGAGCGACGCTCTGACGTAGGACAAAGATCAGCCACGCCCCCCTGATGGTGGGGGCAAAGCGGAAGTCACCGAGGAGTTCTCGTTTCCCACCTGTTTTCCGGCAAGTGAGGATCTTCATGCTTAAAATAGGTGGTTCTCCAAGGGTTCTTGGGTGCAGGCGTTGGTTCTGTATGGAACCATAGGTCATATATGCTTAAATGGTTTCTTTGCATGGTGAAATGGTTCTTCAGGAGGATGTGTTGTGTATGGTTCTATATAGCACCAAAAAGGGCTCTATATAGAAAATGATTCTGTATAGAACTATGAAAACTCATGATTAAATGCATGATTAAAGGGTTCTCTGCATCATGAAAGGGTTCTTCAGACTGATGAAGAAAGTGTTGTGTATGGTTCTATATAGCACCTTTTTGAAAAGGGTTCTATATAGCATCAAAAACTCGCTACTATGTCAAGCTTGTTATAATAGAAGAGCCTTATATACATATATACACATATATACAGAAGGAAAAAACCTACTTTACCATTAATGAAACGACAAAAATTTAATGACAAAAATGGAGATACAAGGTATTTCTTACGTTTATATATATATATATATATATATATATATATATATATATGTATATATGTATATATGTATATATATATATGTAAGATTCTCCATAAAAGCTAAAGTTAAGTTAAACAATAATTGTGTATTAAAATCTACAGAATGTGTTCACTTATTTACATTTAAAAAATCAACAAATGATGTCATTTGAATGGGGAGGGGTTCAATTCTACATCAAGTATTCAACATTACAGTACAATATTACATACAATATTAACACCAAACATTAAAGATGCCTTTCTGGCCTGACTCGTTTATGCACATCCACTGTACACCTTATCATGGTTGAGTTTCAGTCTAGACTCATTTTTAGAGCAGAAAGTCATTGTGTACCACTCCCTACCTTTTAAAAACATCTTCAGTTTAACAGCAGAGGCTAGATTTTAGATCTTGCCCAACGCAGTGGTTGGTAATTATACTTTAAGCTTGCTGGCTCAGGAAACTGCTTAAGCACCATTCTCATAAACAGACAAACGCTGATTGTCTGTTGGCTTAGTTAGCACTACCAGCCTGGTCGTTTATCACCTCATACCCTTTAGATGGAAAACAGAGATTTAGTTTAGTTTGAGCTTGATGTTTTTAGATGCTCTCTATGTTGTAGAGCTGTGCACTGTATTGTATCTGCTCTGCGGAGTGTTGGGTGTGCGGTGGCCTATAGAGATGACTGTGTTTCAGATCGAGGGACGTGTCAGTCACTATTTTGTGGTCAGTTCTGAGTTCAGTGCAGTGTTTGCTGGACGTACGGAAATGAAGGGAAGGCATGAAGCAGCCGATCCAACCAGTTCGTCCAGGCCCTGTGAGCAACAAAGAACACCATCAATGTCCAGGTGAAGACTGCAGAACAAATCCACTGAAGACACAGCATAACTCTCAATGAATAATCTGGACCGTATTCAGGCGCAGTCATCTCTCCCTCTCACTCCCCTCTAACCAAAAGCCAGAGAAGTCAAAGATATTGTTTACAGGTTGTGACTTCATAAGTCTTGAGTACCAAGATTATATCTGGATGAGGCCAAACCACATAAAAATGCAGTGTAAACGCATTTAAAACAGATACAAATCTGATTGTTCACTTCAGGAGGTGGACTGAGACGCACTTGAGCTACACGTAATAGGAGCGTAAACACAACCGTCTCTCCAAGACACATTCAACAACCAAAACCCCTCCCAGTACAACCAAAACCCCTCCTGGTATAACCAAAACCCCTGCCAGTACAACCAAAATTCTCCCAGTACAACTGAATTTCCTCCCAGTACAACCGAATCTCCTCCCAGTACAACCAAAACCCCTCCCAGTACAACTGAATTTCCTCCCAGTACAACCAAAACCCCTCCCAGTACAACCAAAACCCCTCCCAGTACAATCGAATCTCCTCCCAGTACAACCAAAACCCCTCCTGGTACAACCAAAACCCCTCCTGGTATAACCAAAACCCCTCCCAGTACAACTGAATTTCCTCCCAGTACAACCGAATCTCCTCCCAGTACAACCAAAACCCCTCCCAGTGCAATCGAATCTCCTCCCAGTACAACCAAAACTCCTCCAAGTACAACCAAAACTCCTCCAAGTAAAACCAAAACCCCTGCCAGTACAACCAAAATTCACCCAGTACAACACAGACTCCTCCCAGTACAACCTAAAGTCCTCCCAGTACAATTGAAACACTTCCCAGCACAACCAAAACTCTTCCCAGTACAACCAAAACTCCTCCCAGTACAACCAAAACTCCCCCCAGTACAATTAAAACTCTTCCCAGCACAACTGAAACTCTTCCCAGTACAACCAAAACTCCTTCCAGCATAAACAAAACTCCTCCCCATGCAGTACATCACTGGGCTTGTGTTCCGTGTCTGCAAGGAAGATAATCATGGAGGACATGCAAGGTTGGGGACCAGATGAAACAAAACATTTAATAGCAATATGGACAGAGTCTGCTGCGCAAAAAAAAAAACACACAAGACTCGCAACCGCGCAACATTTGAACAAATATTTAAACAACTTTGGTTGCTGCATAACGAGCGGATTTGCATATTCCGGAGACACATTTGACTACCAAGTGAAAATGCATGAGGCTAAAATCTTACCAGGATACGATCCAGTTACAGGACACAGGAGGTGACCAGGTGTAAACAGGGCCAAAAGCTTTCCACAGTCTTGGACAAGAGCATAGTTTTGGTTTCTGTAGTGACTGAGGGTCAATTTACATTTGTATGGGCTTTCTCCTCCATGTTGAACGCTCTCTGGGAGTACATGTGGTGATGTTACCCTAAAATCTGTAAAATACTTTCTGGGTACCCAGGGACGGATTATGGTCTTGATATAACTTTTATTTCAAAGTCAAACTCAAAACTATCATAAAACAGTGTCTCAGTCATCAGGCAGTGAATTCATAACCATTTCATGTAGTAACTTTCTGTGAGGGAGCTTTTAGAGGTGGACGTCTGGTTCCTATCACCACCACTGTGAACAGTTCTGACTCAGTAAGTTTCTCTAGAACAGAGCGTTTCACACCAAACCACTCTGAACGACCCTCTTTACATCTTAACCAATTAATTGTGCAGAAATTTTGAAAAATAGGTGGAATTCCCCTTTAACAGTGTAGTGTGTGGGAGATGGGGGGAGAATATGTTTAACTCTGTGAGGCCCAGTAGATGTAAGAGGTAGTACTACACATTATAGGAGCATCTATTACAGCCATATATTGAATCAATTTTAGGAAACCAAAGGTTCTTCTGGGACGTCGCTCTAAAGAACCCTTTTTGGAACCCTTATTTTTAAGAATGGAGCTGGTGTCGTTGCCATTCTAGAGGCTCCAGCTCCTCTGACTGCTGCAGTGCTTTCCCACACAGCTTTATGAACACTTCTTCCTCAGAGAGACTACAGGGCTGTAAATGGACCTATGCTGCCACCTGCTGTTGAGGAGGAAGACACTGCTTAGCCCAATTGTAAGAAACAGTCATTTATCCATCCAGTATGTAATTAACTATTTAATTAACCCCCTTCTGCACGTGTTATGAGAGTAACTAAAAACATATTTGATTCACTTTTCTTGCATAAAACGGACATGATTATTAAATATCAAAACTTTTTTTTAAGATAATGTGTGTAGGGATCATTTTGGGGTACGTTGCCTTGAGGCAACATTGTGTGGCAATGGGAAGAAATGATATAGAGCCGTGTTGTAACACATTAATAAACAGGGCAACAGTGACCCGCTGCTTGCCAAATAGTGAGCCCACATTCATCTGTGTTGTTAAATAGTCATAAATCTGAAAAAAGGTTTTCTTTGGGGGCTATTTTGCCTCACAGCACCCTGCATGTATCCCTCCACCATGAATTAATTAAAAAATATAACTTTTATTTCAAAGTCAAACTCAAAACTATCGTAAAACAGTGTCTCAGTCATCAGGCAGTGAATTCATAACCATTTCATCTAATAACTTTCTGTGAGGGAGCTTTTAGAGGTGGACGTCTGGTTCCTATCACCACCACTGTGAACAATTCTGATTCTGTCTAATCCGTTCCACTGTCGCACAATGTTGCTTCTAGACAACAAACATATTTCTGCAAATTCTCATAACAAAAAAAAATGAATACTGAATGTTAAAACAGAAGTTTAAATGTGCCCACTGAGAGATAGCATGACCAGGAGCATGCTTTTTATTGTTCCCTTTATTGTTAACGCTGCCATTGTCTTTAAAATGTTATTGCAAAGTGAGGAAAACAGGTTTGTTGCCCTGAGGCAACATCGTGCAATAGAGAGTTAACTGTGTAATTATGTAACAACACTTAAGTAGTATAGTAAATGGGCTGTATTAACTCTAGAACTCTAAGTTTTAAAGTTACAGTACTATGCAAAAGTCAAAGACCCCCTCCTCCTTTTATTTCATTTTCAGCTGTTTCAATACAAGTTATTAAATTTTCAGCATCAGGAAAAAAGCATCTAAAGTCATACAACAGAAAATTACACAGAAGCCCCAACAACTAAACTTAATGGCACATTTTTAAGTGTAATCTTATGCAGGTTTGGGCGCCTCTGGTCAGTGTGAGTGTAATTACGTTAACATATCCTCTGCAGAGAACACACTTCTGCACATTCTAATACACAATTACTGTTTATTTGCTGAATTTTCTTAAACATATTTAAGAAAACATAAACGTAAAATGTGGCCTGTGCAAACTTTTGCATACGAGTGTGTTTCCTGTGTCCACTCTTTACCTTTATTCCAGCTTCCATTCTTCTCAGGAGCCTCACTTTCAGCTCCTCAAAGAATCTGCAGACACACCTCCAAAGTTCAGTCTTGGAAGCTGGTTGATCATTTTCTGAAGTAATCAAACACATTCAGTGGTGTTGAGGTCTGGACTCTGGGGTGGTCAGTCCATCGTTCAGCTTCTTTGTTTGATGTGTCCGTCTCCTTTTCTCAGTGAGGTTCTTCTTGACAGCTACACATCCTTTCAGACCCACAGCGCTGAGTCGTCTTCTCACAGTGGAAGGATGGACAGAAACACCTGTGGATGTTTTCAGATCTGAAGCAGCTTGATTTTCTCCTCTCTCTCAGAGATGAAAGCTTTAAGTGCTGTTTATCTGATGGGGGCAGTTTTGGTGTCTACCAGCTCTTCCAGGTGGTTGTTAGGAGCCCCGTTTTCTCTGTAGCTTTTAATCAGTTTTTGAGCTCCAGATTTGGAAACTTTCGTATGCAAGTGGATTATCTAATTTCCTTAAAAACTCCTGAATAATAAATAACTTCTATTTAAAGTCTGTTTTGACTGGAAGTTTAATATATGAAGGGCGGTTTTGCACTGTACTGTATGCATCAAAATATTTTAGATTTTGAAATATAAACCCACCAGAATTTTAAATCCTGCCAGAGTAAAATGTAAAACACTGAAGGAAGGATGGTGGAGAGTGTCAGTGACATAAACAGGCCCATTTATGGGGAAAAAAAAAAAAACATTTTAATTGAATGGTGCTTAACGTGTTTGTTCTAAATTTGTTTAGCATTTGTAGAACTGGTTGTATTCATTTGCAAAGTGTCACTGAGGGCTATTTGAAAACCTGTGCTTTATTTCTTTGATATTATTTGTTTTGTTGTATTTGTTTGTTTATGTGGGACAGACTAGACTACACTGTATTGGTACTCTGGGCTGTGTTTGATAGTCATGTTCTGTATTTGTTCATAAGCATTTATAAAACATGCTCTGTTTGTTTCCTCGGTTTGGCATTAAAGGGGAATTCCACCATGTTTTCAAAATTCCTGCATTATTTCTTTCTTTACAGTGGTGGTGATAGGAACCAGGGGTCGCCATGACTACAACACAAATATAGACATTTTATTTACTATCCAAAACCACCAGTGCACCGACACGAGTCTTCTGAGTTTATATGGA
Organism: Colossoma macropomum; assembly: GCF_904425465.1. NCBI lineage: Eukaryota > Metazoa > Chordata > Actinopteri > Characiformes > Serrasalmidae > Colossoma > Colossoma macropomum. The sequence goes on along the minus strand of NW_023494787.1, from coordinate 4,130,375 downwards.
ATGTTGATGATGGAAAAATAGTGGAAAATCTGAAATTTTCTTTGGGGACTATTTTGCCTCAGCATGTATCCCTCCACCATGAATGGAGTTTAAGGCCAATATCTTCTCTAAACTATCATAAAACAGTGTCTCAGTCATCAGGCAGTGAATTCATAACCATTTCATGTAGTAACTTTCTGTGAGGGAGCTTTTAGAGGTGGACGTCTGGTTCCTATCACCACCACTGTGAACAGTTCTGACTCGGTAAGTTTCTCTAGAACAGAGTGTTTCAACACCAAACCACTCTGAACGGCTCTGTTTACATCTTAACCAATTAATTGTGTAGAAATTTTGAAAGATTTGTGGAAATGACCTTTAACCTATACTAAGCCGGTTTTGTTACACACTTCAATAATCTAAGAAAAGCTCTATTGGTTGGCATTGAAGTCCGTGTAGTTACTGAATAGCAAACCTTAGTGTGTAACAAACCTGGAATGTTAAAGGGTTAAATTAGTCCCATAGATTAATCACAGCAGGTGAGTTAGGACTTTCACAGCCTGGAGAGGAGAGTGTAGGACCCTGGAGTCACCAGGCTGAATGAGAAGAATGCAAGCTGTCAGTCTGCAACGCTGCAAAAACAGAAAAGAGGAAGTGCTCTGTGCAAGGAGGATGTTGGGGTTAGTGGCTGGGTCACGTGCCGTATCACTGCATGGTACTCTTATAAAAGGGAATAGGTCTGTTGTTGGTTTTAATCAGTTTTCTCTCATTGATTTTGCTTAACAAATGCATGCAAGTCAGAGAAACGTAGCTGTGCTCTTTCAGTGAAATTAAGTGAGTGCTCAGAAGTGTTTATTTGGTCAGTGCAATCTCGAGAGTAACGCTCAACTTCTTTCCCATTGCAACATCTATTTGCACATTCTTTTACATGTCTTACCCACACTGTTCGTGTTTACTTTCCCCCGGCCTATCTTTCCATCTCTGTGTATGTTTTCTTTTACTCCGCGGTTTACTGCCTGGCCATTCTGTTGGCTGCAAGTGGAAGTTACTGACCGCTGAGTGTAATGCGGTGAGAGCTCAGAATTGCAGTAACAACTTCATGAAATTATGTACGGATGAGTTAAACCTGTAAACTTTGTCTTCTTTTTCTGCTGTGATTCACATAAATTCTTTAGGTACATGTTACTCAGTAGAACATCTACTGAACCCAGCTGTGCGGAACCAACAATTCGTTTTAAGTAATACATAAAAATAAGCTTAAATAAACTTACTTGCAAAATTAAGTCACAGAATTTATTTTGTATGTACAAAAAATGAAGAAGTTTAGTCTTACACACTTAAAAATAGTTCTTCAATGGTTCTTTAGTAAAGAAAATGGTTCTATATAGAACCATGAACACTCAAAGAACCCATTACATGATTAAAGGGTTCTTTGCATCCTGAAAGGGTTCCTGTGATTGAAGGAAAATGTGCATGAATGTGCTATAAATGGTTCTTTCTAAAGTCTTTTTGAAAAGGGTTCTATATAGGACCCAGAAAGTACCAGCTTGACATCGTAACAATAGAGGAACGCTTTTTGGTGCTAAATAGGGTCATTTTCAAAAAGGTTCTATATAGAACCATACACAGAATATTCTCCATCAATCTGAAGAACCATTTCACCAAGCAAAGAACCCTTTAATCATGCAGGGTTCTTTGAGTGTTCATGGTTCTAGATAGAATCATTTTCTTTACTATAGAAGCCTTGACGCACCATAGTTTTAAAGAGTGTAATTTATAAAAAGCCAGTCTTACACATTTAAAAAAGATGGTTCTTCAAGGGTTCTTTAGTAAAGAAAACGCGTCTATATAGAACCATGAACACTCAAAGAACCTTTTGCATGATTAAAGGATTCTTCGCATGGAGAAATGGCTCTACAGATTGATTGTGAATGTGTTGTAGATGGTTCTATGTAGAACCTTTTTGAAAAGGGTCCTGTATAGCACCAAAAAGGGTTCTTCTATTGTTATCATGTCAGGTTTGTTACAATAGAAGAATGCATTTTGGTGCTATATAGAACCCTACACAGCACATTCTCCATCAATCTGAAGAACCATCTCACCATGCAATAAACCATTTCTCATGTGAAAGGTTCTTTGAGTGCTCATGGGTCTATATATAAGTACGTTTTCTTTACTAAAGAACCCTTGAAGAACCGTCTTTTTTTTAGATATGTACTTGATCTGATGCAAAAAGGTATTTTTACTTTTTTAAGTGGATCAAACACTTAAAAAGGTGGAGGAGAAACACAGGAGAGGCCTTAATCTGCTGCAAACAAGCGCTTGTTATTGAACATACAGCAAAGCGGACACATATAGGACACTGAACTTATGGGGGAGGTCACCTCTCACCACTGGCTTTACCCTGACGGTGACACCCACACCCACAACACCTACACACACCCACACATTAGCCCACTCCCCGACACATAACAGCCCATAAAACATTTACACATAACTATAACTAACAGACATCAACATAAAACAACACAGTGAGTCCCTTTGTCAGAGGGCGCATGCATAGCGTGAGCCTTGACCTGTGGCCCTCTGCCAAGCCACACCTCCAGAGTCTCTCGGTGTCGGCGCCAGCCAGCAGCGTGACGCTGCAATGTGTTTATCGGTGTGCCACTTTACAATAAGACTACACTCAAAAATATCACCAAGGTTGCACTGACCAAACAAACATGAAGCAGATCTGACAACTGACTCAACTTCATTGAAGCAACACAAGTTTCAGTGACTCACATGCATTTGTTAAGAAAAATCAATGAGAGAAAACTGATTAAAACCAACAACAGAGACGTTTCTTTTTTTTTAACATAGCCATATAAACATTTATAAACGTTTTACAATTAGTCTATTATTGTTAATTAATAGATTGCAAGTGAGAGGCATTAATAAACAGGGCAACAGTGACCTTCTGCTTGCCAAATTGTAAGCCTGCATTCATGTGTGTTGTTAAATAGTCATAAATCTGGAGTTTTTATTAGGGACTATTTTGCCTCACAACAACCTAAACGTATCCCTCCCTTGTGAGGGGATGAGAATAAATGAATGGAATACATTTTAAGCCAAAACTTTAGCATAAAACAGTGTCTCAGTCATCAGGCAGTGAATTCATAACCATTTCATGTAGGAACTTTCTGTGAGGGAGCTTTTAGAGGTGGACGTCTGGTTCCTATCACCACCACTGTGAACAGTTCTGACTAATTATGCAGGAATTTTGGAAAAATCAGTGGAGTTCCCCTTTAAGCATTCTTGTTTACATTTGAATTTTGATTTCATATGTTTAGTATGACACTATCATCCCACTACTGTGGCCTTTTGGTCAACATTTCTCTGTCTTGGTTGTTTCACACTTATTCAGTGTTCAAATGTGGACAAATATGAGCGAACAGGGAAACAATGAACTCTTCACAACACACGTCCCTTCGGCCTTCATCCGGGTCTCTGCGGCTCTGGCTCGTGTTGATGTTTTTGCGGAAAATAGTTTCTGTCGCTTTAATGCTGCCGCGCCTCCTTCGACGTCACCTTCCTTTCTTTTCCCACCCGCATTCGTGTAAGCCGCGCCCTCCTGCGCTGGGATTGGCTCGGGCGGCCCAGATGCTGCGCTGGGATTGGCTGCTCCTTCGTGCTCCCAGGCTGCTTATTGAGGTTGAACCACCAGCCAGACCTGCAGTACCTGGGTAAGAGCGCCTGTTAGATGCTGTAAGTGAAATATATAAAAATACATGTCTCTGTATTTTTATTCCATATGGGATTTGATCTGTGTACGTTCTGTAAGGAGGACAGTGAGTTTATTTCTGCTTTTCTCCTGTAAATCAGAGATTTTCACAGCTTTATTATGAAGGATATCCTACACAGATCATATTTTATTTTATATGCAACTAATTTTATGCATTAAAACAAATTTTCTAATTCGATTCCAAACCAGTTTGTGTTTAAAATAGAAATTAATCTCTTAATAAGAAAAACAATACATTCACTCAAATATTTGGAACATATTTTGAATCCCTAAATGTCTGTTTATCATTATGATCTGATTTATTTTTAATATTTTTATTTATTTATTTATTTATTTATTTATTTCATTTCACTTTGTGTCATTTTAGACTATTTTGCTGCTGTTAATTTAGCCGTTTAGTGTACCCTCTTAAAAAGATGGTTCTTCAAGGGTTCTTTAGTCTACTTAGAACTATGGGTTCTATATAGAACCTTAAATGGGTTCTTAGTGAGGTGAACTGCTTCGTCAGACTGATGGAGAATGTGTTGCATATGGTTCTATGTAGCACCAGAAAGCGTTCTGTTATTGCTATGATGTTAAGCTTGTACACAATAGAAGAACCCTTTTTGGTGCTACGTAGAACCATTTTCAAAAAGGTTCTACATTGAACTATACACAACACATTCTCCATAGAACCCGAAACAGTTCTTTGCATGGTGATAGGGTTCTTCAGACTGATGGAGAATGTGTTAGGTATGGTTCTTTGTAGCACCAAAAACGGTTATGATGTCAAGCCTGTAACAAGAGGAGAACCCTTTTTGGTGCTATGTAGAACCATTTTCAAAAAGGTTCTATATAGAACCATATACAACACATTCTCCATCAATCTGAAGAACCATTTCACCACACAAAGAACCATTTAAGCATTCAAAAGGTTCTATATAGAACTCATGGTTCTAAGTAGACTAAAGAACCCTTGTTTAAGAGTGTAGTAGTGATGTGTGTTGTAATTGTTATGAATAACTATCTATTAAAAAATGTGATGACTTGGAAAAAACAAAACTACTAGCCAATCCCAGCGCAGGGGGCGGGACTTTCCTGAATACGGGTGGGAAAACAAATGCTCTTCGTCCTTCTTCTTCTTCTTGTTCTTCAGCACAGCCTAAGTGGTTCTCCATGCGGCGGAGGTAATGCGGGGAAGCCCCAGCTCTGCGTGGCGGTTTTACGAGGCGGATGGTTACATGATCGCCGCTCACAGCCGCTCATAAATGACATCTTTATAGTATCTTCCTCTGGCACGGACAGAGACCAGCGAGTAAACAACCATGAGTGCTGTTTCCAGACCGCGACACCACGGGGCAGCAGCAGCAGCAGCGCTGCCCGTCCCTCCTCCCGACTCCAGCAGCGCGCCTTTCCCCGCTCCAGCGAGCCTCCTGAAGCACATCAGGTACGAGAACCTGGCCGCTGGGCTGAGCGGGGGCGTCATAGCCACCATGGTGCTTCACCCTCTCGATCTGGTCAAGATCCGCTTTGCAGGTAAGCTCGGGAGGCGCTGGCAGCAGCACTGACCTACTTATGTGTTTACAGCTGCGAGAAAAGACGTCCACAAAGGGAGTCATATTAACACGGACACGCTTAGGCTCGGTCCAGAGCGCTGGATCACGGTTTCTGGCACTGCACACATAATGTCTTCAGTCTCAGCCTTGGATGATAGCTGTGGACATTAGGCCTTCACCATGGTTTTGGATTATAGCTTCAGAACATTGTTTTGAACCGTAGGTGTAGACATAGTCCTGAACATTAGGCTTGGACCATAGTCATAGGCCATATTCCTGAACATTAGACTTGGACCATAGATTTGGATCATATTCCTGAACATTAGACGTGGACCATAGATTTGGATCATAGTTCTGAACATTAGGCTTGGACCATAGTCATAGGCCATAGTCCTGAACATTAGGCTTGGACCATAGTCAAAGACCATAGTACTGAACATTAGGCTTGGACCAATGATTTGGATCATAGTTCTGAACATTAGGCTTGGACCATAGTCATAGGCCATAGTCCTGAACATTAGACTTGGGCCATAGTACTGAACATTAGGCTTGGACCATAGATTTGGATCATAGTTCTGAACATTAGGCTTGGACCATAGTCATAGGCCATAGTCCTGAACATTAAACTTGGCCCATAGTACTGAACCTTAGGCTTGGACCATAGATTTGAATCCTAGGCTTGAGCTATAGTCATAGACCATAGTTTTGAACACTAGGATGGGACCATAGACTTAGACTATAGGTGTGAATGATAGTGTTGGACTTGGACATTAGTCTTGGATGAAAATCTTAGATCAAACTCTTAAATCATAGCTTAAACATTAGGCTTAGACCTCATGCTTACAGTAGAGGTGGGCGGTATGGCAGAAATATAAAATTGTGATACTTCAAGAAATTTTCACAATACTTGATATGTCGCAATATCTATTTGTTCAGACATCTGATCAGTTGGATTAGAGACAAAAGAGCCAGTAGAGCTACTTTTTAAGAAATACTATCAAAAACTGTGAACACGATTATTTTGATTCAGCATTTGGCACTAAATCCAGTTAAACTGGGCCAGTTTTTTCTCTCATGTTGTATTGTGACATAATTTATCACAATAATGATATATATTGTCATATTTCCCAGCGCTAACTTAGACTTAGACCATAGGTCTAGACATTAGGCTTGGACCATAGATATAGACCACAGATCTGGGCATTAGGCTTGTATCATTGTCTGGAATCTTAGCTTTGGATGATAGTTGTGGACTTGGACCATAAGCTTGGACATTAGTCTTGGACCGTAGACTTGGGCTATACTTCTGGAAGATAAATTTGACTATAGGCTTAGAATGGGGTATTAAGCTTGGATCAGAATCTTAGATTATGCTCTTGGATCTAGCTTGGACCCTAGGCTTAGACCATAGGTGTGGATATTGAGCTTGCATCATTGTCTTAACACTCTATGGCATGAATTATTAGTTAAACATGATAAAAATGTTTTATTGTGTTTTTGTTATTTAAAATTGCTGAAATAATGGAAATATTTTTTAAAAATTATATATATTTTTTTAAAGTGGCATATTTGGTAAATTGTTGCCATATGGCAACAATACTCAATCGTACCTTAGCACCATAAAATCTAAATAAAAAGTACCATGAAATCGAATTTTTCTTCCTTTTATTGAAAACAAAACTCAACAAATCCAGTTTGTATTTCAAAATTCACAAATATTGGAAACAACATCATAACAAGAATTATGATTACTGATTTTTTAGTAAAATTGAGATAAAGTAATTGTTGCCATGTGGCAACACCATGCAATAGAGGGTTAAATCCTAGCCTTGGATTATAGCTGTGGATTTGGACATTGGCCTTGGACCATAGTCTTAGACTGTCATCTTGGATTATATTGCTAGATTATAGTCTTGGTCCAGAGCCTTGGATCATAATCTTGGACCATATTGTTGGACTGTAGTCTTGGTCCAGAATCTTGGACCATATTCTCAGACAGTTGGATTAGACTGTAGCTGTGGACATTGGGCTTGGATTATAGTCTTAGACACTAGGCTTGGACCAAAGTCTTAGATCACGGGTTTGGGATTTAGTTTTATAACATAGATTTAGATAAGCTTATATTATTGTCCTAAATCTCAGCCTTGAAGCATAGTAAAACATAACGTCAGACTGTAGTTTTAGAACATAGTCTCGCTCTAGAACTCTTAGAAATTAGGCTTGGACCAAAGTCTTAGACCGCATTCTTAGATCACAGGCTTGGGATTTAGTCTTATAACATAGGTTTAGATAAACTTATATTATTGTCTTGTATCTCAGCTGTGAGTCATACGTAAACCATATTGTCAGGCTGTAGTTTTAGAACATAGTCTCACTCTAGAACCTTGGACCACAGTCTTAGTCATAGTTGTCATAGTCTTTGTTGAGTCATAGAATTTGATCGTACATGTGGTCCGTAGTCTTCAGTCTTAGCCTTGGATCGTAGTTGTGGGCATTAGGCCTGGCCCATAGTCTCAGGCCATATTCTTATACTGTACTCTTGCCTTAGAATCTTGGACCAAAGCCTTGGGCCGTATTTTAGACCTGTAGTTGTGGAACGTGCAGCATTTCTCTTGGCTCTCCGCAGCGCTCATACCTGAGTCAGCCTGCACTGCCAAGTTTGGTGTTATTTACGATTAGAGTCTAGTGCCCGTTTGTTATTAAAGCGTAAGTACAACATAAGGCTTGTTTAGAACTGTTTTTTAGGCGTGTCACCAGTACAAGTTGGCAGGCCGTCCTGCCCTGCTGATAAAGGAGCTGCGCTGAGTTTACTTTCAGATTTGTATACATTAATTCCACATTAATAAGACAAATTGCATCAACACGATTATTGCCAAACGTAAGTGAGCGAAAGGACAGAGACGTGTTTGTGTAATATGTTTCATTCATGTGGAAATTATGTACATATTGAAATCAAATACATTCAATACATCACACAAGACTTACTGGTGCTCCTTCAGTTCGCTTCAGTTTATTTGGCATGACTGCTGTACATGCAGCGTTGTCAAAGCAATTACTAGTATAAGTATTAGTATATACTATAACTATTATATATATAAATATATATATGCACCGATCCTTGTTTCTACGCTCATTGTCCATTTTATCAGCTCCACTTACTATATAGGTGCACTTTGTAGTTCTACACTTACAGACTGTAGTCCATCTGTTTCTCTGATACTTTGTTAGCCCCCTTTTACCCTGTTCTTCAGTGGTCAGGACCCCCATGGACCCTCACAGAGCAGGTACTATTTGGGTGGTGGATCATTCTCAGCACTGTAGCTGATAGCTCATCTGCTGCTGCACAGTTTGTGTTGGTCATCCTCTAGTCCTTCATCAGTGGTCACAGGACGCTGCCCACAGGACGCTGTTGGCTGGATATTTTTGGTTGGTGGACTATTCTTAGTCCAGCAGTGACACTGAGGTGTTTAAAAACCTCCAGCAGCACTGCTGTATCTGATCCACTCAGTATGTATATATATATGTATATGTATATGTATATATATATATATGTGTATATATATATATGTATAACAGGTGTTTGTTAACATATATGCCCATCTTAAAGTATGGAATCAGTGTTTTAAATAGTATTAGACTACTTCTTTTAGAGATACCTGTATAAAATTAGAGACTTCAGACTGATCTGAATGTGTAATCACATCATATGTGGCTCCTCATGTAGTTTAATATATCTTAATTATTTTTTTCCCCTTTTTTGTCTTCAAAAATGCTGCTTTACCTGAATCTGGTCACTTTGTTTTTATCTATTATTATTATTACTATTATTACTATGTCTACTACAACTACTATTATCATTACCAGTGTTATTATTTGCAAGAATCACCAATAAAATACGTTTTGCAGATTTCACAAATAAAACTAGATAAATTAATTATGCACTGTTAACATATTCTCATAATGTCTCCTGCTTTATATGTCAATATTAAAACATAAAAACAAACTAAATTATTATTAGGAATGATGTGAGGACACTTTGTAGTGTTAATACATAATAATCATGTAATGTTGAAACAAATTAAAGGTAATGCTTCACTAAGTGCACCACGTACTAAGACTCTTTTGGTCACAGCTCGGTGTCACTTACACTGTTTTGGCTTGTAATAACAGTGCAGTATGATTTAGTGGAAAATATTATCAATAATAAAAGCTTTGTACTTTTTCAACAACCATCGTGCAGCCCCACAAAAATAATCTTGCATGATGTCAAAAAATACATCTCTTCTGAGAAAGCTGAACAGATCGAGAATGAGCTTATAATAAAATGAATATCCAGAATGCCTCAAATTCAAAAAATGATTGAATCTCGCTGAATAAATAGTTATTCACAGTAACTATTTGACAAGAAGTTACGATAAATGGATAATTACGGGGTATTATTTAATAAAAAATGCTTTTTTTCTTTTTTTTTGTGAACAATTTTTAATTTTAAAACTAAACAGAAACAAAATGTACAATGACAACACAGATACAAATAAACGCTTTCCCCCCTGAACTCTCTCCACCCCCAACGTCCCATCCACCCACCCCCGGTTGGAAAACCGACACATCACAATTAACACAGAAACAAAAGATAAACACCATAAATCTACAGTATAAATCTACATTAGCGTAATATATGCGTCCATTTACACAGATACATGCACTTGTATGCATGAGTACCTTTACTGACACATTTAAAAAAAAAACAAACACAAGAAAATTATTGCTGGAGTTAACAGAGTGAAAACAGAGAATAATCTGCCGTCCTGTCTTTGTGTGCATTACAGTGTGAGTGCTCTATATCCTAATTTACCATTTTCAAACCCTTTACTCATTTATGCATTAAGTAGTTCACCAATGTTACTAGCCAGATTTTCCCGTATTTGGATTGTTGGAGCCTTAGCATTGTGAATTCGAGCTGTAGAGCTCCATCATAACTATAACATGCTTTTTTCTGACTTCTAATGGTCAATAAGTGGTGACAACATCTCAGTCTAGACTGTATTTTAAGTTAGAATTGAATAACAGATATTAACAGTTATTAGTAGTGGAAGTTTGTGAACGAACTTTAAGTTGGCTTGATAAAACTGTTGCGATGATATCCCAGGTAGTTGCTAAAGAGGTTTCTAGGCCGTTGCTATGATATCCCAGGTAGCTGCTAAAGAGGTTTCTAGGCCGTTGCTATGATATCCCAGGTAGTTACTAAAGAGGTTTCTAGGCCGTTGCTTTGATATCCCAGGTGGTTGCTAAAGATGTTTCTTGGCCATTGCTATGGTGTTCCAGGTGGTTGCTAAGGTGCTGATAGGCCATAACTATGTTATGCTTGAAGAATCCAAACCCGCCAACCCAGCGAGCAGCCTTCTGTCTGGGGAGTTGTTTTTGTTTGTTTGTTTCTCGAGCGCAGGTACCTGGCATGTAGCCACACAGTGGATGGTCACAATTATACAGGCTGGACTGATGCCAAGATTAGGCCCAGCCTATACATGACAAGTGACAGGTGTGACAGACATAACAGGGCCAGACAGAAATAGGCAGAATAGAATGTTCTAGATACAATCACATCACATGCACACACAACACAGACACAGTACTGAATATAATGTTGTCAGGCCATTTCTAAGGTATTCCAGGTGGTCAAAACCTCGTATCTCCATTTTTTTTGTCATTTTTCAGTTTTTGACGTAATTTGGAAGTGCCTGTTGTGCTTTACATTGTGTATAAATATTATGATGAACAGACTAAAGGAAATGGTCCAAAATGACTTGGAAAAACGTCTGGTTCCATTGACTTACATTAAAAGTTACATCTGTTTTTTCTTTCTGCTGTAAAGTTACTATTTTGGAGATACGAAGTTTTGATCCGACAACAGCGATATGTATATATAAATGTGTGTGTGTAAAAGTGTGTGTGTGTGTGTGTATAAAAGAAAGTGTGTGTGTGTGTGTGTGTGTATACATATGTGTGTGTGTGTGTGTGTGTGTGTGTGTGTGTGTGTGTGTGTGTGTATGTGTGTGTATGTGTGCAGTGTTTCTTGGTTCCAGCTTGGCAACTTTGACCCCTAAAAAATGATACCAAAAAATGTAGAATAATAAAACAAAGAACAGTAGGTTGGCTTTGTCACTTAATATGTAATTCCAAGCTTTTGAATGGTAATATACATAGCAACAATACTTTTTGTGTGTTCTGTGTCTTTACTAATAATATCTGTGCATTCACACACAAATACCAATACAGATATACAGTTTTAAGCAACATTTGTGCACCCCTGGTTCAATTCCATGTTGTTGTTGAGGATAAGTGAACTCATCCCCCTACAGAGACAAACATCTGCACATTTTAATGTACAATTACTGTTTATTTACTGAATTTAACACTTCGGAAACACATAAAATTATGCAGAAGTTATGGCACATTCTATATTTTTTGTTTTGTTTATTTTCAATATGTTAAGTTCAGCAAATAAACAGTAATTGTGCATTAATTGTGAAGTGTGTCTCTGTAGAGATCGTGTTCACTTATTTATGCTTAGAAAATCATCTGTAATTTGATTAAGGGTGTTCAGATTGAATACAGTCTCTCTCTCTCCCTCTCTCTCTCTCTGTCTCTCTCTCTCTGTCTCTCTCCCTCTCTCTCCCTCTCTCTCTCTCTCTCTCTCTCGCTCTCTCTGCAGTCAGTGATGGGCTGAAGGTCAGGCCGCAGTATGAAGGCATGCTGCACTGTATGAAGAGTATCTGGCAGGTGGAGGGGATCAGGGGTCTCTACCAGGGAGTGACCCCCAACATCTGGGGTGCCGGAGCCTCCTGGGGGCTTTACTTCCTGTTGTAAGTAGCCGAGGCCATCGAAAAGGGGCGGGGACACCAAATCTGCCGCTTTCTGGACACTTCCCTAAAAGTTGTGTGTCAGAATGTTTTTGATTTCGAAATTTAAAGCCACAAGAATTTCAAAACAAGCCTGGACACAGACTAAACTCTGCCACACCGAGGAGAGGAGCTGCAGAGCGTTAATCTCCAGGCTGAGCACAGAAGAGTCATATAAACAGTCAGATTTACAGTCTGTAAAGGCTTATATTTGCATTTTTTATTCGAATGCAGTGTAAACCTTTCTTATGCTTTGCAAAAGAGCGTATACAGTTCTGTGCAAAAGCCATCTGTGAAAATTGTTTAAAGGACCTGTGTCCTACATTTTTATTGTGCTTTACTTTTTTCTGTTGAGGTTCACTTTCAATATTTGTGTTTTATGTTCCAAAAATGGTCATAATTCATTTTTACATGACCATTTTCCAAAATCTGTCTCCCTTAGAATTAATCAGGCTGTTTTTGTGTTACTGTGCCTTTAAGGCTGATATATGTAAACGAGCTCTGCTCTGATTGGCTGTGCCTCATTCAAAAAACACTCTGAAACATCATTTCAAAGAACCCTTTTTGGTGCTTTTATTTTTAAGAACACAAAGGTGGTGGTGCCACAAAGGGTTCTTTGAGTGATACCATACAAAAGAACCATGTTTGTAAATGAGATGTGTGGGTGACCTTTGAGAGCTATAAAGAACCTTAATGTAAATGTTCTTTACCGATTTAAGGTCCTTGCTAAAACTTTTACATGATGTGGAGGTTCTTTAAACTTTAAAAAGGGTTCCTTACACTCACACATATCAATTACAGAAATGGTTCTCTCTACAGAACCATCCACTGAAATGTTTTCAGGATAAAAAAATGGCTGTTCTGTGGCGTCACGTAAAGAACCCTTTCTGGCCTCTTTATTTTTATAGAACCATTTTTTAAAGGCTCTTTGCATGGGTAAATGCTTCTTCTTTATGATGGAAAACCTGTTGTGTGCTATTCTTTAAAGAACCTTCAAAATGGTTCTGTTTAGTGTCAAAAGAGGTTCCGCTGTTGTTACAGTCACAGAACCTTTTTGGTACCTGTAGAACCCTTTTTGTAAGAGTGTAGAGTCTGTAAGCAGACTGAATTACTGAATTTAAACAGTAAGCTTAACCCAAAGTGCAAAATACAACAGGTCAGGTTCCAGGACCCCCTAATTAACCTCTTGGACCCCCTGTAAGTCTCAAAATCAAAATTCTGGGGGTCCCTGAAACTAAACTTATTATGACGTTATGCTGTCTGTTAGAGAAAAACAGACCCTCAAATCCGGGTTCAGTGAGGCTCATTGTTTATCTGCTTCGCTCACAATCAGCTTCTGTCTTTTGGTGAACTTTAGCACTGCTCTGCCTCAGGGTGGCGCTGTGGCAGACTGGCTCACCCAGTTGGTCCTTCATAGCCTAGAAACTGTAACTCTGCCCGGATTCCTCTGAAAAACTTTACGATGTGCTGCCAGAGCCGGTTTATGAGGAGTCTGGTCACTTCCTATTTCGCCCATTATATCAAGAACATCACTGCAAAACAGCAGAGGGCGCCCACGAGTGAGTCCTCAGTGAATGGGAGTGAATGGAGCTCAACAGCTAAAAACAAAAAGTTAAAATAGTTTCTAATCACTGAACCAGAACTTTCCTTTAGTTTTAGAAAGTAGAAGGATGGATTTCACTAAAAAAGCAAAGAAATCTCACCTGTATGTTTCCTTTTTACTACAAAAAAACGGGTTTTAGGCAGCAGAAGGCGGGCATTACTGCTACTGAGTGCTGATTGGTTGGCGAGCGGAGCAGTTCATTGGCTGTTTGTGCTCACTGACGTCGTGAACGTACAAAATGTTTTATGCAGTTCTGCGTTCAGGAAATGAATGAATTTGTTTATATTAAAAATGTTGAATCATTTATAAACTATGATTTTGCTCAAATGCTCCATATTAACGCATTCATTCTGGATTGCTCGGGAGCGCCCTCTAGCGTTTGAGAAACCCAGAAGACTTTACCGAGTGGGAATTCCGAAGTTTCCCATTTCAGTTTCCCAAGAGTTTGATGTAAGTGAAGTGTAAGTGTAAATGAAGACAGAAGAGGAGATGAGTAAGATCTCAGTTAGTGTGAGGAAGAGCGCAGAACCACTCTGGAACAGAGGCTTTACAGAAGAACAACTGATCAACAAACATTTTGTTGCCATTAAAGCATCAGCGCTGCTATGGAGAGTGAGTTAGCAGCCAGACATCTGGGGCCTCCGAATACCAGGGGGTAGTTCACACACTGGTTTAACCTAGTCCTGATAAATCAATTGGTTTTATAACTAATGAGGGCGATCTCGGCCAATTTCACAACTAATATCACAGTAATTGTCTATATTTCCAGCCCTGATTCTCTCTTTGACTATGTGTAGGCCATGATGGCCAGAGTGCCAGTGCTCACTGTTAAAGATATATTTAGCAGCACAGATATGAAATATATGCAGCACAGAGAGTTGTTGACAGAAATAGAATTGCATGTTCTGCATGAAAATAGCTGAGATATTTTTACCAGTGAAGTGAAGTATAAATAGAGGGCTGTGATTCAGACGGCTGACCAGGCTTTATGGGAAGGCCGTGTGCGTCTCTATGTTGTCATGTTGCACATTTGCAATTCTGACATCTTGAACCAGCAATAGCAATTCCAGTGTTTTCCAAATGCAAATATCCCAGTCCAACAGTTTTAGACACCTATTTATGTTTATGTGCTCAGAAAAAAGACTAGTATCACCATAAATGCTACAAACTGTAATACAGTTAGTAGTGATTTTATGTATGTCAGCAAAAATATTCATTATTTTAATGCTACATGGTGCTTATCTGAGCAAAAGCCCAGTCATTGCTCAGATAAATAGTTTTGAGCAGTTGGCTTTGGCATGTTTGGGGTCTAAAGATTGTGTCCTTAACTTCACACTGGAGCTGCAAGGCTAACGTAGCTAGCAAATAGTAGAAACCCTGATAGCAAGAGGATAGTGGACCACTGTCGGCCCACTCATGGCAAAGCTGGTGGTCCGCTGGCGTTTTGCTCAGCATTTTACGGGCGGCCCGCCGGCTGTTAAGCAGAGTATTAGACAAAATTCCACTTATCATCGCTCATTTTTCCCTCACAGACCAACTACTTACTTTTCCTTCCTTCTTTTCTTTAGTTACACTTTATAAATTAGTTTAGTAAATAATTTTAATCTAGCTCAGTTTCAGCAACAACACTTTCTGTAAAATCATTTTATATCAGGCCTAGTTTTTTGTCTCTCAGTTGTTTGTAATATTTAAGTGCATTTTTTAAAATAAAAGTCTCTGTGCATTTAAAATCTGTTTGAGGAGATTAAAAACTAGTTAGAGCTTGTATGCAGGACAGTAATCTGGGTGGTGTGCAGGTGGACCAGCAGTGGCAAACAGTTAGCGTGGTGCTCACTGCATGCCTAAATCACACACTTAAAAAACATTGGTTAAGAAATACAGTCTGTACAAACACAATTTTACGAAGTAGCAAAAAGTAAACATAATTGAAAGTATTCTGTCAGCTAAATCGCTTCTGACTCACCGTCCACATAGCGAAACATTCACTGAAAAAGATTATGATTCAGGCTTCAGTTTGCTGCTACTATTTTTAGCTATGCAAATGTACTTTAGTTCATGTTTATAGATAACAGATATAGTGTACCAAGTAAACAAGCCTAATAGGGGTCATTCCTATGTTCCCAGGGGTCTGTTTTTCCAGCGCTTTTTGTAGGTGTGAATAATAAAAAAACCTACTTCCAAACGTCTTTCAAAGCTAGCTTATTAGCTTACTAAGGCTAGACTAACTGAAGGCAAGAGTGTCCCTATTAATTAATTAATTAAGTGACCCCTATTAGTCCCACAACGGGGAATTTTCACCTCCACATTTAACCCATCCGTGCAGTGAAACACCACATACACACTAGTAAACACACACGCGAGGGGCAGTGAGCACACTTGCCTGGAGCGGTGGGCAGCCCTGTCCACAGCGGGGGTTAGGTGCTTTGCTCAACGGCACTTCAGTCACATACTGTCAGCTTAGGGGATTGTACTGGCGAATTTCCGGTCACAAGGCTGGTTCCCTAACCTCCAGCCCACAACTGCCCCAGAAGCCCACCAAAAATATCCACCTCCTTGTTCCTTGTATGACCTCTGGAGACCCCAGGATCCTAAACATGACCGTGGAACCCTTTCATGCTGAGGTCTAATATTGTATATGAAGAGCTAAGGGGCTGCACAGCCCTGGAGACGTGGGGACACTTCCATCTGTCCCATCGTTAGACATGCAGTACCCCTGCTAGAAAAACCAGCACAGACTAGTACCCATGTGTCAAACTCAAGTCCGGCGGGCCGAGTCAGGCCCGTGGCACAATCCTATTCGGCCGCAAAGTTATTTTGATTTTCTATTAATATTAACCCATTTCAGCATGAGCTGCACTACAGTCCCCAGCATGCACTGCAACGTAATGTGTGCTCCCACCCTTTCCCCAACAACAGTCTATGGGACAGCACTGCAAAAAAAGATCAGATGCCAGGAGTGGGCAGTTAAAAAAACTACTGTACGCTGGGGACATTTAAAGAGGTTTAACAGTGATCTGTAGTTAATGTAGTCTATTGTTTAATATAAAACAATTTGTTTTTATTTAAAATGATTTTTAATCGTTCCAGTATTCAGTGCCTGTTTTTTTCCTTTGTAGTTTTGGCATATTTTGATTATGAAGATGGCCAGTTCATGGTAAAATATGAATTAAAATTAAATGAAAAACACAGTTGGCCCACAGATCTGTGGAGAATTTTTAATTTGGCCCTTTCAGTTGTTGAGTTTGATACACCTGCACTATATATATATATATATATATATTTTTTTTTTTTTTTGTATATATTTGTCATTTTTCAGTTTTTGACATCATTTTAAATGCCTTTCGCCCTTACATTGTGTGTAAATTTCATAAATAATGGACCAAAATTACTTTGAAAAAATTCTGGTTCCATTCACTTACATTACAAGTAAAGTATGTTTTCCCTTCTCCTGTAAAGTCACCATTTTGGAGATACGAGGTTTTGATCCGACGGCAGCGACATGTTGTGTTTTGGATGCTACTGTGTTGGACAACCGGCATGACCATGCTGAGTGACCAGCAGAACAAGCATATACCAGCATAGACCAGTTTAGACTACACTGCAAAAAAGATGGTCCTTTTAGGGTTCTTTAGTAAAGAAATTGGTTCTATAAAGAACCATGAACACTCAATCATGAAAGCTTTCTTCAGAATGTGCTATAGATGGTTCTATATAGAACCTTTTTTGAAAAGGGTTCTATATAGCACCCAAAAGCGTTCTTCAATTGTTAAGATGTCAAGCTTGTGACAATAGAAGAACCCTTTTACTTGCTATATAGAACCCTTTTCAGCAAAGTTCTGTGTAAAGCCATCTACAACACATTCTCCATCAATCTGAAGAAACATTTCATGATGCAAAGAACCTTTAATCATGCAAAGCGTTCATTGAGTGTTCATGGTTCATTATAGAACCGTTTTCTTAACTAAAGAACCATTGAAGAACTGTCTTTTTTTAGGAGTGTAGCTTAGACCAGTGTTGAAGTCATGCTGGTCTAAGGTGTTTTCTTTCAGCAGGGTTAGCCCAAGGCTAACGTAAGCTTCCATTGCTTGTTAGTTATATTATATTTCCATCTTCACATCTGCCGATTTGAGTGAATGGTTCATGTGTGTGTGTCTCTGTTCTGCAGTTATAATGCGATTAAAGCGTACACGCAGGAGGGACGTCAAGCTGAGCTGAGTGCCCTGGAGCACCTGGTGTCTGCGGCAGAAGCAGGTCAGTAAGTGACCGGTCAGGGTCCACCTGTGACTCTAAACCAACTAAACACACCAAAACAAACTCATCACTCAGTCAATCTCAGTCAGAGGCTGTTCTTACGGTCAGTCAGGGCTTATTTCTGCTGTATTTCTGTTATTGTCTCAGGAGCAGGACCCACAAGGCACTGTGACTTTATGTCCAATACGTTTCATAACTAACAGGCCCTTTTCACACTTCTGTGTTTGACGCAGTGGAAGTCGTCATATGTAAACATTGCAGCAGCGGCGCTTACAAATGAGAAAGTAGAGAAACTTCTCTTTTATCATGGATCAGATAGGACTTATTTTTACATTCTTATTAAGGAAATAACCTAATTCTTTCACGAAAAACGTAAATTTAATGGAGGTTTTTTAATAATTTGTTTTATTTTTAATAGAGGAGCAAGCTTGATGTGGTCTGCGTTAAAAGTAGCTGCTGATGCTGCTTCAGCGCTGGATGTGCGAGTAGGCCGGGGCGAGATCTAAAAATAATTATGATATTTTCTAGTTAAAAAATCATGATTAGTGATTAGATGACCGCCCCCCCCCCACAACCAATAACCAATTGACTTACTTTCTATTCTATTTTTAATTTTTTTAACATTAACTCTTGTAATGTAAACTTTTAAAAAAGTCACATATTAAATAATATAAGACTGAATAATCGAACATCTTTTGAAAACTGCTTCACCTGTCGTTTTAGTAGATGTTACTGTAAACGTAAACTCCTTCTGCTGAAGATTTGCAGTGACTTGCGTGCTAATAGCGCTTCTTGCTGGAGAAACTTTAGACTGCAAGCAGTTTCCAAAACCACGGCCACTGGGACGCTTACGCTGTACGGAAAATACTACAAACTCTACTCAGGCAGTAAAGCACACGCAGTAGAGACAGTGGGGAATTTACTGTACCGTAGCCAAATACAGATACATTATCAAAGAGAAGTTTGTCTACATTCTCACCTATAAACACTACCACTGCTGTAATAATAATAATAATAATAATTTTTATTTATATAGCACTTTTCATGCCAGTGGCAGCTCAAAGTGCTTTACAGACAGGTGATAAAACATAGTTATACAAGAAATTATTAGTATTTATGTTTTCCCTTCTACAGTGACTTCCACTGTGCCGAGTAAGGAAGTGTGAAAAGAGTCTTTTGATGGTAGGTTAAAATCGTCATGTACTTTCTATTAAATAAAAATTTCCTTTCGTTTTAGCATTGGAGCTAGCAGTGCTAATTGCATGCCTGAATCATCACACTTACCTCAAAACGTGTGTAATTGTTGAATATAGATTCTGATTCTGATTGTTAAAGTGCACTATGTATGATTTTGTTAAAACTGAAGCTTCATTACTGAGTGAGGAGAATATAAACAGGCTAAAATATGCTGAGTGTGCGCTGCTGCGAGTCGCCCTGTAAAGCCTGAAATAATCGTTTAAAAGTCAGAGGCGTCGGGTCGGCAGTTTTTCCCACCGTACCGTACGTCTTCACGTATTAACGTCACACACACTGTGAGCTCTGGTCTATTAGGCCTGCATTAGCTTTGGCAGATAACTTCTAATATACCTCAGTTTAATATAGATATGACATTATTTTAAAAGCCTAATTCAAAACACATTAGCAAAGTAGCTGCAGAGTAAGGACTTGCAGACGGTACTGAATACAAAAAGATCATGTTTGCTTTGCTTTCCTGTGAATTCAGGGACTCCTAGATTAGGTTTCACACACTTTTGCTTAGGGGCTCTTTGGCTGACTTAGGTTTCCATTCAAAGTAGGATTGTTTTGTTTTGAAAAAAAAAGTATTTTATGTTATTTGATCCAGACAAATAGATGTGATATGGACATATTTATCCAAAAAAAAGGCAAAAGTGACAATAACAGTATTTAAATATGTTTTGATTTTACATTTATACTGTGCAGTTTTAACTGAAAACATATTACAGTTCACTTCTTGTTATGCATTTGAAGATTGAAAACAAGTGTGAGACATGAATAAAATGGTAATAAACATTAATAAAATTGGCATTTTGACCCAACATATGCTTCATAAATTACATTTAGCAATAATTTTGCATGTAAAAATGTATGAGGACAGTAATACAGTGTTCTCTTCATGCCAGAAATGTGAACATATATTCAAAAATACACTGCTGGTAGTTGCAGACGCACCAAAAATGGACAGAATGTGCATCACACAACAGCTTGAATTTTGTATCCACTTCTCTGGTTTTGTATGAGGCAGGTGTGCGATGATTCGGGCATGACGCTAACCGCTAACATACAGTCATATGGAAACGTTTTGACACCCCTGGTCAGACTGCAAGTAGATTTTCTAAGTGTAAACAAGTTAACATCCACTACAGAGAACATTTTAATGCACAGTTACTGCCTGGTTCCCATGTGTCAAACACAAGGCAGGCCAAATCAGGCCTGTGACACAATCCTGTTCAGCCTGCGAAAGTGTTTTAATTTTCATTAATATTAGCCTGTTTCACCAGGAGCTGCGCTACCTTCTGTGGGAGCAGTGGTTACGCAAAAATAAAAGATATCTGGTGTCGAGTTCCAGCAATTTATAAAAAGAATTACCACCTGGGGACATTAAAAAAGTTTAACAGTTATCTAGATAATGCAGCCTATTGTTTTATACACCGGTCAGGCATAACATTATGACCACCTCCTTGTTTCTGCGCTCATTGTCCATTTTATCAGCTCCACTTACTATATAGGTGCACTTTGTAGTTCTACAGTTACAGACTGTAGTCCATCTGTTTCTCTGATACTTTGTTAGCCCCCTTTTACCCTGTTCTTCAGTGGTCAGGACCCCCGTGGACCCTCACAGAGCAGGTACTATTTGGGTGGTGGATCATTTTCAGCACTGCAGTAACACTGACGTGGTGGTGGTGTGTTAGTGTGTGTTGCGCTGGTACGAGTGGATCAGACACAGCAGTGCTGCTGGAGTTTTAAACACTGTGTCCACTCACTGTCCACTCTATTAGACACTCCTACCTTGTCAGTCCACCTTGTAGATGTAAAGTCAGAGACGATAGCTCATCTGCTGCTGCACAGTTTGTGTTGGTCATCCTCTAGTCCTTCATCAGTGGTCACAGGACGCTGTTGGCTGGATAGTTTTGGTTGGTGGACTATTCTCAGTCCAGCAGCGACACTGAGGTGTTTAAAAACTCCAGCAGCACTGCTGTGTCTGATCCACTCAGACCAGCACAACACACACTAACACACCACCACCATGTCAGTGTTACTGCAGTGCTGAGAATGATCCACCACCCAAATAGTCATATACACTGATCGGTGTATAAAACAATTTGTTTTTATTTTTAAATATCAGTGAATAGTTTAAGTATTCAGTGCCCATTTAGCTGTTGCAGGTTTTGGGTTCTTGGCAAAATGTTAAGTATAAATGAAATAAAAACACAGCTGGCCCACGGATTTGTTGAGATTTTTTAATATGGCCCTTTTAGTGGTGGGGTTTGACACCCCTGGCCTAGTGGCTGAATTTACCACATTTCAAAAACATAAACAATAAAATATAAAATGTACCGTAACTTTTGCACAGACCATTTTTGTTTTGTTTTGTTTGTTTTCTAAAGTGCAGTAGAGCTTACAGTGTTCTAAACTGAGCTGAAAGCCGCTCAAATAGGAAGATTTTCAGCCCAGATTTAAAAGTGTCCAGTGTATTCATTGTGTATACAGTATGTTAAATTCAGCAAATAAACAGTAATTGTGTATTCAAATGTGCAGAAGTGTGTCTCCGTAGAGGACGTCTTCACTTATTTACACTCAGAAAATCACCAACAACATGGAATTTGACCAAACTTTTGCACACAAATGTGAACTTCCATTACTTTTTAGCTCCAGTGCTAAAACTAAACAAGCACACTTCAGACACTAAACGTGTTTTGACTGATCGGCTACACCTGGGGTCAGGAGGAGAGCTGTGTACATATGATTTTTGGCCATGTCATCACTTTATGAAACATGATCATTTTCCAAATGGTTTCGTTTAGATATTTCACTCTTATTGGTCACTTCAGTAACATGACAGCCCTGAAGCGTTGATCCACTGACCACCACCACACGCACACACACGTAGCGCAGCGTCAGGCGGCTTTATGCTGAGCTCTGTCAGAGTGTTGGTGTGTAAGGTGCCCAATGTGTTGGACTCCATGTTCCCTGTTCCCCTGCGTTTCCAGGCATTCTGACGCTTTGCCTGACCAACCCGGTCTGGGTGACAAAGACCCGGCTGGTGCTGCAGTACAATGCAGAGCCGGACGGGAAGCAGTACAAGGGAATGCTGGACGCCCTCGTGAAAATATACCGTCACGAGGGTATCCCGGGATTATACAGGGTACATCTACAGATTTCAAACTAACCTCCACTACTCTGTCTGTCCTGTCTGTACATGTAGAACAGTGGTTCTAGACTCCAGTCCTGGGGGCCCATTGCGCTGTTTATATCACAATACCTACATTTAGAGTCAGTTATTCATTCAGCCTAATGAGAAACTGTAGAACAGACTCAGTTTATATCACAATACCTACATTTAGAGGCAGTTATTCATTCAGCCTAATGAGAAACTGTAGAACAGACTCAGTTTATAGCACAGTACCTACATTTAGAGTCGGTTATTCATTCAGCCTAATGAGAAACTGTAGAACAGACTCAGTTTATATCACAATACCTACATTTAGAGTCAGTTATTCATTCAACCTAATGAGAAACTGTAGAACAGACTCAGTTTATATCACAATACCTACATTTAGAGTCGGTTATTCATTCAGCCTAATGAGAAACTGTAGAGCAGACTCAGTTTATATCACAATACCTACATTTAGAGTCAGTTATTCATTCAGCCTAATGAGAAACTGTAGAACAGACTCGGTTTATATCACAATACCTACATTTAGAGTCGGTTATTCATTCAGCCTAATGAGAAACTGTAGAACAGACTCAGTTTATATCACAATACCTACATTTAGAGTCAGTTATTCATTCAGCCTAATGAGAAACTGCAGAACAGACTCAGTTTATATCACAATACCTACATTTAGAGCCAGTTATTCATTCAGCCTAATGAGAAACTGTAGAACAGACTCAGTTTATATCACAATACCTACATTTAGAGTCAGTTATTCATTCAACCTAATGAGAAACTGTAGAACAGACTCAGTTTATATCACAATACCTACATTTAGAGCCAGTTATTCATTCAGCCTAATGAGAAAACAATGTGTATTGGACAGTTTTTCTTTAGGTTAAATGGGATTTTTACCAGTGTTCTGTAAAGCTTGTCCAACTTTACAACAGTACCTTTAAAAGAACACATTAATGGGCCAAGCATGAATAGGTTAATCAGCAGTATTAGTACCAGGAACGCATGAACATGTGCAGGGCAGTGGTTCTCCATGGCTGGAGCTCAGAACCACTGCTTTAGAGAGTAATAATTATTCAATATCAGATAAACAGTATATGCAGTATATATGCATATATGCAGTATACTGGTGGTGGTGTTCTTTTCTAGTGTGTTCCTCCAGACTTTTACCTTGTAAAGCTGTATTTTCTCCACTGCGCCACTAGGGGGCTTCAGTGCACTTTTCTTATGACACTGCATATATGTTTTCAACTGGGTGTAAAAGCTTTGCTAACTCCTCTATACTATGCTGTTGAGTCAGTAGCAGAGTATAAATCTATCTAGAATAATAGTGTCTGAACTTTATTATTAAAGTTATTATAAATATGATTATAAATAAGCAGATTTTATTATAATACTAGTACAATACCTGCATAAAAATGTTTCTGAAATACCTTTATAGCTTTGCTGTGGCTGTGGTTTGTAAACAGACAAGTTTCTGCTGTGGTTTGTACAGTTTTAGGCACGAAGCTCATTCTGTTGTATTTGTCACTTCAGGGCTTTTTGCCAGGACTTGTGGGAACCACTCAAGCTGCACTGCAGTTCATGACTTACGAAGGTCTGAAGAGGGAACAGAACAGATATAAGGAGATGCCTTCAGAAGCCCTGCTGGTGAGCGAGCTTCACATTCTCCACATTTGCATTAGATATAACCTGGTTATGCAACATCTGGTTAAGTTTCTATAACAGATGTACACTACAATATACAGATGTCATACAAACCCTTTAACGTCCGCATCCAAAAATTTGAGAAAATGGTCAAAATAATGGCTAAAGTTCTTTTGTTCTTACTGGACTACTGATTTTTTAACAAAACAATCTAAAATCCAAATTTGATTATGAATAAAAGCACAATTAAAATGTGTACTGTTAGATGTTCGTATAAAATATAATTAGGGCTGTCACAGTCAAAGCATTCATTATAATTTAACGTTTTAAAGCATTAATAATTAAATTATTACTAGCCCCACCCATTTTTTTTAACACCATTAATGCAATTTCTGAGTTATACCCGTTTGTTATTTACTCATTATAGAAATGCATTTTTAAATATAGATATATATTAGAGAACTACATGTCTTTTAGGTGTTTTAGTCAATGTTTCAAGTGTTCAGGTATTTTGTGAACAACATTGTTTGTCCCAAAAGTGTTATTGAAAACACTGATTACAGACGTTTTAACAGTCCAAATCAGCACAGTATGAATTTCAGTGAACAACCCTGTAGTCTGGTCTGCAGTAGTAGACTGTGTTTCAATGTTAGACTGCAGTAGTAGACTGTTTCAGTAGTAGACTGTTTCAGTAGTAGACTGTGTTTCAATGTTAGACTGCAGTAGTAGACTGTTTCAGTAGTAGACTGTTTCAGTAGTAGACTGTGTTGCACTAGTAGACTGTATAGTAGTGGACCAGTAGACCACAGTAGTGGACTGTGTTTCAGTAGTAGACTGTGTTTCAGTAGTAGGCTGTGTTTCAGTAGTAGACTGTTTCAGTAGTAGACTGTTGCAGTAGTAGACTGTTTCAGTAGTAGACTGTGTTTCAGTAGTTGACTGAGTTGCAGTAGTAGACTGTGTTTCAGTAGTTGACTGAGTTGCAGTAGTAGACTGTGTTTCAGTAGTAGACTGTTTCAGTAGTGGACTGTGTTTCAGTAGTAGGCTGTTTCAGTAGTAGGCTGTGCTGCAGTAGTGGACTGTTTCAGTAGTAGACTGTGTTGCACTAGTAGACTGTATAGTAGTGGACCAGTAGACCACAGTAGTGGACTGTGTTTCAGTAGTAGACTGTGCTGCAGTAGTGGACTGTTTCAGTAGTAGACTGTGTTGCACTAGTAGACTGTATAGTAGTGGACCAGTAGACCACAGTAGTGGACTGTGTTTCAGTAGTAGACTGTGTTTCAGTAGTAGGCTGTGTTTCAGTAGTAGACTGTTTCAGTAGTAGACTGTTGCAGTAGTAGACTGTTTCAGTAGTAGACTGTGTTTCAGTAGTTGACTGAGTTGCAGTAGTAGACTGTGTTTCAGTAGTTGACTGAGTTGCAGTAGTAGACTGTGTTTCAGTAGTAGACTGTTTCAGTAGTGGACTGTGTTTCAGTAGTAGGCTGTTTCAGTAGTAGGCTGTGTTTTAGTAGTAGGCTGTTTCAGTAGTAGACTGTTTCAGTAGTAGACTGTGTTTCAGTAGTAGACTGTTTCAGTAGTAGACTGTGTTGCAGTAGTAGACTGTTTCAGTAGTAGACTGTTTCAGTAGTAGACTGTGTTTCAGTAGTAGACTGTTTCAGTAGTAGACTGTTTCAGTAGTGGACTGTGTTGCAGTAGTAGGCTGTTTCAGTAGTAGGCTGTGTTTTAGTAGTAGGCTGTTTCAGTAGTAGACTGTGTTTCAGTAGTAGACTGTTTCAGTAGTAGGCTGTGTTTCAGTAGTAGACTGTTTCAGTAGTGGACTGTGTTGCAGTAGTAGGCTGTTTCAGTAGTAGGCTGTGTTTTAGTAGTAGGCTGTTTCAGTAGTAGACTGTTTCAGTAGTAGACTGTTTCAGTAGTGGACTGTGTTTCAGTAGTAGACTGTTTCAGTAGTAGACTGTTTCAGTAGTAGACTGTGTTTCAGTAGTAGACTGTTTCAGTAGTGGACTGTGTTTCAGTAGTAGACTGTGTTTCAGTAGTGGACTGTGTTTCAGTAGTAGACTGTTTCAGTAGTAGACTGTTTCAGTAGTGGACTGTGTTTCAGTAGTAGACTGTTTCAGTAGTGGACTGTGTTTCAGTAGTAGACTGTTTCAGTAGTAGACTGTGTTTCAATAGTAGACTGTTTCAGTAGTGGACTGTGTTTCAGTAGTAGACTGTTTCAGTAGTGGACTGTGTTTCAGTAGTAGACTGTGTTTCAGTAGTAGACTGTTTCAGTAGTGGACTGTGTTGCAGTATTAGACTGTGTTTCAGTAGTAGACTGTTTCAGTAGTGGACTGTGTTTCAGTAGTAGACTGTGTTGCAGTAGTAGGCTGTTTCAGTAGTGGACTGTGTTGCAGTAGTAGACTGTGTTTCAGTAGTAGACTGTTTCAGTAGTGGACTGTGTTTCAGTAGTAGGCTGTTTCAGTAGTAGGCTGTGTTTTAGTAGTAGGCTGTTTCAGTAGTAGACTGTTTCAGTAGTAGACTGTTTCAGTAGTAGACTGTGTTTCAGTAGTAGACTGTTTCAGTAGTAGACTGTGTTGCAGTAGTAGACTGTTTCAGTAGTAGACTGTGTTGCAGTAGTAGACTGTTTCAGTAGTAGACTGTTTCAGTAGTAGACTGTGTTTCAGTAGTAGACTGTTTCAGTAGTAGACTGTTTCAGTAGTAGACTGTGTTGCAGTAGTAGACTGTTTCAGTAGTAGACTGTTTCAGTAGTAGACTGTTTCAGTAGTAGACTGTGTTGCAGTAGTAGACTGTTTCAGTAGTAGACTGTGTTTCAGTAGTAGACTGTTTCAGTAGTGGACTGTGTTGCAGTAGTAGGCTGTTTCAGTAGTAGGCTGTGTTTTAGTAGTAGGCTGTTTCAGTAGTAGACTGTGTTTCAGTAGTAGACTGTTTCAGTAGTAGGCTGTGTTTCAGTAGTAGACTGTTTCAGTAGTAGACTGTGTTTCAGTAGTAGACTGTTTCAGTAGTGGACTGTGTTGCAATAATAGGCTGTTTCAGTAGTAGGCTGTGTTTTAGTAGTAGACTGTTTCAGTAGTAGACTGTGTTTCAGTAGTAGACTGTTTCAGTAGTAGACTGTGTTTCAGTAGTAGACTGTTTCAGTAGTAGACTGTGTTTCAGTAGTAGACTGTGTTTCAGTAGTGGACTGTTTCAGTAGTGGACTGTGTTTCAGTAGTAGACTGTTTCAGTAGAAGACTGTTTCAGTAGTGGACTGTGTTTCAGTAGTAGACTGTTTCAGTAGTGGACTGTGTTTCAGTAGTAGACTGTTTCAGTAGTAGACTGTTTCAGTAGTAGACTGTGTTTCAGTAGTAGACTGTTTCAGTAGTAGACTGTGTTTCAGTAGTAGACTGTGTTTCAGTAGTAGACTGTTTCAGTAGTGGACTGTGTTTCAGTAGTGGACTGTGTTTCAGTAGTAGACTGTTTCAGTAGTGGACTGTGTTGCAGTATTAGACTGTGTTTCAGTAGTAGACTTTTCAGTAGTGGACTGTGTTTCAGTAGTGGACTGTGTTGCAGTAGTAGACTGTGTTTCAGTAGTAGACTGTTGCAGTAGTAGACTGTGTTTCAGTAGTAGACTGTGTTTCAGTAGTGGACTGTGTTGCA
This sequence comes from Colossoma macropomum, assembly GCF_904425465.1. Lineage (NCBI taxonomy): Eukaryota > Metazoa > Chordata > Actinopteri > Characiformes > Serrasalmidae > Colossoma > Colossoma macropomum. The sequence goes on along the minus strand of NW_023494787.1, from coordinate 4,102,645 downwards.
GTAGTAGACTGTGTTTCAGTAGTAGACTGTTTCAGTAGTGGACTGTGTTTCAGTAGTAGACTGTTTCAGTAGTGGACTGTGTTTCAGTAGTGGACTGTGTTTCAGTAGTAGACTGTTTCAGTAGTGGACTGTGTTTCAGTAGTGGACTGTGTTTCAGTAGTAGACTGTTTCAGTAGTGGACTGTGTTTCAGTAGTAGACTGTTTCAGTAGTGGACTGTGTTGCAGTAGTAGACTGTGTTTCAGTAGTAGACTGTTTCAGTAGTGGACTGTGTTTCAGTAGTGGACTGTGTTTCAGTAGTAGACTGTGTTTCAGTAGTAGACTGTTTCAGTAGTGGACTGTGTTGCAGTATTAGACTGTGTTTCAGTAGTAGACTGTTTCAGTAGTGGACTGTGTTTCAGTAGTAGACTGTGTTTCAGTAGTGGACTGTGTTTCAGTAGTAGACTGTTTCAGTAGTGGACTGTGTTTCAGTAGTGGACTGTGTTTCAGTAGTAGACCGTGGTAGTAGAGTAGTTTATAAGGCTGAAAGAGTGGGAAAGATGTAGGAGAATAATATTGTTGCTTTAAGGACAAACAGCATGTTTTCACTCACCGTTTGGGTAATTCCAGATTAGGTCACTGGTGTGGAATTACCCAAACCGTGTGTCTGTTCAGCACTGCCCTTAAAACATCCGCTCGGAGCTTTCCTTTAACTCTCAGAGATCTGACTGTGGCGGAAGTTAAAGGAAACCTCTGAGCAGATGTTTGAAGGACAGTGCTGAACAGACACACAGTCTGTTTACTCAGTGAATGCACGCTATTGGCTAATTTCACTTTTAAATATGTACAGTACTGTGCAGAAGTCTAAGGCACCTAAGCGACCTGTGTGAAAGTGTTTATCTCAGCAATAAGTGTGTTTTTACTGTAAAAACACTAAATAAGATTAGTATAAATACAAATAAATAACTCTGGTGCAAAGCATGATGATACTTGAATTAATAAACACAAAAAAACACATAAATACAGTAAAATGTAACATAAACTAGTCAGAAGTGAGCAGAGTTAGAACACAGGTTCCTGACTCTCTCTAAACTCCAGTCATAGGTTTGTTTAATTCCATCAGTTTAATGAACCATTTATTAAATAAACCATTTATTACATGATAACTGCAAATAATACTGGCCTTCTTCTACGAGAGGTTTGGAAATGGTTAAACAAACACATTCACGTACATGAATACACTATGTATTGTAATAATATTATTTGTATTTTGTATTCCAATATTAGTGTTTTTGTGAGGAAATAAAGCTAAATAGCTTTTTATTTTTACAGGTGTTCAAAACTTACAGTACTGTATTAACAAAAATATGGCGGTATATAAAAACTTTACACTTCTGCAGCAGAACATTCAGAACAGTTTTTGAACAGTTCCTGTCAAGTGAAATTATCTTAATTCTAGTCAATATATCTAATATTCCTTATTTTGAGATGGTTGTGCACTTGTTTTAAGATTATTTAGCTTATTTTTAGACATTTTCTACCTGTTCTAAGTAATTTTATTAAGTAAATTAAAATTATCTCACTGTTCTGGCAGATAATTTTGCTGGTTTCAAGCTCATTTCTTACAACAAGCAAAATTATCTGCCAGTATGGTGAGATAATTTTACTTCATAAAATCACTTAAAACAAGTAAACAATGTTTGGAAATAAGTTAGATAATCTTAAAATAAGCTTCCAACAATCTCAACAGGAGAAATATTGGATATATCGACTAGATTGAAGATAATTTTACTTGAAAAGATATTATTTTTTTGCGGTGCATGTTCTACATTAAATTTCACATAATTATTAATATGTAGCTGTTTGCATTAATTAAGCAAATTAATATAATTCATGAAGTTTACATCCTTGTTACAATCTAAGCAGGTTCAATTCTGCACTTCAGGCTTTTTTCTGCTTGTTTCGATGTCAAAAAATGACAAAAACAGTAAAAATATAAAAGATGGTTCCTCAAAACAGGACTGTTCACAAAACAGTAACGTTTATGATTCATATAATGATAAAATATCTCCTTTTCTACTAACAAACACATGTAGTGTGAATTGAAAGATTAGAATCTGCACTTTCCACAGCATTCATGCATTTGTTTGAATGAGCTGAGTCAGAAATACTTTATTAAAAATTATAGTCTGTTTTCTGAGGGTTAAAAGTCACCGAATTTGTTTGTTTTTATTTCTGTAATGAATGTCTCTCTCTCTCTCTCTCTCTTTCTCTCTCTCTCTCTCTCTCTCTCTCTCTCTCTCTCTCTCTCTCTCTCCACTCCTTCAGTCTCCTCTGGAATATATTGTCATGGCAGCCGTCTCCAAAATAGTTGCCGTGGCAGCAACCTACCCGTACCAGGTGGTGCGAGCACGACTTCAGGACCAGCACAACAATTACAGCGGCATAGCGGACGTCATCAGGAGAACGTGGAGGTACACACCAGCACATCTGGCACAGTTTTTAGCTCTTTATCCCAAACACAGTCATTTAGTATCATTAGCTCTGCTGTAATTTCACCAGCGCTTTAGTCCTTCATGTTTACAGATGATGCAACGGAGCGAGCAGCTTAAAAGCTTTTGGTCTCTGAAAAGTAGGGAAATCTCTCTGCACATGTGCAGAGTTCATAACTGTAAAGCATAGTTGAGTTAACTTACTGATCTCAACCCTGATTAAGAGTTAAAGGCATAGTTTTGTGAAAAGAACTAATGTATACAAATTCCCCCTTTAGGTTTGCTGACAAGTTTGATAACTTAAAGCAATGGAATATTAAACCCAAAACAAACAATATAAGGCTTCAAAATACTGCTGATGTTCTTAGCTATGCTAAAAATGATGTCTCAGCAAGTGAAAACGTCTTAAATCTAGTCAATAAATCTAACATTTCTTGTTAGGAGACTAATTAGAAAGTTATTCAACCTATTTTTAGAAGTTTTTACTTGTTTAAAGTTCTTTCATTTTCTGAAATTGTCTTATTCCACTGGCAAATACTTTCGCTTGTTTTGATGCATTATTTCTCGAAACATGTAAAACAATCTGCCAATGGAATAAGACACTTTCACTGGATTCAGTTACTAAAAACGAGTAAAAATTCATAGAAATATGTTGAATAATCATTATATTCAACTCATAAACAGAAATATCAGATATATTGACTACATTTAAGACGTTTTCGCTTGCTATGATATCTTTTTTTGCAGTGTTTAGAGAACGGTCATACAGCGACATAATCTAGTCTATTAAAGATAACTGAACATGCTAATTGGTGGGCAGCAAGCTTCCATTACTTGTTAGCTACATTAGCTTCGTAGCTCCAGAGCTAAAACTAAAGCAAACTTCAGTCACCAAACATGTCTTTGCTGATCGACTACATTTGAGTTAAGGAGGCAAATGAGAATTGTATAAATTACATTGTTTTGCCAGACTGTTCCTTAAATGGCTTAGAAAACAAAACTGATTATCCAGCGGTGCGTTTGATAGTGTCATCATCCAGTTTCTATCCATTTTTTTTATCTCTGTCAAATAATTGTGCATTTGAACGACACAGATGGTTACTAATTGAGCACAAATGGATATTTCTGGTTCTAATATCTGATTGGTGGAGTCTTTTTAAATCCTAAAATAATACGTACACAGTTCACTGTGTGCATCAGTTGAGTTCTGTATTAAAACCACAGAGCGTCTGGCTGGCGATCTGTTTTGAGAATTTGGTGACGTCCCCTTTAACTTCATTAAATCTGTTTCATTAAATATGCATGTTCACGGTGGCCGCAGTGAAACATGTCAGTGTGAAGAATCAGAGCTTTCTGTGTGAAATCGTGTTTTCTATCACTGTATAAAAGAGGCAAGAGGACAGCAAACATGCTGCATTATTTTATAGCTAATAATATTGTGACTCGGCATGAACTCACTCCACCAATCACTGTGGTCTCTGACGTTGGCATGTTGACAACCAAGAGGATAGACACATTGTCATTGTTGTAATGTTGACATTATTTGAAAATGCCTGTTGTCCTTTACATTGTGTGTAAATGTCATGATGAATGTATGTATGTATGTGTGTGTGTGTGTGTGTGTGTGTGTGTGTGTGTTCGCTGTTGCCCCTAAAGGGCCATGGATTCACGTTTTTCACTCTAGCTATCATTTGTTTTCTTGAGATCTTGTAATATTTATCTCATAATCATAATCCCAGCAAACAAATGTTGTTTCCTTGAGATCTGGAGGTATTTATATCATTATCACGACATAATGAACATAGTTTTTATCAAGATTCAACGTTTGGTGTGTTGTGATGATATAAACAACTTGATGTCTCGAGAAAAGAAGTGAAAATATCTCAATATCCATGAGCCTTTAGACTTCTGTGCTGTTGTTTCCCTAACTGAGATGCACAACTTAAAAAAAAATGAGTTACCATAACTTTTGACTAAGCTGATTAGTTTGAATTGGTTGCAGTTAAGTGTCCTCAAGTTGAATAAACTCAATATGTAATATGTTCACTTATAATTTTCAGTTGAGCTGACTTAGAATTTTTTACAGTGCACAGAAAGCTCCAGTTCCACTCGCTGATCCATTTTACTGACCAATGTGGACAGATTTTAATCAGTTAACCACTTAAAATCCCATGTTTATCACATGCTAAGGCTTATAATTCAGTATCTACAGGGACTTCAGTGAGTTATTCTTAGGTTATGGAAGTGTGTAATTAAACTCTGTGCCTGCTGGTGGGAAAGTGTCCTGTTAAGGTGTTAAAGGAGACAAAGACAGAAGCTAATGGGTTACAGACGAGACCTTTAACAGGGTTAACCGCAGTTTAATTTGTGTCTCTTTTGTATGTGTTTTACAGGAACGAGGGAGTTGAGGGCTTTTATAAAGGCATGGTGCCCAACCTGGTGCGAGTCATTCCAGCCTGCTGCATCACTTTCCTCGTCTATGAGAACGTCTCGCGCCTTCTTCTGGGACAGTACCACTGAACCTCACACGCAGCAGCTCAGCCAAAAACAGCCCAACACAGCGTCGCAGGACATGTGCGTGTGTTAGGGAGAGTCAGGACGGTGCAGCGGTCACAGAACCCAACAACTCCAATGTGTTTAGCATGTGCGCACAAAATAAGGTGCATGCACTGGAGGAGAGGGCTGGGTAGCTTTTATCTTCTATCGCGCTTAACTTTACTCTCACCTAAAGGGACATTCAGGTCAACAGTCGGGTCGGAGAAGTGTGTCCGTGTTGTCTTGCACATTTGTGGATATTAGACTAGCGCAGAGAATACAGTGTGTAAACATAAACATGTGCTGAGAGGAATTAAATGATCAGGTTGGGTAAAAAATAGAATTATAGCCATTATATCATGAAGCGACACTCAGTTTGCTTGATTCAAATGTGCGCATCGTTTTCATGTGAATACAGTATATTACATAAACACGGTTCAGTCGTCGTTCAGTTTACTTTATTTTTAATATGAAATGTTTTATTTGTGTGCAAATGAAACTCATCTGAATCAAGTAAATTCAGTGCAGGACGTTTCTCAGTACTATTGGGACAGGTTTAGTTTTACATGGGGTGATGTAATTATTAATGATTCTGATTTTAATCCCGTCCCGATCCGCCAAAATATTCTGTACCACATGCTCCTGCATCAGTAAAGTAATCCTGAGCTATAAAACGACGCCATAGAAATAATCTCTGATATATTAATCCCATTGCTATAAAATACATGGTAAAAATATTCATCTCAGGTCATAATAATGTTCTTAGGTTATATTAAACTCATGCCTTAAAAAGCACCACAGAAATACAACCAGATTATGTTAATCCAGTCTATAAAATGAACCACCGAAAAAATCCCAGGTCATGTTAATCCACCACCTTTAAACTAACCATAGAAATAAAACTGTAAAGCTAGCTATAGAAATAAACCCTGGTCATGTTAATCACGCACAAACCATAGAAATAAACCCCTGTTATGGTAATCCTGCGCTATAAAACATACTGCAGAAATAATCTCAGGTTATGTTAATCCTGTGCTATAAAATGAGCTGCAGAAATAATCCCAGGTTATGTTAATCCCACAATATAAAACAAACCATAGAAAAAACCCCAGTCATGGTAATCCTGTGCTATAAAACGAGCTGCAGAAATAATCCCAGGTTATGTTAATCCCACACTATAAAACAACCAATAGACATAAACCCTGGTTATGTTAATCCCGTGCTATAAAATGAGCCATATAAATAATCCCATGTTAATCCCGCTCCGTAAAACTAACTATAGAAATAAACCCTGGTTATATTAATCCCGCACTATAACACAAACCATAGAAATAATCCCCGGTATGGTAATCCCATGCTATAAAATGAGCCACAGAAATAATCCCAGGTTATATTAATCCTGTTCTGCAAACCATAGAAAGACTAATAATTAATCCTGCTCTATAAAACAAGCTGCAGAAACAATGCCAGGTTACATTAATCCCATACTATAACACGAACTGTAGAAATAGTCCCAGGTTATATCCGTTGTGTATAAGCTGTAAAAATAACTCCAGGTTGTATTAATCCCTGGCAAATATTGTATCACATCCTATGGAAAGTTTGCGTTTTTTCCTAAGAATGGAGGCAGTCGGAGTAGAATTTACTTGTGCTCTGCGGCCAAAATCAAACCGATATGTTCTGCTCTACCTCAAGTATGCCAGTCCAAGTTTTAGAATGAGTGAAATAATAGCAGTTTTTATGCTCCGATGACTGTTGGCTGAAAATCCACCAGCCAGTGACACACCGTTTCACTCAAAACAGCCAGACAGATGGTTATGATTCGATTAAATGTTCGGACATGTTTTCTGCTCGTAAGAGCTGAACGTATCGGTGTGAAGGCAGTCGAGTAGCTGCTCTGATCTCTGAAATTTCATCCTGTGTGAATTGTTCACAAACATGACTAACATCCTGTGGTGAAGTTACATCACCCCACCTCCTCACAGAAAACGACTACCGTCCCAATAGTGCTTCTGTCACCACATGATTATATGAGCACCCTATTCCTGTATATGAGCGGTGTCTGTATTTATGTATTCCTGTCTTGCCTCACATGATGATATGTATTCTGAAGTAAGTCAGGCGTGAGCCGCAGGAGAAGATCACGGACTGTCTGTGCTGTATTTGTGAACTAGGGCCGAATTGTTGACCCCTTGAAGATGACTGTGAGTGAGTTTCCACTCCAAAGCTGGACCATGGTTTGGCTTACTGAGCACGCTCAGTGGATTGGCACAAAGCTGGAATGGAAACGACAGCGAGGAATGGATGGAGACCCTGCAGGGGAAGGAAGAGACTTTATACAAACCAAATGTATCCGGATTACGCACAAGAAAACAAAGAGGGAGTTTTGGCCCTTAGAAAGTCTACAGTTATTATTTAGACTTGGTATTATTGTCATTTGGAGACGTTATATAAATGTTGTGTGATTACATTAATAAATACATAATTACTTATTCAATTAAATTTCCATTAAATTTACATTCTGCTTTGAGTCTGAAAATGTTCTTTAAAGGTAATTATGTAATTACATTTATAATGAAGCAGGTTTTATTTCACTCGACAGTTTTTTTCATCTGTTTCAATGTCAAAAAATGACAAAAACAGCAAAAATGTAAAGGATCTGCATGTGATACACTCTTAAAAAGATGGTTCTTTGGTAAAGACTATGGTTCTACATAGAATCGTGAACACTCAGAGAACCAGTGGTTCTCTGCTTGGTGAAATGGTTCTTCAGATTGATGGCGAATGTGTTGTATATGGTAATAGTTCTATATAGCACTTAAACGTTCTGCTATTTTATACAAGCTTGACATGACAACAGTAGCAGAGCCCTTTTTGGGGGTTACAGCACAATCTCCATCAATCTGAAGAACCACTCCACCAGGCAGAGAACCATTTAAGCATGCATATGGTACTTTGGGTGTTCATGGTTCCATATAGAACCATTGTCTTCACTAAAAACCCCTCAAAGGACCACTTTTTTAAGAGATTATGGGTTGAAAGTTTAGAATCTGAACTTTCTAGACAGCTTGTCCACTTGTTTCAATGGCTAATATGTTAAATAATTTATATATATTGATAACTGAGACTTCTAGGGGTTAAAACAGGTTGAGAGTTGACCGTATAAGTTGTGTTGGGATGAGACAGAGATTTATCTGTATAAAAAAACATTTAAAATGCTATTTTGAGTGGCCGACAATGTAAGCCCCGCCCCTCACCGCACTCTGCTATTTCTTCAGTGGCATTACATATATATAGATGTGTGCTCCTTATATACGCCATGTTAATCCAGCGTGTGTTTCAGTCTGTTGGCTTATGTGTGTGTAAGTAGGTGTTTTCCAGCCATATTGGCTCCTATCAGTTTGTCAGATTAAACTTTGTGTCTTGATCAATGCAAAAATCAAACTCAGGAGAGCTGAAATATATACATGTAATTTTTACACGATTAATAAAAGAGTGAAAAGGCATTGCTGTTATGAACCTTTCTGTCGACTCCAGAGTACATTCTCATTCTTATCACGTAAAACCAACATTATCTTGCTTTTTTCTTTAAAATAGCTTGATATCAGCAAGTGTAAACATGCACCATTCGCTCCTCAGTCCATGCCGTCCATACAAAGAAACTAAGCTGCAAAAACAGCATGGTTGGAATTAATTAATGGTTGTGATGTCACAGTTTAACTGATTAAAAATCGTGCTGTTCCTGGCTGTCAGGAAGCAAATGGATCATTCCTGCAAAAGGAAAAGTTACTGGATAATTCGTAGTAGATACTGAATAATTCACAGTAGATACTGAATAATTCATAGTAGATACTGAATAATTCACAGTAGATACTGAATAATTCATAGTAGATACTAAATAATTCACAGTGGATAATGAATAATTCAAAGTAGATACTGAATAATTCATAGTAGCTACTGAATAATTCATAGTAAATACCAAAATATTTCACAGTAGATACCGAATAATTCATAATAGATACTGAATAATTCAAAGCAGATACTAAATAATTCATAGTAGATACTGAATAATCATATTAGATACTGAATAATTCATAGTAGATACTGAATAATTTGCAGTAGATACTGAATAATTCATAGTAGATACTGAATAATTCATAATAGATACTGAATAATTCATAGTAGATACTGAATAAATTATAATAAATACTGAATATTGCATACTTGATACTAAATAATTCATAGTAGACACTGAATAATTAGTTTAGTTTAATTAGTTTAATTAGTTTATCCTGAATAATACATAGAAGATACTAAATGATTCATAGTAGATACTGAATAATTCACAGTAGATGTAGGGAATCAAACCCTGTGTTCTTCTAACCAGCTCTCAAGATATCAACTACTTTTCTGAAAACAAGAAATTCTTGTTACTTTTTTACTGTATTTATGTTTATTTGTAATTCATGATGTGTGGCATTTTATGGGTAACACACACATACTGCCCAGATAAACAGATTTGAAGAGTATAAGAGCACTGAGGTCTATACTGTAGTTGACTGAGAGTGGGTATAGTGTTAAATATCTGTGTGTGTGTGTGTGTGTGTGTGTGTGTGTGTGTGTGTGTGTGTAGGTTTAAAAGCTGCTGTCTATCCTGCTCTGAGTGTGTGTGTGAGAGTGAACACAGAGCAGCTGTGAAACCACTCACTGGGCCAGACTTTCCCAGCATTACTCACACAGGCTGGTGGACTTTTTCCACTGCAGCGTCTGACTGCACCCTCCTTTATGATGTGGTCACTTCATGGGCTCTGATTTACCATCAGGAAGTTTTAGTCACCAGTCCAAGACAGTTCAGTGAAGGTAATATGGTTTTATTTATTAAACTGAAAAAAAACAGGTAGTAGGTTTAATGAGAACACATAAATATACTACAGCGGCTTAAAGGTAGTCAGAGATAATCGGGGTAGAGCCACAGTCTTACAAACAAGTCACCAAAACAGTACTGATATGATGATATTTGAGGAAAATACACTGATATAATGCTTTAAAAATATAAATCCTTAGTGTCTGTTTACACTGAACACTACTTCCACTGATTATGCTAAATTTGTTAGCTGCATAATTCAGTGTGTGAGATGTAAACAGAGAGATTCAGAGTATTTTGGAGTGAAATGGTTCAGATGTCTTTACAGTGGTGGTGATAGGAACCAGGGGTCGCCATGACTACAACACAGATATAGACATTTTATTTACTATCCAGAACCACCAGTGAACCTACACGAGTCTTCTGAGTTTATATGGAATGTTGATGATGGAAAATAGTGGAAAATCTGATATAATAAGTTTTCTTTGGGGACTATTTTGCCTCACAGCACCCTGCATGTAACTTTCCACCATGGATGGAATTTTAGAAAGTAAATTTTAAGGCCAAAAACTTCAGAAAACTATCGTAAAATAGTGTCTCAGTCATCAGGCAATCTATTCATAACCATGTAGTAACTTTCTGTGAGGGAGCTTTTAGAGGTGGACGTCTGGTTCCTATCACCACCACTGTGAACAGTTCTGACTTGAACAGAGCGTTTCACACCAAACCACTCTGAACGACTCTGTTTACATCTTAACCACTTAATTATGCAGAAATATTTAAAAATAAAACTGGTAAAATTCCACTTTTAGCACATGAATCAATCCACAGAACCTCAAACTGTTTAAAGCCATTACCACTTACCTCAAATGTAGTCTGTCAGCCAAGACATGTTTGGTGTCTGAAGTTTGCTTCTTTAGTTTTAGCTCTGGAGCTACGAGGCTAATGTAGCTAACAAGTAATTGAAGCTAATGCCCAACTAATTAGCATTGTGCTAAAAATGGACACAAGTAGAGACAAAATTCAGTCAGGTTTGCTGTTGTTTTTAGCTATGCTAATGTACTTCAGTCCAGATAACAGTGAGTTACACAGGGTCAGAAACCTCATAATCAAGTCTATTAGAGACACTGAACACCTTCACACAGTTTGAGTCATGTGTGTTAGCGCCATGCTAACTGGTGGAGCATTCACTTGCATTACTTGTAAGTTATATTAGCCTTGAGAGCTTCAGTGTTAAAACCAAAAAGCAAACATCTACTACATTTAGAGTAAAGGGGAAAGTGGATAAATGAGTATTTTGGCTGAGTTATTGCTAAATGTGCTAGAGATTAGCGACCTGCTGAAGCAGTGGTTCTCAGTCTTAGTCATAAGAAACCAACATTGTTGCAAGTTTTTGCATTTCTCTGCTCTAAAACATCTCAGTAAGAGCTGGATAACCACCGACGGGGCTGAATCAGCAACATCAGAGCAAAGAAAACTCACAAAACATGCATGAACTGGGATTAAAAACCACTGATTTGGAACAGGCTAAAAGCCTTGATTGGCTCAGTCTGAGTGGGGATGCTTACTGAAGAAGCAGTGATGGACCATCGAGGTTTTGGGCCCCAATAAAAGGCATCTGGGGAGTATTTCACAAAGCAGAATGTTTTCACTTAGCCAGATAACTTAAAGCAATACTCCTGCATTTTGGAATTCCTCATGTGTATTGATACAGTACCATAAATTACCATGGAATATCTCTTCTATAGATTCCCCAGTGCCACTTTACAATAACACTACCCTTATAATGGTTTATGAATAGTTTAAAATGAGATTATGACTGGTTGTTGTGAATTATTATTTTTATGTGTTTATTAATGGCTAATAATTAGATAGTAAACCCTTCGTCACAGATCTTTAAAGTCGCTTGTTAAGGCATTCTCTTCTCTTGTGGTTTTATTCATGAGCCGACATCAATTCGACCTTCATCACATGACCGTCAACTTTTAAAAATCTGAAGTCGTGCAACCTCTAGTCAGATGCTAGAGGGCGCTCCTGTGCGAGTCCAAAATAAATGGGAGCATTTGAGCAAATTCAGAGTCTGAAAATGCTTAAAGATTTTCGTATGGAAGAATGAATTCACGAACAGCACAAAGCATTTTAACATTTAACATTTAGCTCCATTCACCCCGATTCACTGAGGACTCACTCGTGGGCGCCCTCTGGTGCCATGTTTTGATATAACGGGAGAAACAGGATGTGGCCAGGCTCCCCATAAACCGGCTCTGGTTGTGGTTACTTTAGCTTTCCTTTGAGGTGTTCTGGTATCTATGGCAATCAAGCATCACTACTCGGGTGACAAATTACCATAAATCCTTCCCTCTGGAAGAATCCAGTCCCATGTCAAAAATAACAGATTTAAAGCTCAATTCACAAACCTGGACTGATGTATTCATAAACACGGTCTACAAAAGTACGTCTCACATAAACATTTACTTTCAGGATTCAGCCGCCGCCTGTTGACTTCTGTGATAAGTATGTTTCAAGTGTGCTCTGTACAGAAAAATGCACCAAAATTGTTGTGTGTAGCGACTGAGGCTACAGTACAGATGTGGCATAAAGAGATTAGGTTGAAATAATGTTGGAATATCCCTTTAAAAGGCCCATATCATGGAAAATGTAACTTGATGTAATTTTATTTTAAAACATACCGATCACTCCACAGTCCATACAGTCCATACACGGCACAAACAGTCCATTTTAAATTGTGACGTCACAAAAAACAGTCCATTTTCATAAATCTGCCTATTTTCCTGAAAGAAGTACGGCTCCACCCATCACACTGAAGTTATAAGTAGTGTTTCAGCCTGGACTGCTTTGGAATGAGGCACAGCCAATCATAACAGGGCTCATTTACATATACAAGTGTTAAAGGCGCAGCAACAAAAACAACCCGGGATACAGAGGGGTTGGAAGACGGTGTTGTAAACATGACAATTGTTTTGGTACATAAACATACAACATACGTAAATGTAAAATATGGTCCCTTTAAAGACCAAACTGAATATAAGAGTATTCCAGGGACATTCCTACTGAAAAAATCCTCACTGCGGCCTAAAGTTGTCCCGCTTTACTGAAACATCCTGCGTTGTGAAATACTCCACAGGTCTGCTTCTGTTTCCCTCTGTGTCGCCATGGCGACGGAGACGGTCGGCTCATTTGGGAAGCTCCTCGATGATCACTCTGGACACCGAGTTCCACCCTGTGGAGGCGTCGCCGCGAGGGTAATCCGCACAGGTGCCCACCCATATGCCCACGTCCACCAGGCCGGCGGTGATGCCCTCACACAATCCCTCCACTGCAGGATACACACACACCACCAATCAATACAGTGTACAGGGAAATACATGTACAGTACTGAAATCAAATCTACTGCATAAACAATCACAATCACAAAATCACAAAGCGGCCCAACGTGCATGAAAAACTGGCCTGAAGCCTTTTTGTCAGGCCTTCATGGGCTTTGATCACCTAGCGGTTCTGTTTGAGTACTGTCCCCTCCTCACCTTCTGCTGTCAGTGGCCACTTGTGCAACACAGGTGTGATGCACCTGCTGAGTGGCGAATCAAAGTGGCTGAGGGCACATTAACCCCCTTAAAATCCCAGGCTTATTACATACTAAGGCTTTTTATTCAGCAACTACAGGGACTTCTGTGCAAACTGGCTGAGATATTCTTAGGTTATAGAAGTGTGTAATACAAGTTTGGGCCTGCTGGTGGGCTCTGACCATTTGAGGGGTTAAAAAGTACTGAAATGGGGCTCTAATCCACACTTGGCATTTGGCATGGTGACCTTAGGCTCATATCCAGTTGTGCCAGAGTGTCCCATTCTATTAGTCAATGCTTTTCTATGGAGATTATACAAACTGCAGTATTTCCCACACATAGGCTATGTATGGGGGTCCCCCCCAAACAACTACCTAATGATATTCTTTATTTCTGTATTTTTTTATTTTTTACCAATTTTTTCTAAATTATTATTAATTATATTGTTACAAATAAACAAGGGCCCACTTTACATAGCATGAGATGCAATATGAGCTGCTTGTGTTTCAACATTTTCTGTGGTTCAGTGCAGCAAAATAAAACTGACATTACCAAATATACTTCAAACATACTTTATTTGAATGCTCAGTTACATTAGAATGGTTCACTGTAGAGAAACTTTACAGTGGTGGTGATAGGAACCAGGGGTCGCCATGACTACAACACGAATATAGACATTTTATTTACTATCCAGAACCACCATAATAAGTTTTGTTTGGGGAAATAATAAGTTTTACCTCACAACACCCTGGAATTTAAAAAGTAAACACATTTTAGGCCAAAATCTTCTCAAAACTACCATAAAACAGTGTCTCAGTCATCAGGCAGTGAATTCATAACCATTTCATGTAGTAACTTTCTGTGAGGGAGCTTTTAGAGGTGGACGTCTGGTTCCTATCACCACCACTGTGAACAGTTCTGACTCGGTAAGTTTCTCTAGAACGGAGCGTTTCACTCCAAACCACTCTGAACCGCTCTGTTTACATCTCAACCAGCAGAGTTTTTTGCTTTAAGTAAATGAGCTGAGTTTATATGTCAAATTTAGACAAATCTGCCTGTGAGCTGAATTTCCTGACTTGAATTTGATTCTTGTCCTCTGACTGTATCCTATCTTACCTAATCTCATGCCTTGCATTTTGGAAGCGTTATTCCTCCAGAGCTTTCGTCTCAGCCTCTGTGCATGTGGCTGTGTTTGTCTTGTGCTCTGCAGTCTTTTATTTGCGCAGTGGTGATGAACTCTGTGGGCCGCTAATTGCTGAGGGAGTGTGGAGATGTGATGCAGAGGAGGACCAGAAAAGGAGAAAGAATTACGCCTGGTGTCCGTGTAATTACAGCCTGGACGCACCCGAAAAACACCATGAAGATGCACAAACACGCAAAAAAATACCTACAACTTTCTGTCAATAATGGCAAAGCTGTGTGTTTTTTTTTTGGATAGAAAATATTGGTATTTTCATGTTTTTCACATTGATTTTTTTTCTATTATGGACAGGAATTGTTGTAATATTCAGTTGGGCCTATCGTCTGACATGATAAAATAACGTGAAAAAATCATATTCCCCTTCAGCTGAAGGGTATCAGGTGCTTATGTTCTCCAAAGCAGTATATTTTCGAATCATTTTCTTGTGCAGTCTGAGAGTTTGAGAGCCTTTATGCATATGTTGAACTGTAGGCCACATGCAGCGCAACCACACTGCCACAAATAGATCTAGCAGCTACATCCATCTCTGAGCTTCATAATTGCAGACTTCGTAGCTCACACATAAAGCCAAGGGGCTATTTTCTATGGCTGAAAGCTTAAATCTATGAGATGCATATGCTTAAGCCTGCAATCTATAGACTGGAGCTTTAATTGAGGATTTCAAACAGCCTTTATGGTCTCTACACATCTGTGCACAATGCCTGTATGTTTATGCTTTCGATTTCATCTCTATTTCATTTCAAAACTTTCCTACGTCAGTTTGAATGTCTGCTTCTTTAGTTTTAGTACTGGAGCAAGTAAGTAATAAAAGCTTATACCTCACCATTTTATTATATTGTTATTTATCATGAGCTCCATTTATTTTGTAGCTCCACTGTATTGGTGAAAAGTTTGAACTTTTGCATATGACTGGTCAGATCCCTCTTTTATTGATTTTTTAAGTATAAATAACATCTTCTATGGAAAAAACACTTTTTTTTTTTAAATTTAGTGCATAATTTCTATTTATTTGCTGAGTTTAACATATAAAATAAAGCACAAAATGTAAAATGGGCCATAACTTTTGCCGTGGCCAAATTTTATGTTTTACTTTGTTAAATTCACAGTAATTGTGCATTAAAATGTGCAGAAGCATGTTCAGTGTAGAGGATGTGAACTTTTTTACTCAACAAAACATTTGACCGGTTTTTACACTCTGTCAGTGTCACTGCTAGGTAGAGCCTGGGCCGCCACCCAAAAATGTTGAGACAGCAGTGGCTCTGTGGTCAGAAAGTGGCCGCTGATGAAGGACTAGAGGATGGAGAACACAAACTGTGCATCAACAGCTGAGCTAAACTCTCTAACTGAACACCAGCAAGGTCAAAATGGTCAAATCAAACTGAATCATGATGCCATTTGAGATCTCATGATGCATTTAGTGTCATAATGTACCACAATGTAAATGAAGTATATTATTAATATTTAGTATGTGTATAAGCAGTACCTGTAGATGTCCTGTGTATATTGATGGAGGAGTTGAGCTCGGGGCTGCCCTGGTCCAGGTAGATTATAGACTCTATGGGTAAAGGTCCCGTGCACTCCGCCCCATTAAAGGTGAAGTACCAGCGCTGGCAGCACGCCGCCTTACACTTAAGCCTAAGAGAGCCGCTGAAGAGCACTCGCAGAGCACTGTCTGACCGCAGCTTAGTGAAGGTGCACTCCTACAACACAGCCAACAACACAACATCACTGTATGTTTATCAGAAACCTGTCCCTTATAGCTGGCCACTTTATTGGAAACCTCTATTTTGTAACTGACCATGATAATTGGGGTAAAGGGGTCTGATGAACAGTCCAGAAACAGATGGACTACAGTCTGAATCTGTACACCTGCATAGTTGAGCTATAAGGTAGGTGTTTCTAATAAAGTGGCCAGTGAGTGGAAGTACAAGGTAGGTGTTTCTAATAAAGTGGCCAGTTAGTGGAAGTACAAGGTAGGTGTTTCTAATAAAGTGGCCAGTGAGTGGAAGTACAAGGCAGGTGTTTCTAATAAAGTGGCCAGTGAGTGGAAGTAGAAGGTACATGTTTCTAATAAAGTGGCCAGTGAGTGGAAGTACAAAGTAGGTGTTTCTAATAAAGTGGCCAGTTAGTGGAAGCACAGGGAAGGTGTTTCTAATAAAGTGGCCAGTGAGTGGATCCACAAGGTGGGTGTTTCTAATACAGTGGCCAGTGAGTGGAAGTACAAAGTAGGTGTTTCTAATAAAGTGGCCAGTGAGTGGAAGCACAGGGAAGGTGTTTCTAATAAAGTGGCCAGTGAGTGGATCCACAAGGTGGGTGTTTCTAATAAAGTGGCCAGTGAATGGTAGGACACTCTTATAACTACAAAACTTACACATTAGATTCATAGTAGTTACAGAATAATAATAATAATAATAATCTGTAACTTTAGGGGTTAAAAACACTAAAAGAGCTGTTTTTTTTCACCCACAGTATTTGAGGAGGAATCTTACCGCGACTTTGCCGAGGTCGATGCCGTAGTTGAGGGAGCTCCAGGCGCACTGTTTGAAATTCGGTCTCCATGGCTCCTCAAACCTCTCAGTCACACACTCGCCCTTCTCCCCCTTCATACCGTCCCGGCCTGGAATCCCTGGGGTGCCCGGAATGCCGTTAACGCCCGGATTACCATCCCTGCCCTGCATTCCAGGAGGACCCTGCATACATGAGTTGTACTGGAGATAAGGGGAGAAAAAAGAAGAAGAGAAAAAGGAGAAAAGGATAGAAAATAGGAGTGAAATGGAAAAAGGGAAAAGAGAAGAAAGAAAATTGAAAAAAGAAGAAAAGAAAAAATGAAGAAAAAAAGAAGATAAAAAAGGAAACAAGAAAAAAAAAGAAATATTATTCCTAAGTGAACAATGATGGCAGCAGGGTTGCATCAGATAATGCTTCATGCACAGTAATAATGTTTTGACTGAATGGCTGTAGCTGACAGATTTTTGCGTGTTAGCATGAATAACAGTGAGTCAGCTCGTGTGGGAGGATGTGTTTCATCACTCTGCTCGTGGTCATTTACATGTTTGGATAAAAACGGTGAATAACGACATCACAAAAATGCTGGTTTTATCATATGGAGTAAAATCCCCCACCACAGCCGGTAGAGCAGCCCACCACAGTGCAGACCTCCGGAGATTCAGCAGGATCATGAGGATATTTGGGTTTTTTCTCTATGGAGACTATCGTGCCAGCTGCTCTTTCCATTGTTTGAATGTTCATAATGGCAGAAATGCTTCCACATTTCTTTAACATGAAAGTTGAAAACATTTGTTACCAAAGTTACAATTTTGAAGATTTGAGATTTTTAAAAATACCAACAACAGCGAAGAAACTGATCCCCATTTCTGTGTTAGACAGGGTCGACTCTAAACCTGTTTTTTATTAAACCTGTATTAATCACAGTCTGAGTATCTAAACCTGGATTAATCACAGACTAAGTATCTAAACCTGGATTAATCACTGACTGAGTATCTAAACCTGGATTAATCACAGTCTAAGTATTTAAACCTAGATTTATCACAGTCTGAGTATCTAAACCTGAATTAATCACAGACTAAGTATCTAAACCTGGATTAATCACTGACTGAGTATCTAAACCTGGATTAATCACAGACTGAGTATCTAAACCTGGATTAATCACTGACTGAGTATCTAAACCTGGATTAATCACAGACTGAGTATCTAAACCTGGATTAATCACTGACTGAGTATCTAAACCTGGATTAATCACAGACTAAGTATCTAAACCTGGATGAATCACAGACTGAGTATCTAAACCTGGATTAATCACAGACTAAGTATCTAAACCTGGATTAATCACTGACTGAGTATCTAAACCTGGATTAATCACAGACTAAGTATCTAAACCTGGATTAATCACTGACTGAGTATCTAAACCTGGATTAATCACAGACTAAGTATCTAAACCTGGATTAATCACTGACTGAATATCTAAACCTGGATTAATCACAGTCTGAGTATCTAAACCTGGTTTAATTACAGTCTGAGTATTTAAACATGGGGCAGCACGGTGGCGCAGTGGGTAGCGCTGTCGCCTCACAGCAAGAATGACCAGGGTCGTTTCTGTGTGGAGTTTGCCTGTTCTCCCCGTGTCTGCGTGGGTTTCCTCCGGGTGCTCCGGTTTCCTCCCACAGTCCAAAGACATGCAGTCAGGCTGAGTCGTGCTAAATTGCCCCTAGGTGTGAGTGAGTGTGTGCATGTCTGTCTGTCTGCCCTGTGATGGACTGGCGACCTGTCCAGGGTGTATCCTGCCTTCCGCCTAATCACAGCTGGGATAGGCTCCGGCACCCCACCGCGACCCAGAAGGATAAGCGGTTTAGATGATGTATGTATATCTAAACATGGATTAATTACAACCTGAGTATCTAAACTTGGATTAACAGCGAAAGTTGTAAAATTCGTCAACCGTGTCTTTTTCTTCATCTTTGTGAAGCTAAATCTCAGTCAGAAAGCCTGTTTGAACTGAACCTGCTTCATTAGACAGACACCAGATTAGCTACTTCTTGTTGTCCAACTACAAGTTGAAACAAATGACCAAAAATTAACACAAAGGAAAAAAAAGCAAAACTCAGCTCTTGATGCTTATGTTCTTTTTTGAGACACGTTGCTTGTTTCCTCTCACTTGAGCATTTCAGACAACACAATGGTGACTCAGCAGTTGTGAGGGGGTCCCCTGACGGCCTAAGCAGCTGCTTATGTCACTTATAAGAGCCAGTATTAGTTTTAGGGCACTATTGATTATGTTGGCCGTTTTTCTCTTAGTGTTTGAAAAGTAAAATGAAAGTGATTTTGAGGGCACTGCAAAATCCCACAATGCACTTGCAATTTGTAGTCAACACTATAGATCACTACCTTGGTGTAATATATACCAAAGTGCATTGCGAATCTGTTGCTATTAAGCAACATTAATGAAAACAAACCTTATCAGACTCTCTCGACTCTCTGGAGAAACACTACAACAAAACAGCAGCCCAGTACAGCTAAAAACAAACACCCTAAAGCTGCGCACCATGCAGTGGTTACTGTAATCATGGATCAAGAATTAATTGTGCACCATAGTCAAGGTTTTTATTTCTTCCTTGTCTCCTGCACTTTTCTGAACACGCTCATGTGTATGGCTATGAATAAGAAGGCAAATTCAGCCTTGCAACTAATGTAACTGGTAAACAGAGACACAAGCCGATAATGAGAAAGTATCGGAATTAATTCACTGATTCTTGCGTTTTTACAGCTAAATAGTTCAGCACAATATAGCACAATACTATTTAGGGAATAGGGATCCAGTCAGAGTATACTTGCATAAAAATATGGTTATAGTCTATGCTGTGGTTGGTATAATGTACTGAGTAAACCACACTACACCAATAAGAGTCCTTGGGCAAGACTCCTAACCCTGCATTCACCTTCATCTGTGACATCTGTAACATGTAACAACTGCAAGTTGCTCTGGAACAGCAGCTGGTAAATGCACTAGAACTGGAACATCAGTTCAAAAATATTTCAAAAATATAAACAGTACATACAATGTAAATACACACCAAGAACACTTGTCTAGGCATTGCTGAGTGACTGGAGACAGAAAGCAAGTATGCTGGTTCAGGCCAAGTATCTGACAATATGTTTCTCTCAGTACAGTAGAGATGGAAAAGTGTGTGTAATGCAGCAGCGCGCTGGCAGACCCGCCTGTCGGCTGTGGGTCTGAAATTACCCTCACAGACCTTGTTCACTTTACCAGTTCAATACCACAGCCAGATCACTGTGCCTGCTGAAGTCATTCAGCTGCATGTAGATGCAGTGTTAGGGTTACTGTAATGGGTGGAAAGCAAAGGCTGATGCAATAACCAAACCTAGATTAACCCTTTGAACTGCAGCCTTATTATGTTTAGTATGAGTATTCTCATTTATTATTCAGAAACTACAGGGAATTATTCAGAAACGACAGGGAATTATTCAGAAACGACAGGGAATTATTCAGAAACTACAGGGAATTATTCAGAAACGACAGGGAATTATTCAGAAACGACAGGGAATTATTCAGAAACTACAGGGAATTATTCAGAAACTACAGGGAATTATTCAGAAACGACAGGGAATTATTCAGAAACTACAGGGAATTATTCAGAAACTACGGGGAATTATTCAGTATCCACTATGAATTATTTAGTATCTACTATGAATCATTAAGTATCTACTACGAATTATTAAGTATCTGCAATGAATTATTCAGTATCTACTACAAATTATTCAGTATCTACTATGAATTATTCAGTATCTACTACCAATTATTCAGTATCTACTATGAATTATTTAGTATCTACTACGAATTATTAAGTATCTGCAATGAATTATTCAGTATCTACTACAAATTATTCAGTATCTACTGCAAATTATTCAGTATCTACTACCAATTATTCAGTATCTACTATGAATTATTAAGTATCTACTACGAATTATTCAGTATCTGCAATGAATTATTCAGTATCTACTACAAATTATTCAGTATCTACTACCAATTATTCAGTATCTACTACAAATTATTCAGTATCTACTATGAATTATTTAGTATCCACTATGAATTATTCAGTATCTACTACAAATTATTCAGTATCTACTATGAATTATTCAGTATCTACTATGAATTATTCAGTATTTACTATGAATTATTCAGTAGCTTCTATTAAGAATTATTTAGTATTCACTGCGAATCATTCAGTATCTACTACAAATTATTCAGTATCTACTATGAATTATTCCGTATCCACTATGAATTATTCAGTAGCTACTGCGAATTATTCAGTATCTATTAAGAATTATTCAGTATCTTCTACAAATTATTCAGTATCTATTATGAATTATTCAGTATCTACTACAAATTATTCAGTATCTATTATGAATTATTCAGTATCTACTATGAATTATTCAGTATCTACTGCAAATTATTCAGTATCTACTATGAATTATTCAGTATCTACTATGAATTATTCAGTATCTACTATGAATTATTCAGTATCTTCTACAAATTATTCAGTATCTACTATGATTTCTTCAGTATCTACTATGAATTATTCAGTATCTACTACAATTTATTCAGTATCTACTATGAATTATTCAGTATCTCCTATGAATTATTCAGTATCTTCTATCAATTATTCAGTATTAACTTTGAAACTAATATGTAAGTTATATAGTTACGAGAATGAGGAATCGATCTTTTCATGCTTCACCCACAAATGTGTTCTTTGGTGCACGCTTTAAATTGATGGTTCTTCAAGGGTTCAAGTTAGAAATTTGGCTGGAAGAGTCAGGAGACTGGAGCTTCAGCGCTGACTAGAGTTTATTTACACATACAGAGAGCCATGTAGAACCTTATGTACATTGAGAACTGTGAGGGAGGAAGATAACAGATAAGGGGGGTAGAGATAAGGGGGTGATTGTCATCACCTTAAGGTCGTGAGAAGAAGGGGTCAAAACAAACAAAGGAGTGAGATGACAAGGTGAGAGTGTGACATTTATCACTTCTCTGCAGCAAAAGGCCATTTGCTAAAACTCTACAATAAACATGGTTAAGACCATGAGAAAATAACATATAAGGGAAAAAAGTTGAGAGTATTTTCTCTCGGTTCTTTAGTAAAGTAATTGGTTCTATATAGAACCATGAACACTCAAAGAACCATTTGCATGCTTAAAAGTGTTCTTTGCATGGTGAAATGTTCTTCAGATTGATGGAGAATGTGCTGTAGATGGTCCTATATTGAGACTTTTTGAAAAGTGTTCTATAGAGCACCGAAAAGGGTTCTTCTATTATTACAAGCTTGACATCGTAACAATAGCAGAACTCTTTTTGACGCTATATTCAACCATATACATCACATTCTCCATCAATCTGAAGAACCATTTGATGATGCAAAGAACCTTTCAGTCATGCAAAGGGTTCTTTGAGTGTTCATGGTCCTACATAGGCCTATTTTCTTTACTAAAGAACCCTTGAAGAACCATGATTTTTAAGAGTATAGCTGCTGTTGCAAGGCTGGACAATGTTTACTGACAAAATTCGCATTCAACCTAATGTACTGTTCTACTGTTACAAGCTTGACATTGTAACAATAGCAGAACCCTTTTAAGTGCTTTACAGAACCATTTTTTAAAAATGGTTCTGTATTGAATCATATTCAAACACATTCTCCATTGATTTTAAGAGCAATGGTTCTTTGAGTGTGTATGGTTCTATATAGATACATTATCTTTACTAAAGAACTTTTGAGGAGCCATCCTATTTAAGAGTGTATATTACTGATGTGGATGGTGTTGTTACTAATTAAAACTAGACAGGCTGAAAACAACAATACATTTGCCAACAATGAATATTATTATTACTTTTAGCTTAATTACATAACAAAAAAGCTACATCTCATCCATCCTATCACTGTCACCTTTCACACGTATACACATTAGATATCATTTACACCTAACAACACTCTAAATGTAGGTATTTTCACCAATAAAAGGTTGTTTGCTACAGTTTCTCATTAGGCTGAATGAATAACTGACTCTAAATGTAGGTATTGTGATATAAACCGAGTCTGTTCTACAGTTTCTTATTAGGCTGAATGAATAACTGACTCTAAATGTAGGTATTGTGATATAAACTGAGTCTGTTCTGCAGTTTCTCATTAGGCTGAATGAATAACTGACTCTAAATGTAGGTATTGTGATATAAACTGAGTCTGTTCTACAGTTTCTCATTAGGTTGAATGAATAACTGACTCTAAATGTAGGTATTGTGATATAAACTGAGTCTGTTCTGCAGTTTCTCATTAGGTTGAATGAACAACTGACTCTAAATGTAGGTATTGTGATATAAACTGAGTCTGTTCTGCAGTTTCTCATTAGGCTGAATGAATAACCGACTCTAAATGTAGGTATTGTGATATAAACTGAGTCTGTTCTGCAGTTTTTCATTAGGCTGAATGAATAACTGACTCTAAATGTAGGTATTGTGATATAAACTGAGTCTGTTCTGCAGTTTCTCATTAGGCTGAATGAATAACCGACTCTAAATGTAGGTATTGTGATATAAACTGAGTCTGTTCTGCAGTTTCTCATTAGGCTGAATGAATAACTGACTCTAAATGTAGGTATTGTGATATAAACCGAGTCTGTTCTGCAGTTTCTCATTAGGCTGAATGAATAACGGACTCTAAATCTCACTTCTTTGTATGAATTAAAAGCAATTACAATGTCAAATCCTGTGGCACCTAAACTCAGCAGTTTCTTTAACACTTCCTCTCTCTCATTATTCATCTATCTTTCACTATTTCTCTTTCAACACTTTTATCTGCCTTAGAAAACATTCCTGTGGCCCACCGTGGTGAACCCACCAGCTGATCCACAGGCGTTTGTGTAATCAAAACCAAATGGGTGATGGTCAGCACCGTGAAAAAAAAACACATTGTGCACACATAAAGAATCCCATGAGCCTTTATGCACTGCGGTTTGTTTGTACAGTTTTATGAAGGTTGAGGGAGCAAATTCTTGACTGGTCAGATCAAGATTTAAATTGGAAAAGACAAAAGTACATGACTGAGGTCACTGAAGGACAAACAAATCAAAAACAAGCAAAAGCAGTGGATAGTTTTTTCAGAGTGCATGGTAAGTGACCCTATAAGCAAAGGTCAAACATTGCCACTTCAGTGTTAGAGGCTCCAGTGACAACAAAAGACCTTTACCACCTTAAACAATTCTGGCCACTTTATCAGAAACCACTCTATTGACCAGTGATGGATGGGGCAGAGGGGGCTGGTAAACTGTGCAGTACCAGATGGACAACAGTCTGTAACTGTACACCTATATAAGGAAGTGTTTCTAATAAAGTGGCTAGTTAGTGGAAGTACAAGGTATGTGTTTCTAATAAAGTGGCCACTGTGTGGTGGAAGTACAAGGTAGGTGTTTCTAATAAAGTGGCTACTGTGTGGTGGAAGTCCAAGGTAGGTGTTTCTAATAAAGTGGCCAGTTAGTGGAAGTACAAGGTAGGTGTTTCTGATAAAGTGGCCGGTGAGTGGACCTGTAGAGAACAGTGTGTCCACAGACCATAACCAGCAGCTGCTGTAATTCTCTACACATGTAATATTTCCCTCTGACCAGCAGGGGTGCTCCTGGGCACTGCAGGACATTAAGGACAGTGTGGTTTTGCTGGTCTGGAATGGTTGGAGGAGATGAAGGACAATAGTCCCTTTCTCTGAGCGCTCTCCTTTCCTCCACAGGAGGAAGGAATGAAAACTCTGATGTGGAATTTTGCAGCGTGACTGGATTTTGGACTAAAACTTTAACCGTAAGAAGTGAAGCAGATCATCCACTCACAGTGGTACAGCTAAAATACATCAGACTGTGTAATCAGAATGAGTTCAGAGTCAGTGTTCACATTTACACTCAGACTACTGAGATCAAATTACAGGATTCACACAAAAGATAAAAAGAAAAGAAAGGAGAAACATTTTACACTATTTTAAACAGTGAAAAAAAAGGGAAGAAAAAATGGAACAAGGAAAGAAAGAAAAAAGGAATTTGATTAGAAAGAAAGAAAGAAAGAAAGAAAGATTAGAAGAAAAAAGAAAAAGATTAAAAGTAAAGTACAGGGAACAAAAAATGACTGAAAGAAAGAAAAAAGAAAGAAAGAAAGAAAGCATGTCAGTAATATATCAGTAATAGTGGTAAGAGTCAATGAGATTTAGTAAAGGACAGTAAGAGTCAGTCAGTGTCAGTGAGAGTTTGTTGAGAGTCAGTGAGAGTCAGTAAGAGTCAGTGATAGTCAGTGATAGTCAGTAAGAGAGTCAGTGAGAGTCAGTAAGAGTCAGTGATAGTCAGTAAGAGTCAGTGATAGTCAGTAAGAGAGACAGTGAGAGTCAGTCAGTGTCAGTGAGAGTCAGTAAGAGTCAGTGAGAGTCAGTAAGAGTCATTGATAGTCAGGAAGAGTCAGTGAGAGTCAGTAAGAGTCAGTGAGAGTCAGCAAGAGTCAGTGATAGTCAGGAAGAGAGTCAGTGAGAGTCAGTAAGAGTCAGTGAGAGTCAGTAAGGGTCAGTCATGCAGTGTGTGATGTGAGTTTTGTCTAATGCGCCTCTGAATGAGTCTGACTGAGAGTTTTCATTCTGACTAAAGAACAGAAATAAAGTGTGTCTCTCACCTTGTCTGTGAACTCTGCGTCTCTCTGCCGCGCGCTCCTCTCCTTAGCCTTCTCACAAAGACAGAACGGCACAGAGATCCACACACACAGCAGCAGGAGAGCTGCCATCTTTACTGTGAATGAGAGACAGAGAGAGAGAGAGTCAGAAGGTGGGGGAGAGAGTGAGCGACAGACGGGGGAGGGGGGGTGCAGGGAGAGCGGTTCTGTGGAGGGAGTTTCAGAAAGTGCAGAAAGTGTTCTGCCTGCTCACACATTCAGACTGACACCACGCTTTTTATGTCTGACTTTTTGCTGACAGGCTCCACAAAAAAGGACAGAAAGAAAATCGTAGCGGCTCTGTGGTTTTCTGTGGCTGCACAACATGAAATCATCTGAGTGAACACTGAGTGTCTCTGCTTTGATGTTTTAATGTCTGAAAATCGATGTAAAACTACTGATTATGACTTCACAGCCCACAAGGGTAGCACACCCAACACAGCCAATACACCCAACACAGCCAATATACCCAACACAGCCTTCTATACAGCCAACACAGCCTCCTGTACAGCCGACACAGCCTCCTGTGCATCCAACACCGCCTCCTACACACCCAACACAGCCTCCTATACAGCCAACACAGCCTTCTCTGCATCCAACACAGCCTTCTGTACACTCAACATGGCCTCCTACACACCCAACACAGCCTCCTATACAGCCAACACAGCCTTCTCTGCATCCAACACAGCCTTCTGTACACTCAACACAGCCTCCTGTACACTCAACACAGCCTCCTATACACTCAACACAGCTCATACTCCCAACACAGCCTCCTAAACAGCCAGCACAATCCTCCTGTACAGCCAACACAGCCTCCTGTACGGTCAACACAGCCTCCTATACATCCAACACAGCCTCCTGTACGGTCAACACAGCCTCCTATACATCCAACACAGCCTCCTATACACCCAACACAGCCTCCTATACACCCAACACAGCCTATACAGCCTATATACCCATGTTACAGCCAGGTCTAGGGTCCAACTGTAAAACAAAATCAAAGTGAGACAACTGTACTGTTTGACTCGTTTGTATGTCTATTGGGCAGTGAGCCCCAACCTCAGGAGACGACTAGACCAAAGCAACAAACAAACATACAACTAGCTAGAAAGAGAAACAATGATATACAACTAATATATACAAAACAATAATGTACTGCTAATAAACGTACGCAAACTCAAATATACTGCATTCATTTTGGCTGTTGCATCTGCAGTTTTTTCCTGCAAAGGCTAAGGAAGTGAACCACAACAACAAAATGTTTTGTGGCACAAGTATAAAAAAAGACTCAATGGCTGTAAACGTGTTGAAACAATGAGATAAAATTGCAAATTAATATATTATATAAAATATACAAGGACTAAATTCAATAATTAACTTTAAAATACTTAAAGTACGACAACAGTATAAACACTATAAAAAAGAAAGTTGGGAAAAATTATTATTTACTTATCTTTAAACCTTACTGTGATTTGGTAACGAATTAGACTTTATAATTGGAATTTTTTTCCTTTTCATTGAGTCCCAGCATTCGTCATAAAAAACATAAAGAAATGTTTCTTTGCAAAAGCTAATTTTGCAAAGCTTCATAAATCTCAGTAAAGAGAGCTTTCCGCTCTGAACAGAGAGTCTATTGAGACTCAGCTGGCGGTCTGTCTGACCTTTCTGACCTGTGGGGGAAGAGGCTGGATGTATGTAGAGAGACTTTTGAAGCTGTATTTGGACTCAAAGTTAAGCTCTTCACCATCAACATCACCGTCCGCCACCTTCTCACCACCATAAACCCAAACAAACCTGGTGAAAGGCTGCATTCACAGTTATGGAGATGATCAACATTCCTAGTGTGGATGAACTTCCCTCCTATGGATTTCCATCACACCCTTTTAAAATTAAGGCGTCAGAAAGGGTTCTTTACAGTGGTGCCATAGAAGAGCCACTTTTCACTAAAGAACCTTTCCGTGGATGGTTCTTTTCAGTGTGGAGATGAGTGAGTGTGGAGAACCTTTTTAAAGTAATGTCTAAATGTTCTCTATTATTTATATGTTATATATTATTTATAACCTAAAGGTTATACATACCAATCAAAGGTTTTTCCTAGAACCATGGATCCGAAGACCTTTAGTTCTAACAGCGCGGGTCTAGTACTGGTGCCTCCTGTGAGGATATTTGTGCTGAAATTGTTGACTCAGCCTTTTCATTTTGCGACTGTGCATCTGTTTAATGCCCAGTGAGCATCACCCAAGACTAAATATAAATATGCTGATCGAGAAAGAGAGCAAAAGTGCGGATATTGATTGTTTTGGGCTGCTTTCCCAGACCCAGAGGAAGCCTACCCAGTTAGCAAAATTTGTCTGGCTCACTTGCGGGCCACATCCTTGGTTTGTTCTGGCCCAGTATACGGCTGGGTCCTTGGCCCAGATGGGCCCGCACACTGTAAAGTGAGCAGAACTAAAGGACATGGCCCAAATTTGGCCCAACTACACTGTTGGTCCATAATATTCACACCAGAATTGTCCCACAAATGTAGAAACAAGGTATGAAGCTGTCCTGGATCTGGCCCTGGTCTGGCCCGCATGCCTAACATCTACCCCGTAGTCAACCAACACTCACATAGGACAGACAGAATCGGCCAAAAACGTTCTGCTATCTGGGTAAGATAAGACTAAAATGAATTTCCAGTGGTGATTAGCCATTCTCACTGCAGTTTAGTCCGCCTATCTGTTTTTCTTCTATTTCATGATTTTTCTTCGATGAGGTTAATTAAACATTAACTTATTTAATTAAACATCAGCTTTTGTTACTCTGTCTTTAAAGCGAATATACATAAATGAGCTCAGTTCTGATTGGCTGCCCTGTGTTGTTCCTCATTTTCCTCAGCTCGCTGGTGTCACGTTTAGTCTCTAACCACCTTCAGACAGACTGTAACTGTTTTAGTTGAGTTTAACTTTTTTTTCTCCTTTTCTTGAATTCTTCATTGTTATTATTATTTTTTATTTATTTTATATTCTTATTTTTTTGCAGCTGTTTTATTTGATGTCAATTCTTTTACTGCTCTATTCTAGTAAATAATTAGATTTTTTTTCTTATTACTTATTATCTAAGTTGCTTGTTTTGTTTCATTTTAATGTGTTTTTATTATATGTTTTATTGATATGTTATGCTGTTTTTTTATTTGTAATTAAATTAAAATTAAATACATATTTTTTGTAAATCTTTTTGTGTTGCTGATTTTCATTTTAGTTGATAATTTTCATTTAAAATTGTTCAATCTCTTGTAATTTGCTTGGCTATTTTGTCAAGTTGAAGCCTGAAACACTCCTTATAGCTTCAGCATGAGTGGGTGGAGCTAAATTGCTGTAGGTTGAATAGGTGGTGTTTTTGTGACCTCACAAAAAACAGTGAATTCAAAATAGGCTGTTTTTGCAGCTTAGCTTCCATGTATGGACTGTATGGATTGTATGGACTGTATGGATTGTATGGACTATATGGATTGTATGGACTGTATGGACTATATGGGTAGTGAATGGAACATTTTGAAGCTTTATACTCATCAAACCTTTTTATCTTAAAAAAGTGAGGAAACATTGTGTTATGGTAGTTTTAAGAAGGTTTTGATGTAGTTTAAAATCCTTCAACATGCAGGGAGTTTTCAGGCAAAATAGTCCCCAAAGAATACTTATATTTTCATTTTCCACTCATTTCCATTCATTTTTTCCACTATTTTCCATCATCAACATTCCATATAAACTCAGAAGACTCGTGTAGGTTCACTGGTGGTTCTGGATAGTAAATAAAATGTCTATATTTGTGTTGTAGTCATGGCGACCCCTGGTTCCTATCACCACCACTGTAAAGACATCTGAACCATTTCACACCAAACCACTCTGAATGACTGTTTACATCTCACACACTGAATTATGCAGGAAATTTGAAATATTGGTGGAATGAATTCCCCTGTAAAGCTCAGTGATTGTGGTTTGCCGGACTGGAAGAGGACAGCAGAGGGCAGAAAAACTCCACGACAAACATGATCACCATGCAAATCTCTACACCGAGCAGCTGCCACACACAGACTGTAGTCCATTCAGTGCAAACTGTGAACTGAATATTCTTTGTTTTATATTATGTAAATGCACACATATCGGGTGGCACTGTGGCGCAGTGGGTAGCGCTGTTGCCTCACAGCAAGAATGGCCTGGGTTCAATTCCCAGCCGGGCGGCCAGGGTCATTTCTGTGTGGAGTTTGCCTGTTCTCCCCGTGTCTGCGTGGGTTTCCTCCGGGTACTCCGGTTTCCTCCCACAATCCAAAGACATGCAGTCAGGCCAATTGGACATGCTAAATTGCCCCTAGGTGTGAGTGTGTGACTGTGTATGTCTGTCTGTCTGCCCTGCGATGGACTGGCGACCAGTCCAGGGTGTATCCTGCCTTCTGCCCAATGACAGCTGGGATAGGCTCCAGCACCCCACTGTGACCCAGAAGGATAAGCGGTTTAGATGATGGATGGATGGATGTACACATATCATACTCTTATGTTCATCTTAGCATTCTTTTCTTGTAGAGAGCTGCCCAAGGTCAGAAAACAGGCTTTACTCAACAGGCACATGTTCTCTACTGCAATACATCATTCATCTAAACGTCTTTATGCAGGTTATTTTGTTGAAGTTTAGTAATCATGGAACTCAGTGAAGTGGCTATTAAATCTTCACTGGTCGTTGTTTTACTTCATTACCTGCTGTGACTCGACTCAGTGTAATATGAGTCACTGTTCCAAAGGCACTGAAGGCCACAGAAACGGAGAGTGACAGTGACTGTTCCTGTACACACTGAACAAAGATGGTTCTTCAAGGGTTCTTGGAAGTATATTCAGTGGAAGAATAGGGCCTAACCCTTGTGTGGTGTTGGTGTGTTTGTTACTCAGTGGTCTGGTGGACCCACCACGTTATTGTTTGTTTAAATCAATACAGTCATAACAATTTATATAATAGTACCAGATGTTTAAAATACCACAAGTGTCCAGTGTAGGGTTCTCCTTTAGCAGCTGTAGCCAGTCAGCAGCCTGTCCATGTTGTCCACCCTCTCACACACACACACACACTAACAGCAGGCCATGTAGGAGGAGAACAGAGTGAAGGACACAGCACCTCCACACTTTTACTCCCCGCAGGTTCACCCAACACCACGTGTGTAGTATAAATGTGTGGGGGGTGAACAGAGTGAAGACACTGAAAATGGGTTATTTTATATGTTCTTCACAGAAAATGAGCAAAGGACCAGAATCTGAGGATGAAACACCACACATGGGTTAAACACCCTGGCAGCTCACTGCTTGTACGCTCCCTCAGGGTGGAGGATGAGCTGTGAAAAGCGGAGACGTCAGCAGGTTTCGGGAAGCGTGTTTGGCTCCTGATAATAACGCAGTTTTCTTCAGCTCATTTGAATAACGATGGCCGTTTGGATAAAGCGTGTTCCTCCTGGGTGCTGGTAAAGTCCACCTCTGTCTTTCTCCTCTGAACTCATCAGGGCTGAAATGTTTTTGGGAGCTGCTCTGTTTGGACTGGTATTCAGTTTAATTTAATCAGGCTTTCTTTGA
Source organism: Colossoma macropomum (assembly GCF_904425465.1). Taxonomy (NCBI): domain Eukaryota; kingdom Metazoa; phylum Chordata; class Actinopteri; order Characiformes; family Serrasalmidae; genus Colossoma; species Colossoma macropomum. The sequence continues at coordinate 4,071,138 of NW_023494787.1, read as the reverse complement.
ATTGGTTTATGAGATGAAATGCACATTTATGTTAATTTTTTAATGGTTATTAAAAGCAAAGTGGCAGAGAAAAAGTATTTTATTTATAAGATTATATCTAAAGTAAGTATCTGAAAGTAAAAGTACTATGTACTAGTACTCTACTCACAAAAATACTGTTACAGGGGAAAAGTAAAAGTACTGAGAGAGTAAATTATTTAAAAAACTGAATTGTTGCAACTGTTTTATTTGATTTTAGTTGACTTTTAATATGATTTTGGTATGTTTTTCTGTCACTTTTATTATCATTTTTGTTTATTTTTTATCAGCTTTTACTTCTTAGCTGCAAGTTATTGTTTTGCATCGTTTATTCCTTTGTTTGTTAACTGTGTTTTTATTTCTTGTATCCCTATTTAATCTGTTATTTGTTAAGTTATAATATTGCGGCAATTTTAATAGTTTATTCTGATCTGACAGATTTTTTACTATTAAATTTACTTTTATGATTATTTTATTTTTTTTTTAGCATTTGATATGTTTTTACAATTCAATTTTTTCAATCCCTGATTTCTGTACTGGCTCAGCTATATATAAATGAGGGTCTCACTCAGTGTATGAGTTTAAATAAAGGTTGATTGATTGAAATTCAATTAAACTCAGGTTTACTGTCTTAACATTAAGACAAGGACATGGGTGCACATGTACTAGTGGGACAACAGATAATATTAATACACAAAATAAGTTTAAAAGGTCAAAAGTTTTGGGACACCTACACATCACATCTACAGGAGCTTTAATAAAATCCCATTCTAAATCCAGAGGCATTAATATAGAGCTGGTCTCCCTTTACAGCTCTAACAGCTTCCACTCTTCTGGGAAGCTTCCTACAGGATGTTGGAGAGTGTGTGGGAATTTCTGCTCATCTATCCAGAAGAGCATTTGTGAGGTCAGACAATGATGTTGGACAAGAGGGTCTGGCTCACAATCTCCATTCTAGTTCATCACAAAGGTGTGTGATGGGGTTGAGGTCAGGGCTCTGTGAGGGCCAGTCAAGTTCTTCCACACCAAACTCACCCAGTCAGACCTTTATGGAGCTGCTTTGTGCACTGGGGTTCAGTCATGCTGGAACAGGAAAGGTTCTTCCCCAAACTGTTCACACAAAGTTGGAAGAACACAATTGTCCAAAATGTCTTGGTGCTGAAGCATTAAGGTTTCCCTTCACTGGAACTAAGGGTTCTAGACCAATCCCTGAAGAACAACCCCATAGCACCATCCCTCCTCCACCAAACTCTACAGCTGGCACAGTGCAGTCAGGCAGGTAACGTTCTCCTGGCATTCGCCAAACCCAGACTCGTCCATCAGACTGACAGACAGAGAAGCGTGTGCATTGTGGAAGATCTCTTTTTTGGTGGATCTGTTTGTGTGGCAGGTCTTGGTGTGATTCTGGATGGCCGGTTACTGTTCTCAGCTCATATTGTGAACCTGACTCTGTTATTAAGGTTTCTCCTGTACAAAATCCAGAGGACTCGACTCTTTCTCACTCAAGAGGCCATCCAGGTGCTCATTCAGTCTCTTGTCATCTCAAGGCTTGACTACTGCAACTCGCTCTTGGCTGGTCTTCCTATGCAGGCCATCAAGCCTCTGCAACTCATCCAGAATGCAGCACCACGGCTCGTCTTCAATCTTGTTGAGTTCAGTCACGTCACTCCACTGCTGTGCTCCCTTCACTGGCTTCCTGAAGCTGCGTCGGATTTAAAACCCTAATGCCTACAAAGCCAAAAACGGACCAGCCCCTCATTATCTAATGGCAATGGTCAAAACTTGAACTGTATCATGAGCCTTTTGAGCTTCGAGTACAGCTCCGCTTGACCTGCCATCCTTCAAGATGCGTGGAAGACAAGCATCAAGACTTTTCTCTGTCCTGGAGTCCAGGTGGTGGAACGAACTCCCGCTGGCTGTCTGAACAGAGTCTCTCGCGGTCATTAAATGCAGACTGAAGACACGTCTCTTTATACAGCACTTAAGTGAGCACTGAGTTAAGTACTTATTGAAATTGAAGTGTTGTTTTGCGCTACACTGTAGAAATAGAAGGTACATTTTCAATCATCAAGGTAGAACAATGTAAATGTTCCCTCAAAGGTACAACAGTGGTTTTAAGGTCTGATTGTGAACCTTAAATAAGTGTTTCCAGGTGAAAAGTTCGTATTTGTACCTTTTCATAACCGAATGTTTTAAAACAGAACAGTAAAATAAAAGCCTGGAGACGAGACGGGGTGTGTGGAGTCAGTACAGCTTAGAACATATCATTTCAGTGGATTATGGTTCAGTTATGTTCCCTGACTAAAGGTACTGAGATGAACTCTTGAGGGTTCCACCCCAGTGACAAGAGCGGCACTGACCCAGAGACAGTTTACTAGCTCTATTTCTGAGAGTGTAATTCTGTTTCTTTTCTCTAGGTTTTAACATGGGCTTTTGTTTCTAGCAGTGTCTGAGCTCAGGACTGGCTTTCTCTCTAACCTATTTGTAACTAGCAAAGATACTTCATCTGAGTTGACAACAAAGCACTTTCGTAAGTCACTCTGGATAAGAGCATCTGCTAAATGCTGTGAACGTAACTGACGAGGATCCAGATTTCTGTGGAGGGAACTCTTAACATGAGTCAAGACCCGTTTTTCAAAGCACTTCATCATTACGATGGATGTGAGCGCAATTGGGCGATAGTCATTGAGTTTGTGGAAATTTGCATAAAGTTCCAGCTCTAGTGTTTACGGTGTCCTTTTCTGCGACGGTAAATAACAACACAAGCAGCATGTAAATTACAATCTTTCCACCCAACAGATCCTCATATAAACAACAAACAAACAAACAATGGCACTCTTTGGTAAATGTACTGCACTGAGAGTGACTGCATCTCTCAGAAAGCAGAGCGTAGTGAGAGTAATTACGGAGAGGGACGGAGGGAAGAAGCATCTCAGAGAAGTCATTTTGTTTCTGCATGAATAGAGAGCAACAACGACCACAGAGTCCGCACTTATTTACATGAGAAAATTGAGCTATGGGGAAAGAGTAGACGGCACAATCAAGTGTCACCGGTGACGATGCTGTAGACTGGAATTGGGTTTTATTGACTGTACATAAAACATTAAAAGACTTAATCAATGGACTGAACATTTAAGCCATTTCCCATTATGCGCTGTGTCTGCCCACAAGTCTTCGGCTAATTAAACCAGCAGACGACAGGAGCGTTCCTCGCAGCGTCTCCAGAGCCAAACACAGCCTTAATAGCCTTTAATTGTTTTGGTGACTAAAGAGCATGAACCAAATTATGATGATGAAGCATAAGCTTTTCCTAGCAGTACCAATTTGTTGTGTTAAGGACAGAAAACTAATTTCCCGTGCCTCATAATGTCCTTTAATCGGTTGCTGATGGTGCTTTTTTATCGTGGAGTTTGGTCCCGTATTGGTGCACGTAGAGAGCAGAGATAGAGCACAACATACATGCAAATGGGCAGTTTTATTACAGCACTTTCTCCTGCAGACAGTGCACCAAAGCAGCCTGTCCTGAAATGCAGACACAGCCTCCAGAACTCTGACAATAAAGGTGACAAGCACTGCCACTTTTGGTTGCATACACTCTTAAAAAGATGGTTCTTCAAGGGTTCTTTAGTAAAGACAATGGTACTAAATAGAACCATGAACACACAAAGGACCATTTGCATGCTTATGTGATTCTCTGCATGGTGAAATGGTTCTTCAGATTGATTGAGAATGTGTTGTATATGGGTCTATATGGCACCAAAAAGAGTTCTGTCACTGTTATGATGTCTGGCTTGTAACAACTGAAGAACCATTTTTGGTGCTATGTAGAACCTTTTTAAAAATATATAGAACCATATACAACACACCATATACTCTCCGTCAATCTGAAGAAACATTTCACCATGCAAAGAACCATTTAAGCATGCAAATGGTTCGTTGGGTGCTCATGGTTCTATACACTGTTAGAAATAGAAGTTCTGTGCAGGTACATTTATCGTTCATCAAGGTACAAACAGTGTAAATGTTCCCTCAAAGCTCCAACAGTGGTTTTAAGGTCTGATTGTGAACCTTAAATAAGTGTTTCCAGGTGAAAAGTTCGTATTTGTACCTTTTCATAACCCAATGTTTTAAAACAGAACAGTAAAATAAAAGCCTGGAGACGAGACGGGGTGTGTGGAGTCAGTACAGCTTAGAACATATCATTTCAGTGGATTATGGTTCAGTTATGTTCCCTGACTAAAGGTACTGAGATGGACCCTTGAGGGTCGCACCCCAGTGACAAGAGCGGCACTGCCCCAGTGACAGCTTAGTACCTTTATTTCTGAGAGTGTATAGAACTATTATCTACACTAACGATCTCTTGAACATCTTTTTTAAGAGTGTAAGGAACCTTTCAGTGGATGGTTCTCTAATAAACCATATTTGTAAATGAGATGTGTGAGAGTGAAGAACTGTTCAAAAGTTTAAAGAACGTCAGCATAATGCAAAGTTTCTTTACCAGTTACAAGGCTTTCCCAAAACCATGTCCAAGCCAAGAACCATTTAGAAACCTTTGTGTTTAAGAGTTTAATGAACACTGCTGAGGGAGACAATGTCTGAAATAACACCTTAAGCATGAGGAGGAACCCATGAGAGGAATCAAGACACCAAAGGAGAAACTCCCTAAAGCCAGACAGACACTGTGTGAATTTAGAAATCTTGTTCTTTGGTGACTCACACTGCACATTTGAATCGCCCAGCGTGTTCAGCCAAAGCCTGCGATTTATGTGCTCACATTGTGCAACAACACTCGGTCCGACTGACATGACGCGACATGGGTGCTCACACTGTACATGAAACGCAGCCCCTACAATAAAGCTGTGTCATTCAAAACAACACGCTGCGCTTCCGAGTCCTGATCAAAACACTGGCTGAATCTCAAACGGCTCCCTGCTCCCTACATAGTGCACCACATATTAAAATAGTGTCTCCTGCACCCATAAAGTGCATCACATGTCTAATAAACAGCCTTCTGAGATTCAGCCGTGTGTGGACAGCTCCATACTGGACTAACAGGGGACTGTTTTAGTGTAGAAGCCAGAACTTAGTGCACTACGTAGGAAGGAGGGGCCTTTTGAGATTCAGCCATTGACAAACTGCTACAGCAGCTTTGCTTTTTAGCTTTCTGTTGGTCCATGCGTCATGAAATGCTCACAAACTTAAGTGAAGCTGGTGTTTTCAAATGGCGTTAAAGAAAATGTAGAGAAAGTGGAGTTACAAAGTTATGCGAGTGATGATGCGCAGCGCAAAGTTTCGCCAGTTTGTTGTTTTTAGCAGAATCTGAAGAAAACCCTGAGCAATGTTACAGTGCCGCAATGCGCTGCAATGAACCCTAGCAGACATGGAACACCTCATTTGGATTAAAGATTCCTATGTAGCTATTCAGAGGAGGACAGTGAGTCAACATGTATAATACTGTCAATGGAAATGTCTCCCCACCTCTGACAAATCAGACTGTGAGACTAGCGACCAACATTTCTGCCATGTCATCTGATTGCTGAACAGGAGGAAGAACCACCAGCTGTCTCTGGAACTACTCACTTGTTTCTATCATCACTGGGATTTTGGACCCTTTCTGTTAAACCAGGCGTCACAAATTACTTACAAAAGTGCACCTGGTGTTTTCAAATGGCGTTAAAGAAAATGTAAAATAGAGAAAGTGGAGTTACAAAGGTTTGATATGCGAGTGATGACGCACAGCAAAGTTTTGCCAGTTTGTTATTTTTAGCGGTATCTGAAAACATAGTGAAGAAAACCCTGTGCAATCTCACAGTGCCGCAATGCGCTGCAATGGGTACAAACAATGAACCCTAGCAGACATGGAACGTCTCATTTGGCTTTAAGATTCATACGCAGCTATTCAGAGGAGGACAGCGAGTCAACATGCATAATACTGTCAATGGAAATGTCTCCTCACCTCTGACAAATCAAGTAGAGCTAAGAAGAAGCAGCAGAGAGGAGGCAGGATAAAGCATGGATAAGCCTGCTGTGCTGCAATCCAGCTCCACAGAACAAACATGAGCCTGGGTGGGTTTTAGAGAGCAGCACCTCAGTGATTACAGATTTTTTCCTAAACCGACCTCAGAACAGCTGTGGTTTGGCCATAGTGTTAACTTCCCGCCATGTTCATCTCTGTAGAAGATGCTAGGCTACCCTGAGCGACGCCTTGAGATGGAACACATGCTGTGCTATATGATAACGTATGAGATCGCTGTAATGAAAATGTGAGAGTTTATGAGGAAAATGAGCAGATTATGTTTGTTGAATGCACGCCACATAAATCGTTTTTATTCAGAACACTTTTGACGTTGCTAGCTAAATTAGCCTAGCTCCAGTAGCCGCTCAGTTTAGACCAGCGGTGTCAAACTCAACCACTAAATGGGCCATATTAAAAATCTCAGTAAATCTGGGTTTTTCAGCTGTGTTTTTATTACATTTTTATTTAACATTGTTTATTAAAATATGCCAAAACTGCATACAGAATTCTACAGCATGCATGCATTCTACATAAACGTCCACTTTTCTGTCTATCTATAGGAGTCACTGGTGTTACCGATCCTCATTGGTGTTACACATAAGAAAGGTAACACCAGAGAGATTTTAATGAACAATGCATTTTACAAAACGGCTGCTACAGAGCATCAAACCACATGTTGTCAATCATGGAATATCCACTAAAATATGGAATTTAATCCATTTGTGTTCTATTTTTCACAATAACCTCAGAATAAAGTCGGTCACACCAGTGACTTCAGCTAAAAGCTTCATATGAAATCATGAGCTGAATGAGAAAATCTCTGATAACTGAAAGACACAGTGGACTCACCATGAGCTTTTCTTCATAGATCCTCAGAAAACAGGTAAAAGGAAGTCAAGTGATGTCATCAGTGTGACCTTTATTTCAAAATAAGAGATTTTTTGTTACGCAGTAACACCAGTGACACGTCTCCTGGGGACAACAACTTTCATTATATATTTTATAATATGTATTTGGCATTTGTTTTCTTTATGGCATTTAATGTATATATTCCATAGTCATGTATAGATTATTGTAGTTAAAATTGCAGAAAAACATGTTTTTTTTGCCTCAAAATATGGCCTCAGCCTTTACACATGACTGAGGACGAGCTCTTCTGTGGTGCTTGGAATTCTATATAACTGATTTAAAAACCAATATTGCTAAATTGATGCTGAAGAAGGTGTAATTGTTAAAATAACATTGTTTTATTTTAAAATATAAATAAATTGTAACCCTAACATGTTTTTTAAGTGTAATATATGTGTAAATGCTAGGGGCTCAAAAATGGACATTTCTGTAGAATGAGCCAAAAGCAAAATAGGCATTAAATACTTATTCAAAAATAATTCTAAAGAAAAATAATCAGATATTTTTTATTTGTATGTAATCACTGGCCCATAGATTGTTGTTGGGGAAGGGGGCTGAAGCACATTGTAGTACGTCTCAGGGTGAAACAGACTAATAAGAATAGAAAATTAAAATAATTTTACAGGCTGGATAGGATTGTGCTACAGGCCTGACTCGGCCCACGAGCCTTGTGTTTGGCACATGGGGTTTAGACTATGAGCTCCTTAGCGACTATATAAGCAGTCAAATGGGAACTCAGCTCAGTTTTACGCCATTGTATTGTGTTATCTGGGCTTTAGTACAGGCTGTATTTTGTTACATGAGAGAAATAAACATAAACCTTGTTAAATTATTACACATTAGTATGCAAATTGGCATTAGTGTAGTTGATAACTTTCAACATAATTAGGAAGTGACAGAGGAATCAACCAATCACACTTTGATTTACAGGGGGACCAATTTAGTAAGAAGGAACATCACTCTAGGCCTTCTGGAAGTTCTGGATACATCTCTGAGTGTGAATACAAGTCATACTCTAAGCAGTGTTCCGGTTAGTTGTTAGGAATGTAAAACAGCGGCAGCAGCTCTATGTCTGAACTCTTTACTGAAAGAGTCACTGTAAAACTGATACATACAAGCTCAGATACATGATAATGTCCGTTGCAAGCTTCACATACACCAGCATATGTTCTGTTTTGGATGCTGGTATGACCATGCTGGAGTGGCCAGATAAACCAGACCAGCATTAGACCAGCCTATACCAGCATAGACCAACTTAGACAAGCATAAAATGCCTCCTGGTCTGTGCTGTTTTTCTCAGCAGGGTTTATGTGTGTACAACTATTCAAAGCTGTGTTTGCTAGTCATGTACCGGCTGTGTTTTTGAGTTCAATTTGAATTTTAGTTGAAAATGAAAATCGGGCTGACGTCAAAACCCAGCGCTGGCTTGACGTCACCCTCTGACATTGGACAGACGTTGTATTTTAGTTGAAAATGAAAATCGGGCTGACGTCAAAACCCAACATTGGCTTGACGTCACCCCTCAACATTGGACAGACGTTAATTTTTGGTTGAAAATACAAAATCAGACTGACGTCAATACCCACTGTTGGCTTGGCGTCAACCCCCGACGTTGCATAAAATGTGTTTGCTGGTCATGTACTGTCTCTGTTCTTGAGTTCTGCTCAAATTGAGCTAAAACTGTCACTACTGAAACATTTGGTAGAGTTTGGGTAGAGTTATGATTGCTTTGGTAGTGACAATAGTTTTAATAAAATAAACCTAATTAAAGCATAGGGTCACTCAAAGCAAAAGGATTTTCGTCTAAAGTCCCAAGTTAAAAGTCCCAAATGTGTTTTCAGCTTTGACTTTTAATCAATTCGGTAGAATCATCCATAAAACACCAAAAAAAAGTTCTGCAATAGTTGAAAGTCATAAAACCTTTATTTGGGTTCTATCAGGAATTTCTTTGCTAAAAATGTAGTGAACTGTAATTGTGGCACCACAGCAGTGCGGTTATGAGCCCAACGGCTCGTCCTTCTGCCATTTCAGACTGAATGATTGAGAATGTCATCCTGTGTGATGCAAGATCTCATGCTCTCCGACATCTCAAACAAAATCAAAACGGAACCACACTCCTCTCTGTACAGCTGCTCAGTATTCCTCATAGGTTCACATGCGTCTCCAGAAATAGGCTGCTTGTGAAACGTCAGAAGAGGAGGAAAAATCGTGACTCCGAGAATATCTCGCTTTGTTTTTGCTCCTGTCCCCGGAGATGGTCAGACAGATCCACAGTCTCTGAGCTGTCCTTCACTGCTAACCCCTCCGTCACACTCAGAGGCCGCGAGAGCCGCAGGCCGGAGCTTCGTCTGCTGCAGTTGCCTTGGTGAAGCCTCAGAGCTGCTCACCTTTGGGCAAATGATTTGCTAAACCTCATTTGTACTGCTGTCATCATAACTCTGCTGGTCCTACTTGTCTGTGTTGTAAACTGCACTGTGTGTTTCAGCCCAGTGGAAGATTAATGGTGCTTAAAGAACCCGTATCATACAAAAAAAGGTTTTTTGAAATACAGGAGTTTTTTTTAGTATGTAAACATTCTTAAAGTTTAAAACAGTCCATATATGGTAGCCTGTTCTGAATTCATCATTCTTATGATGTCACACACAGCTTATTTACATATTGTAGCTCCCCCCTACTGGCTCACACTGCCGTGGGTGTGTGGGAGGCGTGGCCATGCAGAGTGGCTGTGCAAAGAGGCTCTTGAGAAGCACCATGCTCACTTATATGGAAATCTGATATGTGGCAATATATATGACATATTTTAGCATATATGGATTTCCCTGATTGCATGCATATATGTGCAACGGTGTACAACAGTTGTATTAATGTTATGTGGTGAAATTCCTGCGAAATGGGTTTGGCACCACCTGCTGGTCCGTCAGCATATTACAGCACCTATATATATATATACATATATATATATATATATATATATATATATATATATATATATATATATATGTAGATATATATAGGTGGTTCGGTGCAGTAGAGTGTTTGCATGCTGCCGTGGTGAGTACAGCTTCATATGTTCAGCCAAGTAAAACTGCAAATAACTCTGTACAGTGTTGTAATATTCAACGTTTGTCACCACTGTCTTGAAATACATGTAACAGAGACCAGCATATCCAGCTGGTTTCAAAAGGCTTCATTTAAAGAGTTATACATTTGAAGCTAAACCTGAACTGTGCTAACATTAGCCTGTTTCTTTAGTCGTACGCTGGCCGAAGCATGAACAGAGACTTATACTGTGGTTGCAATACTCATTACAGGTATGTTCCATTCGTGTTTTAATGTGTATTAGAACAGCATTAATGAGCACAGCAATGCTAGCTGGTTTAACTAGCTTATTCTTAGCTGCACTATGTGGTCTGGATGCCATATTTTGAGTTTGAGCCAGATGGCATTATTTCATATTTTACTTTTGGTTGTTTTAAAACACCTCAGTGTCACTGCTGGGAATAGTCCACCAACAGAAAAATATCCAGCCTACAGTGTCCTGTGGGCAGTGTCCTGTGACCACTGATGAAGGACTAGAGGATGACCAACACAAACTGTGCAGCAGCAGATGAGCTATCGTCTCTGACTTTACATCTACAGAATGGACCAACAACGCAGGTGCGTCTAATAGAGTGGACAGTGAGTGGACACAGTGTTTAAAACTCCAGCAGCACTGCTGTGTCTGATCCACTCAGACCAGCACAACACACACCAACACACCACCATCATGTCAGTGTTACTGCAGTGCTGAGAATGATCCACCACCCAAATAGTACCTGCTCTGTGAGGGTCCATGGGGGTCCTGACCACTGAAGAACAGGGTAAAAGGGGGCTAACAAAGTATCAGAGAAACAGATGGACTACAGTCTGTAACTGTAGAACTACAAAGTGCACCTATATAGTAAGTGGAGCTGATAAAATGGACAATGAGTGTAGAAGCAAGGAGGTGGTCATAATGCACTGCACTAAATCCAGTTAAACAGTCCCAATTATGCTCACTTTGTAATGAAACATGTAGTTAAAGTCTTCTTTAAGTACTGACGATATAGACAATATGTACAGAAAAGTGTTTTGTGACATAATGATAACAATAAAGTATTGTAATTTTGCCCACCTTTAATTCTAAGTACTTTGCTAAATAGCCAGACAAGCAGTGTTTGCTAAAGGGCTTCCTACAGTGGAATATGCCAAAACCAAATGAATGTCAGTCAAGCTCATTTTATCATCATACAGTTGTCATGCATCCCTCTGGAGTTGGTTCAGATAGACTTCCTTTTCATTTGAATCACTGTTTAAGCCTGATAAGCCTGAAAAAACGTAATAAAACAGTGACTTTGTAGGTTCTCGCAATGTCTGTGAGTATTTACAGCACATAAACAAAGAACAAACCCTGCCAATATGGCGGAACAATCCCAAAAAATGCAGTCCAACGTTATCTTGATTCCCAAGCGCTATTCTGGGAGTTAGCATTAATGCTAGCTAGCAATAGATATTTTAATTAGCATGTTTGGTAGCTAAATATGATGAATGTTAATGGAAAAAATTAAGCAAAAATACTTAACATTACGTAACAATAGAGTAAATCTACAATGGACCACAAGTGGCCCGCGAAGCATCCTCTGGTGGTCCTTGGGGCTATAATGAGCAGGAGCCGGTGGTCCTTAATGGGCCAGTGATGGCACATTATTTCATAAAAAATCAGTGGAAAAAATAATTGACTAATTAATAATAAAATAGAAAATTTTAGTTTTCAAATGGGAAATAATATAAACACAAGACCTGCAACAACAGCGCGCAAAGCAGCCTCGCCTATTTTCTGCCTCCCCTGATGTTTCATTCATTCTCTTATAAGCAACTGGTATAAATATTGGTTGCAGAAATATTCAGCTTAATTTGCCACCAATTTCTGGCATAAAACAAGTTTGCAGCAGCCTTATCTGCTGATATTCTTTGTTCAGTGTTACATGGTGCAAACTGCTGTACTACTACAGGCCTAACATCAACAGCATCCTCAAACAAATAAATATATTTTTAATTTTTTATTTATGAAATTTTTAAAAATTTGATAGATATGATATATTCTGTCTCTGTCCAGTCAGTCTTTGCGAAATGGCAAAATGGAAAAAACCTGTAAAATAAGTGTGTCTCTGTGAAACTTTTAGTGCTATGATTTTTTAAAGATGTTTGTAATAATTCAGGAAAAGTCTGTAAAATAACAGTGTTTCTCTGTATTAATCACTGTTTAAGCTTGGAAAGCCTGAAAAAAAAAACGCATTAAAATAATCTTTTTAAGCTCTTGCAGTGTCTGTGAGTACTTACAGCACCTAAACAAAGAACAAACCCTGCCAATATGGTGGAACAAACCCAAAATGCAGTCCAACGTGATGAAAAAATAAAAAATTCTCTTTAATTATTTTCTGAAAAACCTTAATCCCGTCATAATCTTGACTGGGTCTCGCTTCCTGGGCAGTCAGCAAAGACAGAGAAGTTTGAGCTGAAGATGAGATTTAGTTTTCTGTGATTGGACTCAAGTGGACGAGCTGATCTTTGAGCTGTTCGGGTCAAAGCTTTCTCTGTCAGCACTCCATGCTTTTTGACGTTAAACAGGTGGGCCTTGAGGTGGAAAAGGCTGAGAAGCCCTGCTTTAGGGAGACACAGTGACCCCCAGCTTGCATCGGAGCAACGTCTGCAGTAGAAAGCGCTGAACAGAGGAACCTGAACTGAGTCGGTAGGGCGTTGAGACAGAGGGGTTTCTGGTTTCAGCTCCTGAGAGGCTGTTACATCAGCCTTAGTGTTACCCCTCGCCGCCTGCCCTTCTGCTGTCCTCACATCACGGTAACCGTGTCCAATTAAGCAGCACAGCCTTCTCCCTGCCTCTCTGCCTCTGAAACACTGAAACATTGAAACACTGTGCTGCTGCTGCCTCCGTCCAGAAACCCAGCCAAACTGCCGAGCTCCTGTTCAGGGATAACACAGTTAATTAGCCCACTGTGGGCAGAGGAGGTTTTGATCTGCTCAACAGGAAAGAAAGAAAAGGAAAGAAATGAGAAAAAGCAAAAGGAGGCAGAGGAGTCAGCTGTTCTCTCCTGCGGGATTTACAGAGGCTTCGGATTTATGATAATGATGGTGATTGTGCATTTGTGCCTTGTGACAGCAAGAAGTGAGACCGATTTGCATGTGATTAATTGACGGTGTGTACGGGTAAAGGTTAAAGTCGTCTTTTGAAATTGACATTTTTTCACTGTTACTTTTCAACTAAATTAGAAAAAAAGTCCCTGTGAAGGTTATTTTAGCATAAAACAGCTATGCGCTAATGAATTGGGCATGTTTAGCATAAAGAAGCTATGCTAATGCTTTGACTTTATTAATCAGCTTCATCTTCAGGGCTTAATTTGTGCCTCCTAGGTTGGCTCTGGCACCTATTTCAGTGGATCCAGCTTAAATCTAGTGATTACATTCATGTATTTAGAGATGTGTAGAAACATGTCCAGAAAAATAACGTATCATAATAGTATTTGGAACGTGCTCATTTCCTATTTTCTTTGGTCACAAGTTGACAGAAGCAGTAATAAAAACAACAGCGACACTGTTTATCACTCGCAAATGCGCCTGACTGTTCATCCCCAAGGGCTGAGCTAAACCACTGACTTCTGACAGTCATGTACTAACTACTAATTAGTAGAAATAAACAAGTTAATCAGGTTTGAAATTGAGTTTTGTCATAACCTTTTTACTAACATGCACAAATAAGTACATACAGTGCAAAACATGCCAATCCCTTTTAGCTGAGTGGATCATAATAATAATACATTTTATTTATATAGCACTATTCATACATTAAAAATGCAGCTCAAAGAGCTTCACAATACAGTAAAAGCAACAGAGGAAGAAGAAATAAATGATGGAAATAGAAATAAAAATAAAAAAGATAGAAATAAAATAAAAAATAATAAAAAAAGCAAGAAACAAAAGAAATAGCAAAAAAGGGGACAAATTAATAAATAAAATTAAATGCACAAGATAAAAGATAAAAAAATACTTAAATGCTAGAGTAAAGGAATATGCTTTAACTGTTTTTAAAAACATTTAGGCTGACAGATGTTTATTGGTAATGTGTTTCAGAACTTTGGTGCATAAAAATTAATGAAGTAAAATTAAATTTAAATTAAATTGCTAAACATTTAATATTTTAATATTTCTGTGTCATTTCAACACAGCAGCTGCTCTTTAGATTGTGGCTATTTCATGTTGAAGGAACCAATAGAAATGCTCCAAAATCAACTTCTTTAAATTAACGTACATTAAAAGTTAATACAATTTTTATTCGCTGCTGTAAAGTTACCATTTTCCAGCAGCACTGCTGTGTCTGATCCACTCGTACCAGTGCAACACACATTAACACACCACCACCACGTCAGTGTTACTGCAGTGCTGAGAATGATCCACCACCCAAATAGTACCCGCTCTGTGAGGGTCCATGGGGGTCCTGACCACTGAAGAACAGGGTAAAAGGGGGCTAACAAAGTATCAGAGAAACAGATGGACTACAGTCTGTAACTGTAGAACTACAAAGTGAAACTATATAGTAAGTGGAGCTGATAAAATGGACAATGAGCGTAGAAACAAGGAGGCGGTCAGAATGTTATGCCTGATCAGTGTACATGTTTTTCTTTGGACTGTGACAACATGTTAATCTGAGCAATAAAACTCTATAATATACATTTTTGCCCACAACTGTTGCATTTGAATGCATTTTTTTTCAACCTGCCTGATCCATCCCTACTCAGCATTCCAGGGCCTCATTGTTTAAACCCTCACGCTCACCAAAGTGTCTTCCTTGGTGAAGAGCAGAGGTTTGAGCACTAAGGAGTGCTGTTATCACAACAAGGTGATAAAATGTGTGGCCTTTATTTCCAACATAGAACTGTCACTAGTATTTACAGGCGTGAGATTGTCTTCCTCTACATAAACCTGATCAGGCTTTACTATGGTAAACTATTGGAGAACAACCAAGAAACACACACTCATTTGCATTAAAGACAGTGTTGAAAGCTCGTCTCACACTGTTGACGGACAGTCAGGGTTCAAATAAACTGTTTCCAAACGTACCGCGGGCGAGGTGCAGCGTACGTGTTGCCATAGAAATCGCCGTGGTAATACTACGATGAGTGTTTTTCTTCTACTGAAGATTCTCCAGGTCTGTCTTGTGTGAGAGGCTGAATATAAAACCTTATTCTCTCATGGCCATGTGGGGGATGAAGATATGGACGGCAGGCCAGAGCTGAGTATCCACCTCCTTCCTTTTATTCATTAAAGGCTGCAGCCTGATACAAAGGCTACACACAGGCTATTTCTTTATGGTCATTTTATGAGCCTAATACAACAGACAAACATGAGCGCTGTGGTATGTTCTCAGAAGGCGTATTTGTATTTATAGGAGAAAGAGAAGCAAACTGCAGTCATTTTCATGCAAAAATGCAATCGTCCATGAAGATGCGAATGCCGAAATAGCTTTATTCCCTCTACACTCGAGCAGTTTCTGAAGTAAATGGAGAGACACAGCACAAAAGTTAAGAATGTCACTCTTTATTTATGCTTGTTTGTGTTTTGCCATCCTCTGTAGTGCAATTTTAGGTGAGCAAAAGTTTTGGAACAGTTATTTAACCCTTGAGACTTTGCAGTTGTCGTTGGTGGAAACAAAAGGAAGCTGTAGTTTTATGTGAATGACTTCAGACTCGTAGCTCATTGAGGGGAATTTAGAATATGTGCACTTCTAAACTTTCAATCAATGCCACATCTGTGTTTGTCAGCAGAAGAAGAGATAATTGATTAGAATTTGAATTTGTTGAAAAGTTACTGTTTTGTTTGGCAGAAAGAAAAAAAACATACTTTACATTTTTTGGACAACATGTCAGTATTATAATCAGGGGTCGCAACCCAAATGTTAAGAAGAGCCATTTTGTCCTTTCAACAAAAAAATTCCAACCACCTTGGGAGCCACAACATTTTGTGTCCATTTTACCATCTTGGCTGTAAATATGTCTCAGTATGTCCTGATATTCTAGTATAGGATAAAAATATAATATAAACAAAAACACAGACTTACTTTGCTCTGCTTTAAGCTTTAGCTCAGCTATAGCTGCTTTTCTCGCATCTCCAGCAGGAAACTTTTCCACAGAAGTAGAACAGTTTCTTGTAAAATGTCTCTCATTGTTCGACTTTTTACGAGGCTAAAGTCGCTTCTCATTCACCAGCTCCTTGTTCGAATTTTCCCGTTCCACCTTAAAAGGTGCCTGAGGTGCCAGAATGTAACTGCTGCACCATTTAAGGTGGAACGGGAAAATTCAAATGAGAAGCTTCTTCAGCCTCGTGACTTTTTAGTGTTTGTCAGTTTCTCGATGCAGATTAAACGTATCAGGAAACCAGCTGGAGTGATTATAAACACTAATAAGTCCATCCATCTCCAAATTATCAATGTTCATTTTAAATCTCTGTCTTTGTGTTTTCGTTAGCCACCAGCTGGGCGAGATCTGCATTGTCTGTGTTGCTATGGTGACCAGCAGTCTGTACGCCAATCTTCAGGGTTAAAGGGTGAATCAGCAGTTCTACATTAACTCCAGTGTTTAAGACCATTTACTGTTAAACTGTGTTGAACGATCAGCAGAGCTTTATTTTACTGTAAAGGAGGATTATTTTATTTTTACCTAACAGCGACAGGGCAGTTAAAGAGACGCATGTTGATGATCCCTGCCCTATAGTGAAGGGTTAGGGAATTACATATATATATAAAACATATGAAGTTATTCACCAAAACTACAGCTTCCCTTTGTTTCCATCAGTGACAACTGCAAAGTCTCAAGGGTTAAATAACTGTTCCAGAACTTTTGCTCACCTAAAATTGCACTACAGACGATGGCAAAACACAAACAAGCATAAATAAAGAGTGACATTCTTAACTTTTGTGCTATGTCTCTCCTTTTACTTCAGAAACTGCTTGAGTGTAGTATAAAGTTATTTTGGCATTCGCATCTTCATGGAAGATTGCATTTTTTGCATGAAAATGACCGTAGTTTGCTTCTCTTTCTCTTATATATATATATATATATATATATATATATATATGAGGTGTTATAATGTGAAGGGTTAAATATATAATATAATGAAGGGTTTAAATAGCAAAATGACAGTAATACCTGTGATCCATTGGGATTAGAACAGTGTAGTGTGGTGTAAAGTGTATAAACACTATAACTGCATCAGTCCTGTGACCCATCAGCCTCCCAAACTCTCGGTTCTGAGATGTTCTGCCAAGCTTCAGCTGCTGCCAGATTTAGTTGGGGGGTTCTGGCTGCAGCCTGCTTTTCAGCAAATGAAAATCATGCTTGACTGGATGTGAAGCGACAGACTCAGTTAGTCTGTCTGAGTTTCTAAACGTTTCCCCTTTGGTGAACTCTCTGAGCGAGCTGGCAGTGGGTCTCGGGTCATTGTCTTGCATGACAAAGGGTCGGTCAGTGAGTTTTCTTGTGCGTAGGAACACGAGATGTGTTCATGCGTTTGTGTATCACTGAAGTCATTCTGCTCTGATTATTAAATATTAAAAAATGAATCTGTTCCAGAAGCAGCCATGCACACCCGAACTGTGACATTACCTTCTGCTCAGATGAAGTCATTTGCATTGTTTATTTTTTCCCCTCCATCTGTTTACCCATCATGCTTTGTACTCCAACTCCATTGTCTCACTCAATTACAATCTAGTCAGTCAAGAGCTGTGCATTTTATGGACTTGTGGAGGTTCTAATTAGAGATGGCAATATAGTTTCAGTGACGCTTGGTTTTGTGCTACATATGAAAATACTCATATTTTGTTGGTGATGAATAATTTTTCAGGTGTCCACTTTCATTTATCTGCTTTTCTAAGCATGCGTTGCACAGATAGCTTTACTATTGCTTTACTACTAACACCTGGACAAACACAAGGAATCAGAGCCAGTTTATGCACTACCATAGCTAGTTTGCACACAACTAGTGCCAAATCATACACTACCAGAGCCAGATTACATCCTGCCGGAGCCAGATAACGCACTACCAGAGCTAGATGGTGCACTACCAGAGCCAGATCATGCTCTACCATGGCCAGATTATGCACTACTAGAGCCAGATTATGCACTACCAGAGCCAGATTATGCACTACCAGATCCAGATAGCACACTACTAGAGCCAGATTATGCTGTATGAGAGCCATGGTACATACTACCAGAGCCAGATAACGCACTACCAGAGCTAGATTGTGCACTACCAGAGCCAGATCATGCTCTACCATGGCTAGATTATGCACTACTAGAGCCAGATTATGCACTACCAGAGCCAAATTACTTACTACCAGAGCCAGATTATGCTATTATAAGTGTTGATGAAAGGAAAGGAATGATAAAAAAAAAACACAGAAGAGCTTTTTAAGCTGTTCTATTACCACTAGCCAAGTATTTTACACTATTTACAAACATGTAATCAGAACAACCACAACCCTGAAAACCTCAACTGAATGCCTGTGACCTTTGACCCCTCACAGGGCACTGCATTAAGAATTTAGGAGCTACGTGCGAAAAACATTTACCAGTAGCTGAACTGCAAATGATCCTAGGGACTAACAATAAAACCCGCTCTGCTGAGCGAAAAGGTCTGTAAGATATCTCAGGGCTAAACCTTTTAGACGTAGACTCAGTTCCTCTGACTCTGTGTGGATTATTGGGTAGCTGTTGGTTAGCATTACTGCTACTGAACACTGATTGGCTGGCATTACCGCTGCTGAGTGTTGATTGGTTGTCATTACTGCTACTGAGTGCTGCTTGGTTGGCATTACTGCTACAGAGCGCTGATTGGTTGGGGAGCTGCAGGGTTACAAACAAAACACAGGTGGAGGTGATAATGAGGGGTGGAGCTAAGCAAAACAGTGCAGGGCAGAGGCTGTAGAGGGCGGAGCCTGACCAGGTAACCGTGACAGTTCTGCCCAAAAGCCTAGATTTATTGTTGTCGAACAATAAATAAACATCCTCTGCGGAGAACACACTTCTGCATATTTTAATGCACAATCTCTGTTTTCTGAGTTTAACATATTAGGGAAAACATAAAGTATCAAAGGTGCCGTAACTTTTGCACAGGCCACATTTCGTGTTTTATGTCCTAATATGTTAAATTTTACAAATAAACAGTTATTGTGGATTAAAATGTGCAGGAGTGTTTTCTCTGCAGAGGACGTGAAATCAACAACACATCGAGTGCACAAGCATTTGCATACGACTATATATAGAATATGTAATGTTATGCAACACAGTTTCTCATTAAAGTTAATCTGTTGACTTTACAGAAAGCGTGCTGCTGGCTTCCTGACAGCTTTTGTTTTTCTTTAATGGGATGTGTTCTTACAGTAAGATCACAGCGTGTGAAAATGCAGTTGAAAACAAACTTTGATAAATATGTAATGTAAACAAACGTCTAGTGAACCTCAGTCAGTTTAATGAAGCCACAACTGAATCATTGCTTTTACACCCAGCATGTGTATGTATACATGTGATGTATTTTTCAGTAGTAAAGCAGTTCTGGCAGTAATTTATGCGCGCTGGCTGTTGTTCAACTTTGATATCTGCCACTACGATCATAGGAGGCTTATCAGAATAGCACGTCTTTTCTTGTGTTGGATGATAATTACTCTGAGCCACTGCCACCCATATCAGGCAATCAGGTGGTGCCATGCCATATGCAGAAGTTCAGCAGCTCAAGGCCAGCAAACGTCAGTGGGTAATCAGAGCGGTGAGGACGAGAAGCCATCTGCATGCAGAATGAATTGCGTGGGAGGCAGAAAACTCTCCAAGAGACTTGAACGCAGGCCGAGAGCATCTTTGAACTATTACTCCACAACTCGCACCGGGGATTTTCCAGCATTTCTTCAACCTAATCTTCATCTTCTGTAGCTACAGCATACTGTCGATTACCATGGAGAGTGATGTCAACACATTCTGTTGTACGCTGGCAGAAAAAATAGGACTTTTTTGTTCATCAAGGTACAAACAATGTACTTTTAAAAGGCCCATATCAAAGAAAACCAAACCTCTCCCACTTTTGGAAGAACGGGGTTTGACGTAATAAAACCCCATTGTCAAAAACTTTGTCATATTTTTCATTTCATTGTAACAAATGTTATCAGTGGTGACAGGTCTGGACTGCAGGCAGGCCAGTTTAGCAACCGGACTCTTTTAATACAGAGCAATGCTGCTGTAATACATGCAGAATGTGGTTTTACATTGTCTTGCTGAAATAATCAAGGCCTTCCCTGAAAAAGACGTCGTCTGGATGGCAGCATATGTTGCCAAAACATGTATATATCGTTCAGCATTAATGGTGCCTTCACAGATGTGCACGTCACCCATGCCATGTGCACTAATGCCCCCCTATACCATCATGAATACTGGCTTTTGAACTGTACGCTGATAACAAGCTGAGTGGTCTGTAGCCCGGAAGACACAGTGTCCATGATTTCCAAAAAGAATTTCAAATGTTGATTTGTCGGACCACAGGACACTTTTCCACTTCCCCTCAGTCCATTTTAAATGAGCTCGGACCCAGAGAAGGTGGCAGCATTTCTGGATCCTGTGTATATAGTTTCTTCTTTGCGTTTTAGGGTTTGTCTGTTTTTAATGCAGTGCTGTCTGAGGGTCCAAACATCACAGCCAGCAAATACTGGTTTTTGGCCTTGTCCCTTACATACAGAGATTTCTCCAGATTCTCTGAGTCTTTTAATGATATTTTGTACCGTAGATGATGAAAAGCAAAAGTTCTTTGGTATTTTATGTTGAGAAACGTTATTCTTGAATTGTTGCATTATTTGATCGTGCAGTCTTTCACAGAGTGGTGAACCCCTCCTCATCTTTACTCCTGAAACACTCAATCATGTTACTGACCTGTCGTAAATTAATGTTTTTTTTATCATTACACCACTTTACCAGCCTTTTGTTGCCCCCCCTCCCAACTTTTTTGGAATGTGTTGTTGGCATAAATTCAAAATGAGGATATATTTTTCAATAAGCAATAATATTTCTCAGTTTAAACATTTGATATGTTGTCTTTGTACTATTTTCAATTAAATACAGAGTTTAAATGATTTGCACATCATTGCATTTTGTTTTTATTTACATTTTGCACAGCAGCCCCACTTTTTTGGAATTGGGGTTGTACAAGAAAAATGTAGGATACGGGTCTTTAAGGGTACAACAGTGGTGGACCTTAAATGAGTTTTAAAGGTACATTATGTTCACTTTCTTAAAAAAAAGAGGCATTTTTGTATTTTCATAACATAACATTTTAAAATACAAAAAGTAAAATAAAGAGCCTGGAGTTAAAAGGAAATTCTACCAATTTTTAAAAAACTGTGAATTATTCAGTAGTCCAAAATGCAAACAAAGTCATTCTGAGTGGTTTGATGCTAAATGGCTCATTGTTTTCAGAGTTTTTACATGTAATGGTGATGATGGTCTTTGGGGACCTACATGTATCCCTCCACCATAAATTTAAATGATTAAAAATAGATTTCAGGCTAAAATCTTCACAAAACTGTCATAAATCAAAGTCTCAGAAACTCCATAAGAGCATGAGGAACACTGTGAGGAACCAAGACTCAAGAGGAGAAACTCCATAAGAGCATGAGGAACACTGTGAGGAACACGACTCAAGAGGAGAAACACTGTAAGAGCATGAGGAACACTGTGAGGAACCAAGACTCGAGAGGAGAAACTCCATAAGAGCATGAGGAAGAACCTATATGGGGAACCAAGACTCAAGAGGAGAAACTCCATAAGAGCATGAGGAACACTGTGAGGAACCAAGACTCAAGAGTAGAAACTCCATAAGAGCATGCGGAACACTGTGATGAACCAAGACTCAAGAGGAGAAACTCCATAAGAGCATGAGGAACACTGTGAGGAACCAAGACTCAAGAGGAGAAACTCCATAAGAGCATGAGGAACACTGTTAGGAACACGACTCAAGAGGAGAAACACTGTAAGAGCATGAGGAACACTGTGAGGAACCAAGACTCGAGAGGAGAAACTCCATAAGAGCATGAGGAAGAACCTATATGGGGAACCAAGACTCAAGAGGAGAAACTCCATAAGAGCATGAGGAACACTGTGAGGAACCAAGACTCAAGAGGAGAAACTCCATAAGAGCATGAGGAACACTGTGATGAACCAAGACTGAAGAGGAGAAACTCCATAAGAGCATGAGGAACACTGAGAGGAACCAAGACTCAAAATAAGACACTCCCTGAGAGCATGAGGAACACTGTGAGGAACGAAGACTCGAGAGGAGAAACTTCATAAGAGCATGAGGAAGAACCTATATGAGGAACCAAGACTCAAGAGGAGAAACTCTGTAAGAGCATGAGGAACACTGAGAGGAACCAAGACTCAAAAGGAGAAACTTTGGTTCATGCAAACTGCAGTATGTGTAACAAAGAACAACACGTCAACATTAATTTCAATTTTATATTGAGGCAACAAAGTCTGTACATGCTGACTCAGTTAGACTGAATGAATATGTGTGGAATAATCAAATTAACTTCATGTTACAGTTTATTTCTTTGAATGCTGTCTGAAAACGAGATGTAAGAAAGAAGTAATAAAAACTTCTCACAGATGAAGTTCCACTTCTACTGTTACTGTAGATGGGATTCAATTTGCCATCATCATCTGCCATTTAAGCAGTCGATGTGTCATTGGGTGATGTAGACATTACAGCGCTGTGCCCCCCCCGACGCGCAGCGCTGATGAAAGCACCCACTGAAACGAGTACATTAGTGAGGAACCCTGCCGGAGTGCCACGGCCCAGCTAACATTAAACTCACAGCGTCGCAGCGCGGAAATGAATGTCACCACAGGCAACCAAGTCTACTTCTCACATTACGCCTCTTTCCAAAGGTTGCAGAGAAAAAAGCTACAAAAAAAGACTTTACAAAGATGTTATTAATATTTCATGTATTGAAAGGCCCCGTTGGTTATGCACATTGGCAGGAGTACAATTACTTTTTTAATGGTCTATTCACTCTGCATGTTTTTCCTCACTATGTTCGGACCTTTTGTTGCACGGTGTTATTATTGTGAAGGCTGATTCACCTTTCTTCCTTCACCCCGTGCACCAACGTATTACCGTCTCATCCAATCTCCAGCGAGAAAATGTCCTACTTAAATTAGACATTTCACTTATTAATGTCACCTTCAGAGCACCTGCTTCTTCACAATCACTCAGTCAACAGGACGTGATGAACAACAAAGCCTTCACTACTGAACCGCCCTGCAGCTTAATAACAACTACATTTGTTATAATCTAACACCTACCTTTACCTTCACTCACTGGCCGCTTTCTCAGAAACACCTGCCTTGTGCTTCCACTCACTGGCCACTTTATTAGAAACACCCGTCTTGTGCTCCCACTCACTGGCCACTTTATACAGAAACACCTGCCTTGTGCTTCCATTCACTGGCCACTTTATCAGAAACACCTACCTTGTGCTTCCATTCACTGGCCACTTTATCAGAAACACCTACCTTGTGCTTCCACTCACTGGCCACTTTATCAGAAACACCTACCTTGTGCTTCCACTCACTGGCCACTTTATTAGAAACACCTGCCTTGTGCTTCCACTCACTGGCCACTTTATTAGAAACACCTACCTTGTGCTTCCACTCACTGGCCACTTTATTAGAAACACCTACCTTGTGCTTCCACTCACTGGCCACTTTATCAGAAACACCTGCCTTGTGCTTCCTTTCACTGGCCACTTTATTGGAAACACCTACCTTGTCAGTCCACTCACTGGCCACTTTATTGGAAACACCTACTTTCTGCTTCCACTCACTGGCCACTTTATTAGAAACACCTACCTTGTGCTTAAACTCACTGGCCACTTTATTAGAAACACCTACCTTGTGCTTCCACTCACTGGCCACTTTATTAGAAACACCTACCTTGTGCTTCCACTCACTGGCCACTTTATTAGAAACACCTACCTTGTACTTCCACTCACTGGCCACTTAATTAGAAACACCTGCCTTGTGCTTCCACTCACTGGCCACTTTATTGGAAACACCTACCTTGTGCTTCCACTCACTGGCCACTTTATTAGAAACACCTACCTTGTGCTTAAACTCACTGGCCACTTTATTAGAAACACCTACCTTGTGCTTCCACTCACTGGCCACTTTATTAGAAACACCTACCTTGTGCTTCCACTCACTGGGCACTTTATTAGAAACACCCACCTTGTGCTTCCACTCACTGGCCACTTTATTAGAAACACCTACCTTGTGCTTCCACTCACTGGCCACTTTATTGGAAACACCTACCTTGTGCTTCCACTCACTGGCCACTTTATTAGAAACACATACCTTGTATTTCCACTAACTGATAATTATTATTCACAAAAAGTACATCTTGCCACAGGTAGGGGGCTCCTTGCCCCAGTAGTGGGAGAAGGCGCCCCTTTAAAAACAAAACTGATAAACTCAAACACTCATTTGATTTCATTTTCACAGTAAATGGACGCTGCTCTTAAGGGAGCCATGTTCCCTTATTTTCTCTCACTAGACAGATATAAAATAATGTCTCCCAGAATGTAGAAACAATCGTCTCATTTTCAGGGTGATTTTCATGCATTATTGTAACAAATAATTACGTTTAGTAACTCAGGCAACAGAAGCTGTTCCCCTCAGGCCTGATCCCCACTCTCCCCCTGTTTAAGTATTTATTGAATGACTGTATGAGAGCATGTCTCAGGGCAGACCTGTTTCCTCTCGGCAGGCAGGACGCATCTTCTCTCAGTAAGATATTACCGATCGCCCCTGACATCAGCGTCTGACCCTGAGGTCTCCATAATCTGCGTCACCGGGGAAAATCCGCTGCCTCTGAGGGCTCAGGGTCATTAAAGTGCTCTCTAACGGTGCATTGTGGCTGTGTGCCCGCTAGCCGAGGCGTTCCGCTGAAGTGATGATGGCCTGTGCTGCAGCCACACGGCGGATCAAAGAAGGATGTCCAGAGGCTCAGAGCTGTGGTCAAAGCTGAAGAAAGAGAGCTATGTTTTCTTCTTCGGCTGCGTTAAATATCATCCCCAACAGACTCACATGATGGCCTCCTCAGGATGTGATTAATTGCGCTTGAACTGGAAGGGGAACTCCAAAATTGTTTTTCAAAATTTCTGCATGACTAAATGGTTAAGCTGTAAACAGTCGTTCCGAGTGGTTTGGTGTGAAACATTAAATTCTAGATAAACTTACCGAGTCAAAATTGTTCACAGTGGTGGTGATAGGAACCAGACGTCCACCTCTAAAAGCTTAAAATTATTACATGAAATGGTTATGAATTCACTGCCTGATGTCCGAGACACTGTTTTATGATAGTTTTGAGAAGATTTTGGCCTTGAAATCCATTCATGGTGGAGGGATACATAATTTGCAGGGTGCTGTGAGGCAAAATAGTCCCCAAAGAAAACGTATTATTTCAGATTTTCCACTATTTTCCATCATCAACATTCCATATAAACTCAGAAGACTCATGTAGGTTCACTGGTGGTTCTGGATAGTAAATAAAATGTCTATATTAGTGTTGTAGTCATGGCGACCCCTGGTTCCTATCACCACCACTGTAAAGACATCTGAACCATTTCCCACCAAACCACTCTGAATCACTCTGTTTACAACTCACATTTAATTTTTTTTTTTTTCCATTTATAACACTGTTATAAAGCATCATACCAAGCAATTAATCTTAGGCCTAGATAAGAACAACATAGGCTGTTCATAAATACATGATTGTAAAGCTGCACTATGCAATGTATAAATACATATATATAATTTTTTTTTTGGTAAAACTGAAAGGAGGGTCACTACTGAGTCTAGATAATAACAACAGTCTAAAATATGCTGAGTGTGCGCTGCTGCTAGTCGCCCTGTAAAGCCTGAAATAACCATTTAACAGTCAGAGGCGTCGGGTTGAGCTTTTCACACCACGTCATACGTCTTTACGTATTAACGTCACACACAGACTCAAAAAGAAGGTCCGGCTCAATGTTTAGGCCTCAAATGATCTCAAAATCAACATTACACTGATGAAGATGTGATGACAGTAGTAGATAATTCACTCACATCCTCAGAGACGCTCCTTCACCAAGTTTAGACTGAGTTCACTCTGAATTCTCTTTCATTTTTCAGATTCATCTGCTTGGGGAAGGGGGGCTGAAGCTCAACCCATGGTACAAAACATTCTTTCTCACATTGCGTGCAGTTACACATTTCCACCAGAGAGGTCTCCAAATCCCCAAATCTGACACAGTGCAGCTTTAAATATGATATTATTATTTAAATAATAAATGTAGCCAATTAGCCGAGACACATTTGGTGTTTTCTTCTTTAGTTTTGCACTGGAGCTATGAGACTAATGTTGCTAACAGGTAACGGAAGCTTATTAGCCACCAATTATCATATCTGAAACTTGCCTCAAACTGTGTTTTTTGATTACGTTGTTCAGTATCTCTAGATTTGATTATGTGGTTTCTGACACTGCATGACTCACTGTTGTCTATAAACATGGACAACGTGCAGTTTACAGGATGTTAAGGTGGGCTGTCAGCTTCCATTGCTTGTTAGCTCCGTTGGCCTCGTAGCTCCAGTGCAAAAGTAAAGAAGAAAACCTGTCTTAGCTGATGGACTACATCTGAGGTAAGGAGAAAACTCTGCGAATGAGATTTTTTGGCTTTAAGTGTTTGGCTTGCTTGGCTGTGGAAGGTAATGTATTTTTGATGCCAGTGATTTTCCTCTTCAGGTTGCTCTGCAGTGAGATGTGAGAGTCGTTGAGAGCTCCTCATTAGCTGTATATATGCTAGAGTGAACAGACCACAGCAGTGCATACCAGTTTAATGAAGAGGATGGAGCTAAAACTCCAACAGTGCCAAGATTGCACTACAAGACTGGCCTCCAAACTCCACTCCTGACGGCTTTAGTAATCTCGGTTGTCTGGAACGCTGATTAAAGTTATTGTCAGTTAATTACAGCATAGAGTCAGAACAGAAAATAAACCGTTTCCAAAACTGGAGTTCAAAAACTGTTTAAGAGCTAAAGAGAAAATGGGGCTCCTAACAACCACCTGGAAGAGCTGGTAGACCCCAAAACTGCCCCCATCAGATAAACAGCACTTAAAGCTTTCATCTCTGAGAGAGAGGAGAAAATCAAGCTGATCTGAAAACGTCCACAGGTGTTTCTGTCCATCCTTCCACTGTGAGAAGACGACTCAGCGCTGTGGGTCTGAAAGGATGTGTAGCTGTCAAGAAGAACCTCACTGAGAAAAGGAGACGGACACATCAAACAAAGAAGCTGAACGATGGACTGACCACCCCAGAGTCCAGACCTCAACACCACTGAATGTGTTTGATTACTTCAGAAAATGATCAACCAGCTTCTAAGACTGAACTTTGGAGGCGTGTCTGCAGATTCTTTGAGGAGCTGAAAGTGAGTCTCCTGAGAAGAACGGAAGCTGGAATAAAGGGTAAAATACTGAACAAAACACATTTGTATTTAACAGCTGTATTGACTGGAAATCAAATAATTTAAGGAAATTAACAGTCTCTGACTTTAACACGGTCATGTCAATATATGTCCACTCCATGCACAAAAAGGGCCAAACCCAAAGTGGTACACATTAAGCTTTTAATGGTTTTTACAACAAATCATCAAACAAACAGCTCCAGTAAGTCAGTGTAGGAGAGCTTTTCACTTTGACTTCTTTAAATGGTGATGTTTAATATTTAAACCTGCAGACAGTCTTTCACTGAGAGAAGAGTCAGTATTGATCCACTCAGCATGGACAGCTTCAAACAGCTGAAAAACATTTCCAAGATAGTTTATGTTTAATGTGAGGCCAAATATTCTGTACTGGGTTTAAATCTGGACTTGTGCTAGGTCAAACTTGTTGTAGGTCAAAAAGCATCAGTAAAAAACATTATATTTATATTTTGAGCTTGGACCCTACACACATACACACACACACACACACACACACACACACACACACACACATATATATATATATATATATATATATATTTTTTTTTGTTTGTTTGTTGTTTTGTTTTTGTTTTTTTGCTGCTCTTGAGAAAAACCTTGTATCTCCATTTTTGTCGTTTGTCAGTCATTGAAAATGCTTGTTGCCCTTTATATGCTGTGTATATTTCATGATAAATAGACCAAAAGAAACAGCCCAAATTAGAAATCATCACTGTCAGAAAAAGCTTTTTATCTCCAATATACTACGTTTAAAGAGGAAGGGGAAAAATCCTTTCAATTTGTAATGGAGGTTAATTTTGGATCATTTCTCTTGGTCAGTTCATCATGAAAATTTTGCAAAATACAAAAGCTAACTAGAATTTTAAAAATATGCAACAAAACCAAAAAATGACAAGTGGGGATGCAAAGTTTTTGGTTTTATTTTTCTGCATCTTTTGAGCTCAGCAGCTGTGTGAACATTTCATAAACAATGGGCCAATAGAAATGCGCCAAATTCGCTTGGAATAAAATCTCTTTACATTAACTTACATTAAAAGTTAATTTTTTTTTCTCATACTGTAAAATTGCCATTTTGGAGTTACTTGTCAACAACAACGATATACAAACAACAAAATCCTAAAAGTAATATGTCACAAATGATGGCATGCGCTTTTATATCAAAACGTATATCATTTATTAATATTAGATCATTACTACGAACTCACACACAGGCTGTTACAACACAGTTCATTTATCTTTTTTGTACCTTATACGTAAATAATATTTAAAACAGTTGGGAAATGAATGCATTTAAATGTTTTGCAGTTGCACGTTATCATTGTTTATGTTTCTCGAAATTCCATCAAGATACAACACAGAACTTAGACATACAGTTAATCCAAGGATCTGGTCTTTTTAACAAGAATAAAGCAGAGCTCATTCTGACAAACCAGTTTTACACAGTGCGTCACACTGACACGACCCTGCCTGAGGAAAATAACCACACTCCCTAACCTTCGGCTGATCAGAGAACATCAGCAGCTTTTTTGTGTTTCTGGAAAAGAAACATTCAGCAAACGGTGAAAACAGAAACACAAGCACAGTCTCTGCATTTTGGCATTATGGGAGCAT
Organism: Colossoma macropomum; assembly: GCF_904425465.1. Taxonomy (NCBI): domain Eukaryota; kingdom Metazoa; phylum Chordata; class Actinopteri; order Characiformes; family Serrasalmidae; genus Colossoma; species Colossoma macropomum. The sequence goes on along the minus strand of NW_023494787.1, from coordinate 4,041,945 downwards.
CTCAATCATGTTTAGCGAGCCGCTGAGAGGAGGTGGAACGTGTCCCGGGTTTGGTCGGTTTCTCATGCTGTGAGTGAGGCAGCCGTCGGCCGTTTGTGAGTGGATTTACTTCCATCAGCACTGCTGGGAGATATGAGAGCAGCTAACAGTCTGCCCAAAACACCGAGCCGTAAGTGGGTAGTGAGGACTCTGCTGAGGAATGTTGTTAAACTGCCTCCAGTGTGATACATTTGGTGGAACAAAATGTCTCACCAGTATAAGACTAGAGAGAAGCTATGAATCTCAGGAAAACAATGAAAGTTGTACCTTCTACTGGGTTCAGTGTCTCGGCCTCTGGGCCTGTTTACACATGGGATTAGTTTAGTCTCTTAAACAAGACCTGCAGCTTTCAGCTGGTACTTTTGATACTTTTCACCGCCAATAATCGCCCACACTGATAAGAAGGATGGTTCTTCAACGTTCTTTGGTGAAGACAGTGTTTCTATATAGAAATGTGAACACTCAAAGAACAGTTTACATGCATAAATGGTTCTTTGCTTGGTGAAATGGTTCATCAGATGGAGAATATGTTGTAAATGGTTCTATGTAGCACCAAAAAGGGCTCTTCTACTGTTACAAGCTTGACATGGTAACAGTAGCAGAACCCTTTTTGGTGATATATAGAACCATTTACAACATATTCTTCGTCAATCTTAAAAGAGATGGTTCTTCAAGGGTTCTTTGGTAAAGACAGTGTTTCTGTATAGAACTGTGAACACTTAAAGAACTGTTTGCATGCTTAAAGGGTTCTTTGCATGGTTAAATGGTTCATCAGATGGTAAATATGTCGTATATAGTTCTATATAGAGAACATTTTTGAAAAGGGTTCTAAATAGCACCAAAAGGGTTCTTCTGTTGTCACAAGCTTGACATCGTGACAATAGCAGAACCCTTTTTGGTGCTATATAGAGCCATACACAACACATTCTCCATCAATCTGAAGAACTATTTCACCATGCAATTAACCATATAAGCATGGTTCTAAATAGAAGCATTGCCTTTACTAAAGAACCGATGAAGAACCACATTTTTTAAGAGTGTACAATAACAATAACATGCAGGCAGGTACTATCTGGAGCTGAATTAGGAGCTAAAGAACACACTTAAAAAAGATGGTCCTTCAAGGGTAAAGGCAATGGTTCTATGTAGAATCATGAGTTCTGTATAGAACGATTTGCATGCTTAAATGGTTCTTTTTGCATAGTAAAATGGTTCTTCGCACAGTTAAATGGTTCTTCAGATTAATGGAGAATGTGCTGTGTGTGCTTTTATGTAGACCCTTTTTGAAAATGGTTCTATGTAGCGTCAAAAAGGGTTCTGCTATTGTAAACAAGCTTGACATCGCAACAAAATAACATTCTCCATCAATCTGAGGAACCATTTCAGCACGCAAAGAACCATTTAAACATGCAAATAGTTAACTGAGTGTTCAAGGTTCTAATACAGAACCATTGTCTTTCCTAAAGAACATCTTTTTTTAAGAGTATACCTTTTAGGAAGAGGCCTTAACTTACACAATGGTTCTATATAGAACCATATACAATACATTCTCTATCAATCCTAAAAAAGATGATTCTTCAAGGGTTCTTTAGTAAAGAGAGTGTTTCTATATAGAACTGTGAACCCTCAAATAACGATTTGCATGGTTCAGTGGTTCTTTGCATGGTGAAATGGTTCTTCAGATTGACAGACACTGTGTGTCTTGCCACTTTCCATACTTGTATATGGTTTTATATAGAACATTTTTGAAAAGGGTTCTATGTAGCACCAAAAAGGGCTCTTCTATTGTTAAAAGCCTGACATTGTAACAACAGCCGAACACATTCTCCGTCAATCTGAAGAACTATTTGACCATGCAAACAACCATATAAGCATGCAATTGCTTATTTGAATGTTCATGGTTCTATATAGAACTGCTGTCTTTACTAAAGAACCATCTTTTTGAGAGTGTACCTTTTAGGAAGAGGCCTTAACTGACAAAACGACAGCCTTTGACCGATGTTGTGGACATATCTCGCTCTGAAAGTCTCATTTTTCATCAAAATGTCCAGTACAGTTAGCCGTTTACAACTGTTGATTAGAATTTAGCTGGAAAAACAAAACATCTGACCAATAAAAACGCTGCATGGAAAGGTGAACACACAGATGTGCTGACAGCCAATCAGAACTGACAAAATCCCAACAGTTGGCTGGCACTCTGTGTCTGTGTGTCCGTTTCAATTGCACATGTATGTTTTTGCTGCAGCACTCTTGACAACCACCTGTCATGCATGTCATGTCATGTGGCATCAGCGAAGAAGACGCCGGAAACATTGTGCTTTAAAGGCGAATGCTCTTTTATTGAACAGGCAGCAAGGAAGAGCCACCGCTCAGCACTACTGAACGACAGGAAATCAACTCCAGTCCAGGGTGACACACAGACCCACTCCAACTACCCCAAAGCCCAGCACGACAAGGCACCAACAACACAAACACACATCTAGAACCTATTTACACATTAAGTCTCTCTTTTCTGGGAGCATGGCGCCTCCCAAGAGCCTCCGCACATGGCTGGACTGCATGGCCACACCTCCTGCGCTCATGTAGCTAGTAGCAGGACCCTACAGTAACATTGAGCCTCATTCACCAACCATTTTTAAGGAGAAATTTCTTCTTAAAACCCACTTATGATAATAATAATAATACTTTTTATTTGTATAGCACTTTTCATGCCGGTGGCAGCTCAGAGTGCTTCACAGACAGGATATAAAGCTCAACAATAATGCAAGAGATTATTATAAGTATTAATTTAGAATCAAATAAGAAAATGACATCAAATTAAAAGATAAATATCATGACATGTAGTTTTAATTAAATGCTGAGCTAAAGAGACACATTTTTAGATGTTTATTAAAAGTGAGCTCTGAGCTCGACAGTGTAATAAAAGCTGAACTGAGCTCCACAGTTTAGAAGCAGAATAACTGAAAGAGTCTCTCCATGTTTTCTGTATTTTACAGAAGGTGTTCAGAAGGTCAGTATCTGCAGATCTAAGGTCATAAACAGACACTCTGTGATGTAAGTGGTGCTTTAAGGTCATTTACAGCCTTAAAAACTAGTAGCAGAGCTTTAAACTCTATCCTGACCGATACAGGCAGACAGTGCAGCTCTTTTAAAGTGGGACTGATCTGATCTCTCTGTGCTGTTTCTGTTAGGATGCTGCTGCGTTTTGTACGAGTTGTAAAGGACGTATTGTTTTCTTAGGAAGTTCAGTAAGAAGATCATTACAGTGATCAACTCTGCTGTAACAAATGCATGGATTTACACTACACTTACGCAGTTTTGATGAAGATTCTGAGATTCACCAGTGTTTTCCTATTTGGGATTTGTTCCTTAGACTTTTTCTTAGAACCTTTCTCAAGAACACATTTAAGAACAAACTCATAGAAGATATTGGGGAATGAGGCTCAATGTGTGGTGGGCCAGTTAGCATGTCAGTCACTTCCTGTGAAATTAAGCAAACGTTGAGCGATGAAACCCACCCGACTCTCTGTCAGAGGGCAGCAGTGAGTAATTCTCGTTTTTTAGCTGGAGCTGTTTCTGTCTTCAGTTGGAAACTCTCCACTATCTTTGCTAACATTCATAATAAACTCTTTACTCCTCCAGGTGAGGATAAAGTCACCCAGCTCTACAGCATCACCGCTGAGTGCACCAGAATGGCGTGTACATCTTTGAGAATTATCACCTTCTAAACACTTTGCTAAGGTAATGAAAGTTAGCTAGATAGCTAACACGACATTATTAGCGTATATGCTAGCACGATCCCATTACTGTACATTAACAGTTGGACTTTTTTAATCTGGACGAAGCTGAAATGAATTCTAAACAGTGCTTTTTAGTCTCTTTAGTCTCAGCGCTTCGACCATAAAGCTCCTTCTTAGTAATAAGACAGTCTCACATACTTTCTAACCTTTTTTAAAGCTTAATTGTTCTCCCAGAACTTTTCTTCAGAACATCACTTCTGCTCTCCCTCATTAGCAAATCTGCACCTCTCTCTCTTTCATCTGATTTGTCTTTACATTTTAGTGCATCAGTTAATGTCTTTATACTGTCTCTTACTATATATATATATATATATATATATATATATATATATATATATATATATATATATATATATATATATATTGCTGCTGTTGGAACAAAACCTCGTATCTCCATTTTTGTTCATTTTTTGTTTGACATAATTCAAAATTGCCTTTTGCCCTTTATATTTAGTAAAAATTCCATAAAGAATGGACCAAAAGAAACAGCCCAAAATTAATTCGAAAAAAAGTCCAGTTTCATTGACTTACATTAAAAATAGAGCATGTTTTTCCTTCACCTGTTACCATTTTGGAGATATGAGGTTTTGTTCCGACAGTTAACTTATATAGGAGAAGGAAAAACATACTCTACTTTTAATGTAAGTCAATGGAACCGGACTATAACAATAATAATAATAATAATCCTTGTCTGGTATTCCTACTAAAGCCCTGCTCAACATGCATGGGCCTCACAAAGTCTGCCTCCAGGCCTCTGTGGCCAAAAGCCACAAAGAACTAAATTAGCCACTGTCTCATTAGGAGAGGAGGTCATAGGTCATCTATTCCCATTACTAATCTTTTCATGGTGTTCTGATTTCACTTCCAACATAAAATAACTCAGCAGTGCTTTGTTTTCATTAATGACCAGCTGAGTTTAAAGCCCTGAATTGGGCACTGATGTGAAATAAGCACAACTCTTCAGTGTGAGAGCAGAAAATCAGCACATTTCAGTGCTCAGAGGACGGAACAGACAGAGAGCTGACAGACAGAGGCAGCAATTACTGCCTGTCCACTCCTCAGTCTGTGTGGTCCAGCTGCAAAAACAGCCCATTTTGAAATCATAGTTTTTGTGGTGTCATGCATTTACATATATCAGTCTAAATAGCAGTTTAGCCCCGCCCATTCACCTTATAAATAGTTATAAGGAGTATTTCATCCTGGACTGTTTTCTGTACAATGCACAGCCAATCAGAACAGAGCTCATTTGCATATATCAGTCTTAATAGCACAGTAACAAAAATAACAGCCTGTTTAGTGCAAAAAGATACAGAAAGATCATGTAAAAATGAATTTTTGTTGCAAAAATGACGCAAATGTCATAAGATTCAAAGAAAAAAAATTAAAAGCAAGAAAAACGTAAGATATGGGCCCTTTAAATTTCATTCACTGCTCTACCAACACACACAGAGGATCAAATACACCTTGTAGAGTTTCATATGTTTGCACTAAAATGTGTTCAGCAAGAGTTTTAACTTCTATGCCTTCAAAAAAGGTAAAGCGTTAAAGGAAAGGAACGAGGCTGACGTTTTCTCGTGCCAGCATCTTCAGGAGACGAACCCTGCTGGGCAGTCTGAGGATAAACGGTGCTCTGAGTAATCGAGTGTTTGCTCTGAATGCAGAAGAGAGACTTTAGATGCTTTTGTTGTAATAGTTAAACAGGGATTTAGCAGGTTTGATCTGTTTGGGGCCATGAAGGTGAGGCCCAATGAATTAAAGGGTCCATATCCTACATTTTTCTCTCTTTTTTTTTCCTGAGGCGCACTTACTATGTTTATGTGGGTTCATGTATCAAAAACTATCATAATTCATTTTAGCATGACCATTTCCCATCCTCTCTTTGTCCATTAGATCTAAACAGGCTTTTTGCTTACTGTGACTTTAAGACTGATATATGTAAATGAGCTCTGTTTTTATTGGATGCCTTGTATTGTGCCTCATTCAAAAAGCAGTCCGGGCTAAAACACAACTTATAACTTCAGCCTGAGTGGGCGGGGGTTAAACTGCTGTAGGCAGAATAGTTGGATGTCAATGCGCTGGTTTTTGTGACATCACAGAATCAAAGAGTTCAAAACGAGCTGTTTTTTTAGGTCTATTTTCATACATGGACTGAATGGACTGGTGCATTTAAAAACCTTACACACTACATTAAACTCTTTTATCACAAAACACTGCAGGTTTGTTCTTCCATGATATGGGCCCTTTAAATCTGTAGCCATACTCTCATTAGATGTCTTGTTAAGTGGTTGAGTTTTATCCGACTGTTGTGACTGTTATCCAATTAAATTTCACATTATTCACCTCTGAACACAAGACACTCCCAGCACTGTTGACACTGGTGATTACGGCTTCACCTCTAACCAACAGAAGCTCTCAAAACCTGACATTAGTCACTCTAATTTGCAGAGCGGCTGAAGACATGGGAATGCGGGTCTGTCCTCCTTCCTGGCAGCTCATCTCCGCTTGTCTTGATGAAACAGCCCACTGCGATCGGGAGAGGCTTTCTGAATTCTTAATAACACTTTCGCATCTGCATCCCAGCAGATTACCAGACTTTTAACTACAATATTTGATATATATTGAATAATATGCATTATAATAGCATGTCTATACACTGTATACAAGTATCCTTCTAACTGGTGAATTCCGATACTATAAGCTACACCAACTACTGCGGAAAAGCACTGACCAATATGAGATGCTCTGTAGCAGCTGCACTTGAGCCTAAGGTCACAGCCCAGTGCCAAGCATGGGCTAGAGAGGTTTATAAAATGGATAGTTCCAGCCCTAAAATCTGATTGGCTGAGCTGTGTTCAAAGCCCTTGTAAAATCCACAATATATGCACACCCACGACCTCCTTTCAGCGACTGAACTCTGTATCACTGCGCCACAGCATGAAAAACCCTTGTGCTGTTAATGAATAATCTTTGGCTCTCATGCTGCTCACATGGAGCACCGAGTGTACTGATGAAGTAAGAACCCGGTTCTGTTTAAACTGAGGGGCTGACAACTTATGCTCTTAACTAGAACTGGGCTGGTCAGCTAGCTAACAGGCTAAAAGAGTAAACAGCCTAAACAGCTCCATCATTAATATCACAGGCTTGAATTAAAGCAGTTACAGTGTGATTTACTGTAAAACTGCAGGATAAAAGTCTAAAAATGTCACTTGAATGTTTTACACACTTCAAATGTTCATGTTTCAGTCAGAAGTCGCGTCAAACCCGAACAGCTCTGTACTCCCTAAACAGTGTTGAGGCGATGAAAGCTTAGAAATTCTAGCCTCTACAGCCAAACAGTGCATCATGTATCAAGTGTGGATGTTTCTGAGTCCCAAATGACTGTTTCTTAGCTGTGTTTTGCTCTGTTGGGCTGCAGGATCCAGTATTTAAACTCCTATGTAGTGCACTGTGTAGGGAGCAGGGAGCCGTTTGAGATTCAGCCCCAGCATGAGAAGAGGGCACCACTGGATTGGTGCTAAATAATTTTTGCAGTAAACAGTGCTGTGTTATCATATGATCATTGTTACAAGACAAAAAGTGAAAAAGTTCATGAAATGACTGCAGTGTCCAGCGATGGACGATGGAATTTGGCAGTCCATGGTTGCTTGGTACCAATGATACCATACTCTAAAGGAACTACATTTTTTGGTGGAATAGTTGTTTATGTCGATTATTATTAATGATTACTTACATTATTTTCTGAAACATTGTGTATTTTATCCTATTTTATGTTGCCCACCAGTTTATAAAAGCAATAAGCCACTTGAGGCCCTGCGCTACTGCAATTTTATCGCAGGGAAGGGAGTTTTACTCCGCTGCGCGTCGTGCCTAAGCACACCCTCTCCGTGATAAAATCTCAGTAACGCATGGTCTCAAGTGGCTTGTTGCTTTAACAAAGCCCTTCAGCATTAGAGCAGCGGACTGTGGAGCAGTGGAACTGCATTCAGAAGTATGAAACGGAACACACAGACTAAGATTCATACCTGATCAGAGCTCCATCAGCTTCTTTCTCTCCCTCTCCTCATCTCTGTTCAGCAACACATTATTTTTTATTTACTACAATTAGATGTACAAGAACTCAAGGCCTAGAGATCAATGCCTTTATTTTTTATTTGAACTGGCAAAAATCTCACCTGCCTGGCCTTCAGCAGAGCTGCTGCCTCTCTTAGAAGAAATATCGTACTGTGTGTTCATCTATAAGTTATGGAACTGAGCGATAAAACTGTGTTTTCACTGAAATGATCTTACTGTGAACAACAGCCTGGGGCTACGACTGATGTGCTGGTTTCAAATTCTGAAGAGAAATATGAAAAGAGTCACTGTCACTAATGTTGTTTCTATCTCTTTCACTCTTTTACTCTCCAGCTGTCTGTGACGTTTCTGAATAATTACACGTCAGCTAGCTAACATTCGTGTTCCCTTTACATCACATAAACCTGAAAATAGATATCTAGCTAACAAACAGCCAGAGCAAACTCCACAGCCAGCTATACTGACCACATTCCACACTGTATGTGGGTCTCTTCACTCTGTACTCCCTGTTTGACTCTGTGTGATGTATTTTGAATAAGTCCTAATGTTTATTTTAGTGAGCGTTTAGCCAAAATCCTGACACAGCTTCAGTGGTTAATGACTGAAGTTAATTTACAGAGCAGATAGTTACATCAGAAGCCTCCCCCAGGTCTCATATGATTGGCTTAGAACTTATGAGGTCTGTTTTGACTGGCTGAGCCAGGCATTACACTTTTCCGCTCTGCTAATCAGCGGAAGGGTTGCCATGTCCTCTTCTGTTATTGCCCTGCTGTCACAGTATATTGTATATTTAGAGACGCAATGGCTGAAGAGTGAAGAATGACTACGAAGAACTATTGATGATTTGAAATAATGATGTACATTTATTTTGGGGGGGCTAAATACCATTTGCAAGGGGCTAGAGCCCCCCCTTTAAACAGTACATAATAAATAAACAGTAACAGTGTATTAAATTGTGCAGGAGTGTGTCTCTGTAGAGGATGTGTTTAATTATTTACAAACAAAATGTAATTTGACCAGGTGTGCATTTTGCATATGTATTGTATAGACAAATGTATATATATACATGTTTACAATCATATGCAAAATGCACATATACATATATATGTATACATATATATATATATATATATATTACAGTTTTTAACTTTTAATGTAAGTTCATGTAAAGAGGTTTTATTCCAAGCAAATTTGGAGCATTTCTATTGGTCCATCTATATAAATATATTTTATTTTTCATATTTTAATTATTTTAATAACTATATTTAGCTGTTTTTCAGTTTTTGACATAAAAGACAACTAGCCTTTTCAAATATAATGTGTCAAAATTTCATGATGAACGGACCAAAAAAAATGGCCCAAAATTACTTGGAAAAAAATATTTATCCATTTATATATATATTCATGTGTTTTCTATACCATTTGGCAGCTCAACTGCCCATGACATTGTGTGAACCTTTTATGATGAAAAAGTAAAATAGAAATGGTCCCAAATGTACATTAAAATTTAGATATGTTTCCTTCTCCTGTGCAGATATAATTTAGGAGATACAAGATTTTGGTACAACAGTAGTAATATATACTGTCTATACTGAATATATACATTCTATACTGAATACCACTGCTGTCGGAAGAAAACCTTGCATCTCCAAAATGGTAACTTTACAGGAGAAGGAAAAAACCTACTTTACTTTTAATGGAAGTCAATGGAACCAGAGTTTTTTCCAAGTCATTCTGGGCCATTTCTTTTGGTCCATTCATCATGAAATTTACACACAATGTAAAGAACAACAGGCATTTTCAAAATATGTCAAAAAATACAAGGTTTTGCTCCGACAGCAGCGATATGTTAAATATCCAATTTGTAGACTTTAATAAATCACATACCGATTGATTATTAGAAGAGGAATATCAGTACTGATGGGTCTCAGTATGGGGCTGATATCAGCAGAACATGCTGTATGAGAGATTGGAGGGGATGAAGAATGAATGGGATTCAATAACAGTAATCCTGAAGTAGCACTATTTATTTTTATATTTTTATATATTTTTCCATTATAAACAGCTCATTTTAAAGCTTAGTGTAAAATATCTGATCAGCATTGATCGATACTGATGGTTTCAATATCAGTATCGGACAAGAAAAAGTGGTGTCGGGATATTTCAATGCATTATTAGAATTTACAAGAAATCTATATGAAATAATACTAATGTATCACCGTCATGTCACAGGACTCTCCGCTTGACTGAAACCCTTATTTGCAGTTTCACTGGCTCAAAATATTCCCCAGAGACGCCACTACCAGCGAAATGGGTTTCAGAAGTTTAGTCTGTGTGGCTTCTGCTCTTTCAGGTGTGTAAATACTGCAGATGAGGGTCTGGGGACAGAAATCTCGTCTCTCTGTCACTCCAACATGCCAGCAAGCCAATTTTTTGCCTGGTTGCATCTTCCCTTTCTCAGCTTTCCAAAATCAGAGTTAGACAGAAGCGAGAGCAACAAGAAACGGGAGCCATTTCTCAGAAACGTCGTTCTGCCTTCATAATCGCTTATCTTCAAATTGATTCCTGGAACCTCCACCAGCAGTACGGACATGCTGGTCCACAGCTGAGGCCACGTTCTGCTTGGCACATTTCATGCTTGCTTAGGAGAGGCCTGTTAATAATAGAACACTGATATCTACAAGCATCTGTGTTGCGTAACGCGAATGACGAACGAAGAGCCTTTGACTAGAAGAGTTTTGGTAAACATAGCCCGTCCCTGGAGAGTGTAGTATTAATAACTATTACACAACACATTTCAGTCCTCTGGTGAAAACACCCACGAGGTCCAGATCTTCTGACTTAGCAACAAAACATCTAAACATCTAATAACTTGTTAACTAATTAATATACAACACTTGCGATGAAAATCCCAGCTGTGTCTCTGTAAACACTACCTTTAACAGACTATTTAAACAGATTTTATGATCAAGTACACTCTTAAAAAGATGGTTCTTCAAGGGTTCTTTGGTAAAGGAAATGGATCATGAGTTATATATAGAACCGTTTCATGCTTTAATGGTTCTTTGCATGGTGAAATGGTTCTTCAGATCGATGGACAATGTGTTGTATAAAAAGCAAAACCATTTTGGTGCTAAATATAACCATTTCCAAAAAGGTTCTAGATAGAAGCATACATAACACGTTCTCCATCATTTCACCATGCAAAGAGCCATTTAAGTGTTATGGTTCTTCAGATTGATGGAGAATATTTCATATATAGGGCTATACAGAACCATTTTCAAAAAGGTTCTAGATAAAACCATATACAACACGTTCTCCCTCATTTCACCATGCACCGAGTCATTTAAGCATGAAATCGTTCAATATAGAACTCATAGCTCTAAATGCAAATGCAAAGAGCAATTTGAGTACTAAATGGTTCTTCGGATTGCTGGAGAATGTGTGGTATATGAGGCTATATAGAACCATTTTCAAAAAGGTTCTAGATAGAACCATATACAACACATCAATCTTCAACACATTCATTTCCATCGGTCTGATGAACCATTTTACCAAGCAAGGAACCATTTAAGCATGAAATGGATCTATATAGAACTCATGGGTCTAAATAGAACTATTCCCTTTACTAAAGAACCCTTGAAGAACCATCTTTTTTAATGGTGTAGAGAATGTTGAATGCACCTAAGGACATCACAAGGTCATCTCTCTCAATAAACACTGTAGACATTCTGTTATATACATGGAGAGTCTCAAAGCAGCCCAGTTTCAGAGCAAGTGGACACATTACAGCATCACGGTTCTCCTGATTTGTCTTCTTTAGACACACCAACCCAACAAACACCAACATTCTTCAACAAACACCATCAATCTTTAAAGAGCAATTCTACATTTCTGTATAATTAATTGGTTTAAATGTAATCAAAGTCATTCAGAGCGGTTTGGTGTGAAGTGCTTTGTTTTAGAGGTCAGCATTGTTCACAGTGGTGGTGAAAGAAACCAAATGTCCACCTCTAAAAGATAAAGTTTTGGCCTAAAATGTATTTTAATATATCATTCATAGTGGAGGGATACATACAGGGTGCTGTGAGGCAAAATAGTCCCCAAAGAAAACTATATTTGTGTTGTAGTCATGGTGACCCCTGGTTCCTATCACCACCACTGTAAAGACATCTGAACCATTTCACACCAAACCACTCTGAATCACTCCTCACCTCACACACTCAACTATGCAGGTATTTTACAAATTGGTGGAATTTCTCATTAACAAACTCCATTATTCTCCACCAAACACCAGTGTTCTCCACCAAACATCATCGTTCTACACAAACACCAACTCTCTACTGGCAGCTACAACACATCAACCCAACATTTGGGTTTGTTGGTGTTTGGTGGAGAACACTGGGTTGGTGTATTCTAGTCTTGGACATTCTGAGCACGTTCCTCAGGTTGTTGGGCTTTGTTGGTGTTTGTTGGAGAACATTAAGTTGGCATGCTCTTGGTTCTACTTGGACATTCTGAAGACGTTCCTCAGGCTGTAGCAGCAGATGATCTCCTTGAGGGTCTTGCGCATCTCCTGACTCCTGAAGGCGTAGATGAGGGGGTCAATGACAGAGTTGCACATGATCAGGATGAGGTACATGTTGAAGTGCGACATGAAACACATGCAGTAGAGGTTCCTGGGGCAGGAGATCATGAGGATGAGGTGGAGGAAGAAGGGCGCCCAGCACACAATGAAGATGCCCAGCAGGATGGTGAGGGTGATGGCCGCTTTCATGCTGGCCCGCTGGTGGATGGAGTTGTAGCCGGGCAGGGCGGCAATGCGCTTGACGTGTGAACGAGCCAGCATGAACATGTGGCTATACAGCGAGGCCATGAGCGCCAGCATGATGAAGAACATGGACACCAAACACACGATGACGGGCGTGCTGTCTGAGTAGATTATGAAGACGATTCCACAGCCGGTGCAGAAGGTCCAGATACCGGCGATGATCAGGGCCGCCCGCCGGACCGTCATGATGTTGTGGTAGCGCAGCGCGTAAAAAATGGTCACGTAGCGGTCCACCGCAATGGCTAGAAGACTGCACATGGAGGCCACCACTGAGATGCAGATCATGGAGTCAAAGACGTTGTCCATCTGCCTGATGAAGTGGTCTTCCACCACCAGCTGTTGGTTGTTCAGTAAATAGATCACAATGGTCTCCCATGCGTTTGAGACGCTAACCAACATGTCTGCCACAGCAAGACTACAGACGAAGAAGTACATGGGCGAGTGCAGGTTCTTGTTCTTCACAATGGCGCAGATGACCAAGATGTTCTCCAGAAGACTGATGATGCCCAGAATGAGGAAAACCTCGGTGGCGATGTTCAGCTGCTCACATGCTTTAGATTTGGTCTGGGATGGAGCCTCAGTAACGTTGGGGAGGTAAGAAAGGTGGCTGGAGTTAACCATGAAGGTCCAGAGGGGAAGAGGAACAGTGGTGGTCTCAGAGACGTTCATCTTGGCAGAGCGATTGGACTGAATAAGTTCCAGAGGTTTCTGTGGGTCAGTAGGTTGGTGAAGGCGGCATCATTGTCCTGTATGAAATGGAAGAATGAGTAAGATTAATAAAGGTAATGAAATATTAAAGTATTGAAGCTTGTAAAATATTAAAGCCAGTTCATTAGATAGGTGCCTAATAATTTCTGTGAAATAAAAAGGGAAAAAAGGGTTCTTTAGTAATGCAAACGCATCATGAGTTCTGTACAGAACCATTTCATGCTTTATTGGTTCTTTGCATGGTGAAATGGTTCTTCAGATTGATAGAGACTGTGTTGTATATGGTTCTATTTGGACCAAAAAGGGTTCTGCTACTGTTACGATGTCAAGCTTGCAACAATAGCAAAACCCTTTTGATGCTAAATAATAGCCATTTTCAACAAGGTGCTAGATAGAAACATACATAACATGTTCCTCATCATTTTACCATGCAAAGAGCCATTTAAGTATTATATAGTTCTTCAGATTGTTGAAGAATGTGTTGTATATGGGGCTATATAGAACCATTTTCAAAAGCGTTCTAGATTGATCCATGGACAACACATTCTCCATCATTTCACCATGCAAGTAGTCATTTCAGTATTAAGCTGTTATTCAGATTACTGGAGAATGTGTTGTATATGAGGGTATATAGAACCATTTTCAAAAACGTTCTAGATAGAGCCATATGCAACACATAAATCTCCATCAGTCTGAAGAACCATTTCACCACTTAAAGTACCATTTAAGCACGAAATGGTTCTATATAATATAACACTGTATAAAATGAAAGAATGTGTAAGAATAATAAAGTTAATTAAATATTAAAACTTTGAAGACAGTAAAATATTAAAGCCAGTTTATTAGGTACTGAATGCCTAATAACTTCTGTGAAATTTTAAAAAAGACATTTTTTATATAATCATCATGTTTGTTGTATTTGACTGTGTAAGTATTGTAGTAATACTCTTAATTCATTGTTAGATTTTGGATGGGTTCAATTCTTGAAATGGCCAACAGAAATTTATCCAATCAAGATTGTTTTCTCCATGGTATCTAGGCAGATACAGCCAACCAGCTCTCCTACTGGTTAGGACCTCAGGATCTGGACTGAAGACCTCACACATTAGAATAATTCTGAACATAATTAGGGAGTGACCGAGAAATCAACGAATCACACGTCGATTAACAATGGGTGGGACCAATTAGGTGAGAAAAAACATCACTCCAGGTCTTCTGGAAGTTCTAGGTACATCACTGACTGTGAGCTTTAGTCTAAGCAGGTTTGTGTTGTTAGGAATGGAAAACAGCGGCAGCGGCTCTATGTTAGAACTGTAACCGTCATGGTCACAAGATCATGTTTGTTCCTTTTTTCTTACCATGTATGCCTGTGTTATATTACTGCTAGCATTTCCACCTACAGCCACAGGGGGAGCTGTGATCTATACTGACTCCTGGAGGCAGGTACAGGAAATAAAAGGGTAGTGAAACAGGAAGCAGATGAGAGTTGTTTGGTCAACACATGCACTCTTAGCTTTGGTTATTTGTCTCCTTTACCAGGAAACTTGTGTTTCCATGCTGGTGAGGAGACTCTACACCACCCATCAGTCTACTGTTGGTGTAAGGGTTACCCCTCATTTACTCAGCTGGACATCCCACCAGAAAAACACCAGGAAGAAACTCTCTGGACAGTTTCACCTTTCCACTGGACTATCCTCACACAAGAACCATCTCCACCATCTATGATGAGGCTGTATAGTAAAATTGGACTCAAGGACTTCACTGTCTAAATCCTGGACTGAGCAGTTGTATTTTGTATTTTGTATTTTGTATTGTGTTTTTGTTGCTGTTTTCTTTTTGTATATAGGATTTGGTGCACACCTAATACACTTTGAGGGTTTCGCGGTATATACACCGATCAGGCATAACATTCTGACCACCTCCTTGTTTCTACACTCATTGTCCATTTTATCAGCTCCACTTACTATATAGGTGCACTTTGTAGTTCTACAGTTACAGACTGTAGTCCATCTGTTTCTCTGCATACTTTGTTAGCCCCCTTTTACCCTGTTCTTCAGTGGTCAGGACCCCCATGGACCCTCACAGAGCAGGTATGACCACCACGTCAGTGTTACTGCAGTGCTGAGAATGATCCACCATGAGGAATGTCTTCATTTTTACAGCTTCCTTCAAATTAAAACCTTCTAATTAGCATAAATTTAGAGTCATTTTATACATGTATCTGCAACAATGCTGGTTTTTATACTACTGAATACAACGATCCAAACTCTTGCATTGTGGTGTATTATAGAAAAAAATCAGCAGAACAAGAGAAAAACAATCTTCACCATTGAAATCAATGCATTAAAGTTTCACATAGTGGTGTGTAAAAGTCAGAGACCCCCTTTATTTATTTCATTTCCAGTCAAAACAGCCATTAACTATGTTTTTCAGCAACAGGAAAAAACCCAAAGCATATATTTAACAAAAATATGCAGAAACCTCAATAATTAAATCTAATCTCAGCTGTGTGAGTCAGTGAGTCACTCTTTCCCTTTATTCCAGCTTCCATTCTTTTCAGGAGCCTCACTTTCAGTTCCTCAAAGAATCTGCAGACACACCTCCAAAGTTCAGTCTTAGAAGCTGGTTGATCATTTTCTGAAGTAATCAAACACATTCAGTGGTGTTGAGGTCTGGACTCTGGGGCGGTCAGTCCATTGTTCAGCTTCTTTGTTTGATGTGTCCGTCTCCTTTTCTCAGTGAGGTTCTTCTTGATCAGCTACACATGCTTTCAGACCCACAGTGCTGAGTCGTCTTCTCACAGTGGAAGGATGGACAGAAACACCTGTGGATGTTTTCAGATCTGAAGCAGCTTGATTTTCTCCTCTCTCTCAGAGATGAAAGCTTTAAGTGCTGTTTATCTGATGGGGGCAGTTTTGGGGTCTACCAGGTCTTGCGGGTGGTTGTTAAGAGACACATTTTCTCTGTAGCTGTAACTCCACTTTTGGAATCTCTTATTTCTATTCCTAATGCAAGTGGATTATCTAATATCAAATCTCCACAGAAACATCTCGTGAAAAAAGGATAACTTGTACTTATTCTTAATATTAAGTGCCACCAAGTCAATGTCCACTCCTGGTGACCACATGGATATTGTTTCTTTAGAATACTCTGTCTTCTGTTTGGGTCTTTGGGCTTCTTTATGGATTGTTTATAGTTCTTCTCAGAATATTTCCAAAATAGTTTGGCCATCTGGGTTTCACATGAGAGGTGAGCCTTGATGTGGTCGAGATGTGGTTTGTATGTTTTCTTTGCTGTCCAAGGTTCTCTAAAAATTCTACACCAACACCAAAGTTCAAAGAACCACAGAGCTCCAGCTCCTTCGTTCTTGTTTCGCCAAGCACCAATCTGTGTCATATTTCTTGATTGCTGGATCCTCTATTGTTAATAATTGATCTGAGTAGGTAAAAGTTGCCCACCATTTCCAAATCCTCTCCATCACTGGCTGTGTTTACAAAACAAAGATTTTTGCCAATCTGATTGAATACATTCCAATTACAGATTAACACTGAGGTGTTTATTTGCTCACTCTACTCAACAGTCTGATGGAAAATCTCTATTTTCATGCTCACTACAAGTAATCCTATCCAAAATGACGTGCATGCATTGAGAGACCGCTTAGTGTAAACGTTACCATGACAACCAGCATCACATGAGTCCAGTCAGAGTGAGATGAGCAGCAGTGAGCAGTGCTTGTGTTTATAATTACTTTAAAATGATGTCAGACTCAGGAAAACGTCCTTCACATGTCCTTATTAAAGAAGGCCGAGAGGAAGACGTCGTGTTCTGAGACACATAAGCTGGACGTCCGTCCCACCGCCGTCTTTTAAAGATCAGAGCATAAACTTGGTCTCCTCTGCAGACCAGTTTCTGCTCCGCCATGTTGAACGGTATAAACTCTCACTAAGATGCACCGAACATGATCAGAACGTACTTAAACTTTCCGATAGGGAAAGTAATCAGATACAGGCGTTTATACGGATATTATTCTTTTATTTAACAGATTATTTACAGGATTACCCTCCTCGATCAGTCGGATAGAAACTGTATTCCCAAATGGCCTCAATCGGACTGGACTATTCTGACTGAGGTGTTTACATGGACGTATTCTATTCCGATTGAGCTATTAGTCAGATTATTAACAGATTATTAGGCTGCATGTAAACATGGCTAATGGTTTTTCCTGTTTGCAAAACCTCATATTGAGCTGAAAACCCGTTTTTTCACTCTTTTCTTTAACTTTCCTCATAAGGGGCTGCAGCTCTATTAGATTTTCTATGAAACTTTTACTTAATGTACTGGAAATTAAATAAATAAAGGGCAGTCTCAGACTTTTGCACAGCACTGTGTACCAACTCTGCTTTTAATTACTCAGATAAACACACAGGCATTAATCCTCTGCTGGTCTGTCATCACCTCCTGTGCACGACTGTGAGATTGTTTATCCATAAAAGGTAGAACAAATCCATTTCTGGCTCAAGACCTTCCTGAAACACAGCTCTGTTCACATCCCCACATTGAAGAACGCTCCTCGTCTTCACGGTGATGGATGAGGCATTGATATCCGAGGCGAGGCCGTGGTTAATCCCAAACAGCCCTGTAAACACGTTATCACCCATTCTGATTAATTATTCCATTTGAATAAAAAGAAACAGCACATTTGTGTGTCACCCAGTAGTGCTGGGCTGATTTTACAAAGCTCCTTTTATGTCCATGAGTATATGGGTCAGTCATTAAAGCTGCATGTTCTCACCTCTCGCAGAG
>NW_023494787.1:3816193-4018693 GCF_904425465.1 Colossoma macropomum | reverse complement strand
TGCTGCCCTCTGGGAGCTCTAACAGAGCCTGCGATTGATCATCCACTGCCCCCCGTTTGCAGGGATGAATAAAGCAGAGTTAAGGGAAAGTGCAGGGTTAGCGCCAGTGGAGAGAGTCTCGGTTCACTCTGTACAGAAATTCCGAGCGGAACAGAGTGAGCACTTATTACTGTCATCCAGAGGACACTTCAGCTGATGGTGTCAAAGCAGTTTAAAGCGATAGTTCTATCATTCACTCAGGCTGTCGATCAGCGAGAACGCGTGGCTTCTGAAGGTTGCTTCTTTAGTTTTAGCGCTGGAGCTACAAGGCTAACGTAGCTAAGTGTTAATGGAAGTTTATACCCCACCAATTAGCATTGTGCTCTAGTGCAGCATTTAGACCTCTAAACATGTTTTGTTCTATCTGCTGTATTTGTTTTTACCTGTTTGAGCATTTTTGTCTTAGACGTGTCTTCCTCTGTACTGTATTATCACTGTCAAACAAAACCATGTATCTCTATTTCTGTCATTTTTCATTTTTTTACAGAATGTAATCATATCAGCTGCCTATTACAATGTATTAAAATTTCATAATGATAGAAATGCTCCAAAAGTCTTACACTAACCTCTATTCAGAGTCAGGAACATGATGATATGCAGTGTGTTGACATGCTGAGATACGTTTGACAGAGACAGTGAAGATGCTCTCTTTAGTGTGGTTTAGAGTCTGTTTTGCTTTGTTCTGCGTATCAAGTCATGTCTTCAGCTGCTATCAGACCTGCTGGGGGGAAGTTCTTGGGTGTCTTGATGCTCCAGATTAGGGGTCGACAACCCAAATGTTAAGAAGAGCCGTATTGTCCTCAAACTATCAAATCAAACTACCTTGGTGGCCACAACACTTTATGTCCATTTTACCATCTTGGCTGTAAATATGTCTCAGTCTGTGCTGATGTACTAATATAGGCTAAAAAATATAATATAAACAAACACACAGACTCACTTTGCTCTGCTTTAAGCTTTAGCTCAGCTATAGCTGCTTTTCTCACATCTCCAGCAGGAAACTTTTCCACAGAGGTAAAACAGTTTCTTGTAAAATGTCTCCAATTCTTGACTTTTTTTACAATGTGCACAATGTACAGGTAAAGTTGCTTCTCATTCACAGCTTCTTGTTCAAATTTTCCCGTTCCACCTTAAATGGTGACTGGGGCGCCAGAATGAAACTGCTGAACCATTTAAGGTGGAACGGGAAAATTCGAATGAGAAGCTGGTGAATGAGAAGCAACTTCAGCCTGGTGACCTTTTAGTGTTTGACAGTTTGCAGATTAAACCTATCAGGAAACCAGCTGGAGAGATTATAAACGCTAATAAGTCCATTCATCTCCAAATTATTGATGTTCATCTTAAATCTCTCTCTTTGCCGTTTCATTAGCTACTAGCTAGGCGAGACTGTTGTCTGTGTTGCTATGGTGACCAGCAGTCTGCGCTGATCTTCAGGGTTAAAGGGTGAATTAGCAGTTCTACATTAACTCCAGAGTTTAAGATCATTTATTGTTAAACTGTGTTGAACGATCAGCAGAGCTTTATTTTACTGTAAAGGAGGATTATTTTATTTTTACCTACAAACCTAATTCTGCTGTGGAGCCACAACAGGGCAGTAAAAGCCGCATGTGGTTCTGGAGCTGCATGTTGCTGACCGCTACTCCAGATGAAAAAAAGATTAGAAATTTCATGTTTAATGTTCTTGCAGAAACTGTGACATAGGCCAATATTTTCACTGCTCATCTCACTGTTTAAAAGCTTAGATTTTGCCTGTTAGATGATTATTTACCTTACAGATACAGACTGGATGTATTGAAGGGGAATTCCACCATTTTTTCCAAAATTTCAAAACTTTAGTCATTCAGAGTGGTTTGGTGTGAAATGGTTCAGATGTCTTTACAGTGGTGGTGATAGGAACCAGGGGTCGCCATGACAACACAAATACAGACATTTTATTTACTATCCAAAACCACCAGTGAACGTACACGAGTCTTCTGAGTTTATATGGAATGATGATGGAAAAATTATGGAAAATCGTATTGTGGAAAATCTGAAATTATATATATATATATATAATTTTTTTCTTTTTTTTTTGGACTATTTTGCCTCACAACACCCTGCATGTATCCCTCCACCATGAATGAATTTTTAAAAAAGGCCAAAACTATCATAACACAATGTCTCAGACATCAGGCAGTGAATTCATAACCACTTCATGTAATACATTTTTTTTCTGTAAGGGCGCTTTTAAATGTGGATGTCTGGTTCCTATCACCACCACTGTGAACAACTCTGATTTTACACCAAACCACTCTGTTTAATAATGCATAAATTTTGAAAAATTGATGGAATTCTTTTTTACACATTTTCTTTTTTGGTCCATTTTTTCTGCCATTTTTCTTCTTGGCCAATCTTAATTCTCTTCTAATGTCTTATTCTATTCTATTCAGTTTTGAGGAAATGCATATCCAGTTTCTAAAGGCTTTCTGTTTATGTCCACAGTCAGGTGTATTAAATGGTTAACACCTGTAGGAGATGAGTCTGAGGAGAGAGGAAATTATAGTGCTGTCACACAGCAGGTAAATTAAACAGGACTTTAATGACACCCTTCGCCTGTTTGATGATGGTTAAACGGCAGCGTGATGATGTTTTTCGATCGTTTCTAGTGGTAATATCATATATTTCTGAGTGAACAGGCACCGAAAATTACTTTAAAGCTTGTTTAAGAGCACTCAGCTGTGTCTAACAGCTCCTAGATAACATCTACGTGGGACTCCTAAATGAGGTTGTGAGGTGGAAATGGAGAGTAATGACAGGTTCATGCTCAGCTGGAACAATACAGAGCAAAACTGAAGTGTTCATTTAAGCAAAGTTGTAAACAGCTGGACACCATAAGTTCATTCAGCTCTGATTTAAATCCAGGCTTTCCAATCCTGCTTCTCTAACGCAGTAATCCAGTGCATTTTAGTGTTTTCCAGCTCCAACACTCAAACATATGTTTAAATAATTTAATTTGGCATGGAAGTTTTCTAGGTTAAAGAGAAAGTCCACAATTTTTGAAAAAATTATGTATAATTAAATTATTGAGTGGTGGTGATAGGTACCAGGGGTCACCATGACTACAACACAAATATAGTCGTTTTATTTACCATCTAAAACCACCAGTGAACCTACACAAGTCCATAAATAGATTTTCAGGCTTTACTATCATAAAACAGTGTCTCAGACATCAGGCAGTGAATTCATAACCGTGTCATTTCTGTGAGGGAGCTTTTAGAGGTGGACGTCTGGTTCCTGTCACCACCACTGTGACCAGTTCTGACTCCGTAAGTTTCTCTAGAACAGAGCGTTTCACACCAAACCACTCTGAACCTCTCTGAACCGCTCTGTTTACATCTTAACCACTTAATTATGCAAATTTACCTACAAGTAGAGTCAGTTATTCATTCAACCTAATGAGAAACTGTAGAACAGACTCAGTTTATATCACAATACCTACATTTAGAGTCGGTTATTCATTCAGCCTAATGAGCAACTGTAGAACAGTCTCAGTTTATATCACAATACCTACATTTAGAGTCGGTTATTCATTCAGCCTAATGAGAAACTGTAGAACAGACTCAGTTTATATCACAGTACCTACATTTAGAGTCGGTTATTCATTCAGCCTAATGAGAAACTGTAGAACAGACTCAGTTTATATCACAATACCTACATTTAGAGTCGGTTATTCATTCAGCCTAATGAGAAACTGTAGAACAGACTCAGTTTATATCACAATACCTACATTTAGAGTCAGTTATTCATTCAGCCTAACGAGAAACTGCAGAACAGACTCAGTTTATATCACAATACCTACATTTAGAGTCAGTTATTCATTCAGCCTAATGAGAAACTGTAGAACAGACTCAGTTTATATCACAATACCTACATTTAGAGTCAGTTATTCATTCAGCCTAATGAGAAACTGTAGAACAGACTCAGTTTATACCACAATACCTACATTTAGAGTCAGTTATTCATTCAACCTAATGAGAAACTGTAGAACAGACTCAGTTTATATCACAATACCTACATTTAGAGTCAGTTATTCATTCAACCTAATGAGAAATATGCAAAAGTTGGTCACCCCTGACAGAAGGTTTTCAATTTAAATTCAATTTGATGAATTTATGATAATAATGGTGATTACAACTCAAGAGACATGCCTACTGGACAGTCCTCACTTTGGGTTTGTTATCTAACTGTGAAATGCTGCTTTAGTGAGAATATCCAGTGGATGAGCAACAATCATTTTTCTGCACTTTTGCACCTCAGCATGACAAATTCCACAGCCATGTGCGCTCAGTGCAGGGGTTTTTCCTAAGCAGCAGCTCGTGGTGAAGCCTGCAGCCGAGGGTTAGATTAAAGTTAACAGATCAAATCAGCTGCCACCTACACAGCCACGCTAACGGTGCGCGTGCTGAAAGCCGGTGGTGAGTCAGATGTTGAGGCTGCAGCTGTGGCCTATTTCAATCAGCCTTCATCATTCAGTCTTGAGGAACGACGGACACTCGTTTAAGGCCACTGCACTGTGAGGCCTTTTACTGGCTGTGAAAAGCTTCTTTTGTGTTTCGTGTTTCCACCTCGGCTCCACCGGGCTGGAAGATGTTTTTAATTCACCCAAAGAGTTCCTCACCTCGTCTCATTAACCACCGCAATGCAGATGCTAATGGGGCATTTCGCTTGTATTGTTTGCTGGTTCTCTTCAGCACTTAGGAGCCTAGAGTTGTTGTCTTTTTGCTGTTATTTACATATAATTACAGGCAGCACTGTGCAAAAACCGTCTGATAATATGATCTGTAAAGCTGTTTATCTGGGCTATAAGCATTTGTTTGTTAAAAAAACACACTAACATTAGAATAAATACAAATAAATGATGCATTGTGATTGTTTTGTTTGTGTTTAACCATTTCCAGATTTCTCTCCTCGAGGAAGTCCTGCATTTTCAGTTGCCATCCAACATCTAGTCTGACGAATCAATCCTTAGTTAAATTAGACTGACTGCTGATGGAATTCAACAAATGTGATGGCTGCGGTTAGCGTGTGAAATACCCCCTGGTATTCGGGGGGTCCTATGTTGGCTGGCTAATCCAGTGTTGGCTGGCTGCTAAACCACTCATCATAGTTTTTCATTGGCAACAAAAGGTTTGGTTTTAACAGTTCTTCTGGAAATGTTCTGTTCTAGTTTGGTAATGCGTTCTTTCTTACATTAACTGAGATCTTCTTTGGTCTTCAGTTTAAGAAAGCAGCTACAATTCACTCTTTCCTCCAGTCTCTTGGGAAATTGGGCAGGTTTCAGATTTACAACTATCTGAAAGGTGTAATTTGTTCATTTCTTTGTTTAAAATATTCCAAAATAAACCAAAATTATCAAAATAATGTGAGGAAAAAGCAGTTTTGACATCACCACTACCACCACCCACTCCCTGCAGGAAACCACATTAAACAGCAAAGCAAAGACAGAAATAGAAGCAAAACAAGGGTTAGCATTGGTGCTGCTTTCCACCACTGGAGAGTGGAGCTCTTGATGAGCAAACAGATAAAGTTTGATGCTGAACTTGCAACATTTCTTCTAGACTGGTAAGTAAACAGCTGTTAATGCTAACACTTGAGGGAGGAGGGACTGTGCATTTCCTTGTGTCTTAAGATAGAGGTGGACAGCACAACTTTCTGGTGTCGCCCCTATTTGTTTGGAGTGTATGAATTTGACAGGTTGCATCATCTTTTAAGAGTATGGCTTTATGTTGAAATATAATCTGAAGAATTCACTAAACAAACTGCAAAACAAAGTAAAGAATATGTAGCACGTTTGTCCTGCCAGCTTCAAAAGTCCTTGTTTATGCAGAGCTGCTGCAAGTAGTATTAAAGCCAGTGTGGGGAAGAGAAGGTACACTTGAGTTAGCTTAGTGCTAGCATTATATAATCCTTCCCATAGAGAGGCTAGTGAACATTAGTGATGATATAATGATATAAATCAAATAAAACAGGCTTTTCAAAAGTAACAATCAGAGGTTGTGATCTTCAGAAAATGTAACCTATGTTTGATTCTGATGTGTATCTTAATATGAAATAAGACCTCTAAAGCTGCACTTCAGTTAGCTTAGTGCTAACAAAATATAATGATTCCCATAGAGGGGCTAGTGAACATTAGCGATGATGTAATGATAGAAAGCAAAAAAAACAATATATATATATATATATATATACACCGATCAGGTATAACATTATGACCACCTCATCTGTTTCTCTGCATACTTTGCTAGCCAGCACAACATACACTAACACACCACCACCACGTCAGTGTTACTGCAGTGCTGAGAATGATCCACCACCTAAATAGTACCTGCTCTGTGAGGGTCCATGTGGGTCCTGACCACTGAAGAACAGGGTAAAAGGGGGCTAACAGAGTATGCAGAGAAACAGATGGACTACAGTCTGTAACTGTAGAACTACAAAGTGCACCTATATAGTAAGTGGAGCTGATAAAATGGACAATGAGAACAAATGAGAAACAAGGAGGTGGTCATAACGTTATGCCTGACCGGTGTATATATGACAAGGATGGTTTATTGATGTATTGATCCTTTTTTTCCATTTTTTTAGGATTATTATTGTGTAAAGAGTTCGCTAAGGTGACATAAGCTAGTCAATTAATTAATTAATGCTATTAGCATTTATACTAGCCTCTACAGAATAAGTTTTTTGGCTCATATTTAAACTTTCTTCGATTCTGAGTGAGTGTGAGTGCTGAACAGTGCAGTACATCATTTTAGACAACGAGTTCAACTAACTGTAACTTACAAGTAAGAAAGCTAATTGGCTAAATTAACCACTAGAGTGGCGCTAAATGATCAAAAAGACACCTGAATTGTGTCTGTGGTTACTGGGAGTCCAGCTGTCTCTCAAGCAGATGGAAACCAAACTAGAACTAGAACCGTAAGTCTGTATTCTTCTAACTATCATATTAATAGCACTCTCTAAAAAGTAGGCTAACACGTTCTTGTTGTGTTTTTACTGTATTTGTATTTATTTGTATTTATTCTAATGTTATAAAGTGGTTTTTACTGGCAAGCTTTTGATTTACTGCCCAGATAAACAGTTTTGGTGGCTGCCTGGGGCTTTTTCACAGTGCTGAATATTTACATATTAGATTTACGTTCTGTATGGAAAGTCTGCACTTCTGACTTTTATGTGTTTCAACATTAAACAGGATAAAACAGCAAAAAACACAAGAAATAACCTTCCATCAAATTCAAATCATAATGAAATATCTCCTCTTCTACTTACAAAAACCAGTGTTGTATGGATCAGAAGTTTAGGATCGGCACTTTCCACACGATTTTTCCACTTGTTTCAAAGAGCGGCGAGTGAGATAGAACTCCATTAAAGTATATGAGCTTTCACACCCTGTAACTTCAATATCTGGGTGAATTCACTGTGAGTTGCGCAGTCTTCTAATTCCAGTCATTCCGCCTCTCAGTAAGTCAATATTGGCTTTTCTCCTTTAATTTCTCTGGTTTCTCAGGAGGTTTAACCCCATTTCAGTCCTGCAGTCCACCTGCACTCCTCAGGTGTGTGTTTCATGCTCTAACACAGCTAATGATGCTTCTCTAATGACAGCACTCAGATGCAGGAAAGCCAAACCTGTGCAGCTCTGCTGGACTGCAGGTAAACGTGGCTTTAAAGGGCCCATATCCTAAATTTCTCCTGCATTTCATTTTTGTTAATTCAGATGTCCACTCACAACATCTGTGTTATTTTATGTATTAAAAATGATCATCATTCATTTCTACATGACCTTTTCCTACCCTTTACCCCTTAGAATTAAACAGGCTGTTTCTGTTACTGTGCCTTTAAGACCGATATATGTAAATGAGTTATGTTCTGAATGGCTGCCCTGCCTTCACTCAAAAGGTTGAAACACTCCTTATAACTTCAGTGTGAGTGGGCGGGGCTAAACTGCTATAGGCTGAATAGGTGCCTATAAATGTGGGCTTTTGCAGCTTAGTTTCTGTATATGGACTGAGTGGTATGGAAGTCCAGAGAGGCCTTAAGCTGTTTTCTAGAGAAAATGAGTTCATTATCTTTTGATTTCAAGATAACAACTTTATCTTGATCATAATATAATTAACTTGTTATCACAAGAAAACAACTTTGTTATCTTGAAATAACAAGATAATTAACTTATTTCAACATAACAATCCAGAAAAGTATAACTAACTCATGGCCTCTCTGGACCTCCGTAGAGTGGACTGGAGATTTGATTAATATGTTTTGAAACTTAACCCCTTACATTCCACCGGCAGACCCAAAGTTTTATTACACACATCTATAACCTAAGAATAGCTCAGCCAGTTTGCACTGAAGTCCCTGTAGTTCCTGAACAATAAGCCTTAGTATGTAATAAACCTGAGATTTTAAGGGGCTAAAACAATGTTTGCACAAAAATATTTCATAAAAATACACAAGGACATTCAGCTTCCCATGATATGGACCCTTTAAAGGTGCATGAAATTGGATCTCTAGCATTTATGAGGTAATTGACTTTAATATTGGAACAATATTTTCTGCTCTGCTCCACTTTCCCTCTCTGACCATGATCCTCGTCCCCCAAAGAGTCCATGGTGGCCAACGGAGTGCAGTTAGAGTCATGATATGCGTCCACTTGCAGTTTTCCTTGCCTCATTCCGCTGCGTCAGATCTCTCTGCTCACCGCTGGTGGGCGTTTCTGTGTTGTTATGGAAATGGAGGAAGCGTATTGATCACATCTGGGGCAGTAAACGATCTGATACGCTGTTCGCTGCTGCACACAGGCTTACATTGAGCCTAAAATACAGACGTATTTTTATGATTTTGTAATTCCCAGAATGCATCTGTTTTGCTCTCCTGTGTGGACCAAGGGCCGCATTACAGAAACGTCCTATATTCTTGTCTTAACTTAAGATCTGACAGGTCAAGATCAGATATTTCACAAATTCGTATCACAGAAGCAAATCTGATCTGTTCTTATTTTACAGCATCTTATCTCGAAATCTTAACTTACTCAATCGAAGTCAACAATCAGCTGTCACATCTGTTACCTAGCAACCGACCATACGCACACAGCTGAAACGTAAACAGAATTAGCTACTGGTAGTGATTTAAAAAGGTCAAATAAAACTGAAATGTGATAAACAAAGTTAATAATATGGTGAGAGCGCCCCCTGCTGTGTATCAGAGCGTCGCCACTCCACAGTTTCAGTCTCCATTTCCCAAACACTTCAGCCGAGCGCGCTAACGTTACTCCTCCTAATAAACAGACACGCGTTCAGCTCCGTCTCCTCATTATTCACCACCATCACTGTAATATTTCATCATCAACATTAACACACGAAGGTGATCAGAGGGGCGGTGGAGATCGAGTCTGCAGCGTCTGAGATCTTTAAAACGCAGAGTTAGAAAAGAAAATCATCTCACAGTGAAAGCAGCGTTTTACAGTAGGAATAAATGGAGCTCATTATGCTGGTAGTAAACTATGCTGCCTGACACTGCATAAAACAATAGAAACAGATGGTTAAAACAGAAGTTAGGACTCCTCTGGGGTTTATCTTACAGTTAGGACAAAATTTAGCTTGGAAATTCTGTCTAGTTAGGATGTTGGTGTGATCCTGTTTTCTCATCTGGAGTTAATGATGAGATTATGAAATTAAGAACTGTTGTTCTGTAACAGCTTCTGTCTTAAATTCAGTCCGTACTGAAGTTGTCATGGTGACTAAACAGAAAGGATAAGATTTCAGACTTAAGAGAGACTTTAGAGTCTCGGTTCCTCTCAAGGTTTCTTCCTCTTGCTTATAGGGAGTTTTACTTGCTACTGTTGCTCTTAGCGACACTCATGGGGGCTCAGAGCCAGATTCTCTGTAAAGCTGCTTTGTGGCAATGCCTGTTGTTAAAAGGGCTATAAAAATAAACTGACTTCACTGGCATCAGTCATCCACTCAAGCTAGAAAGTTAGCTCGCTCAATCTAACTAGCAAGCTATCCACCATAGCAAGCAACTGCATGTGTAAATTTTGCTTTCCCTCTCAAACCATGTAAGTCACATCCAAACAAATGTCTTCTTTCCAAATCTTCACTTCCTGTAGTGCATTATTATGATATTAGCAAGAGGGCAGCATTGTGGGGCAGTGGGTAGTGCTGGAGCAGCAAGAAGGGCCTGGGTTTGATTCCCCGGCCGGGCGACCAGGGTCCTTTCTGTGTGGAGTTTGTATGTTGTCTGCGTGGGTTTCCTCCCACAGTCCAAAGACGCTTAACTGCCCCCAGGAGTGTATGTGTATGTATGTGTCTGCCCTATGATGGACTGTGTGTTTCCTGCCTTCTGCCCAAAGACTGCTGGGATCAGCTTAGATGATGATGAATGCTGTTGTTTCTGCTGTCTACTCCCTGAGAAAGGTTTACATTTTGTTTACCATTCAGGACAAACAGTGCCTGATTGGCTGAACACAGTGCTCAACTTTTTTGCTGCGAAGACAGGCGGATTTCACTGCACCGCAAACCATCATGCACTGAACGATGCGGCACAGCTCTACACTGAAATGTTGCGAGGTGAAATTGCAAGTGGACGCACACCGTTAGCTAATGTAACTATTAAAGATATTAAAGAGGAATTTTGCAATATTTCTGTAAAACTCAGTGTGTGAGGTGTAAACAGAGTCATTCAGTGGTTTAGAGTGAAATGGTTCAGATGTCTTTACAGTGGTGGTGATGGGAACCAGGGGTCGCCATGACTACAACACAAATCTAGACATTTTATTTACTATCCAGAACCACCAGTGAACCTACACGAGTCTTCTGAGTTTATATGGAAGGTTGATGATGAAAAATAGTGGAAAATCTGAAATAATAAGTTTTCTTTGGGGACTATTTTGCAGGGCGGCACGGTGGCACAGTGGGTAGCGCTGTTGCCTCACAGCAAGAATGGCCTGGGTTCGATTCCCAGCCGGGTGACCAGGGTCGTTTCTGTGTGGAGTTTGCCTGTTCTCCCCGTGTCTGCGTGGGTTTCCTCCGGGTACTCCGGTTTCCTCCCACAGTCCAAAAACATGCAGTCAGGCTGATTGGATGTGCTAAATTGCCCCTAGGTGTGAGTGTGAGTGTGTGTGTCTGTCTGTCTGCCCTGTGATGGACTGGCGACCTGTCCAGGGTGTATCCTGCCCAATGACAGCTGGGATAGGCTCCAGCACCCCACCGCGACCCAGAAGGATAAGCGGTTTAGATGATGGATGGATGGACTATTTTGCCTCACAGCGCCCTGCATGTATCCCTCCACCATGGATGATACCAAAACTTTATCTTAAAACTATCGCAAACCAATGTCTCAGGCAATTTTATGTAGAAACTTTCTGTGAGGGAGCTTTTAGAGGTGGACGTCTGGTTCCTATCACCACCACTGTGAACAACTCCGACTCGGTAAGTTTCTCTTCTGTTTACTGATTTAATGATGCATAATTTTGGGAAAAGTTTGGGGAAAATCTTTGGAATTCCCCTTTAAGGGCTCACCTTGACATATACACTTCCCCACCCGTATTCCGGCAAGCCCCGCCCCTCTGCATGCGGAATACGGGTGTGAAAAAAACAACATCGATTAAAACGATTGTATAAACATAAAACACTGCGGTTAAACCATAAACAGAGTCCAAGCAGACTACAGGTACATTAACCCCTTAAATATAAGACTATAACAAATAATCTGTCCAAAATTTACCCAATATTCATTCATATAATGACAATAACGCCACACAGTCTTCACTCCAGAGGATGAAAACGATAAATTGCGTACATTTCCACCCCATCAGGTGGGTTTATATCACCAGTAACTGTGTAAGCGAAGTTAAATTATGTTATATTGCCAATTAAACTGTCCCAGGATGGTGCTATATTGCAAATAAGCGCCAAAGCCGCGTGCGCAGATGGGATGATTTAATTCTGAAGTGTTTGTTCTTGATTTAGCACCCTACTCTCCAACAAGTCAGGGCTTGGGTCCATTACCCACACTCAAAATTATGAATCAAAGGAGTTGTTTGGCTTAAATTAGAGACTGTCAACGTTAAACATGTCGATGCACTTGATTGATTGGCATTAATTGAGTTAAATTAAACTCATTAATCAAGTCAAGCACGGAAGAAAATACTTCAAATAGGACGAATGAGTGAACAGATGGACACAGGAACAGATAAACAGCGCAGGTTCTCCATGCGCGTTTATCCAGCCGGGTTTCAGCACCACAGAAAGTGGACAGCGCCCAGTCCAACCTTCAACCCAAATCTAGCTAATCGATCAATTCTTCAGTGCATTGATGATGCTGATCGGCTGTATTAGGTTCGGTTTGTCACTTCCAGAGTTGAGGCTGAACTTGGCTTCCAATTCGCCAGCCTCTCGTTCGAACTTCCCCGTTCCACCTTAAATGGTGCAGCAGTTCCAATCTGGCGCCTGCACCATTTAAGGTGGAACGGGAAAATTCGAACGAAAGGCTGACGAATAGGCAGCTGACCTCAGCTTCGTCTTCCAGAGAAAGTCCAGCTGGACAACACGATTTGTCTTTTGGCATTTAAGAGCCTTTAGATGATCACAAACACGCCCAAAACGCGCGCGAGAGCCTCGAGCTTATTTGCCCTCGCGAGCCCTTTGAGTCGAGCACAATTCCCTGCAAGTTTCTCGAACTCTCACTCACCTGTGCGATGCGCGCGCTGGGCAGCGTCTGGATTTACAGCTGAAGTCCAGACTGCACGAGCGGCGTTCATTGGAGTTGCAGCAGTGCGCGTGCCTTTGCAGGAGAGGGAGTAAAGCTGAGCTGCATCAGCACAGCCTGCGCATTTATAGGCTCGTGAGGGTGGGTGGAAGGAGGTGGGGGGTATGGGGGGGGTCCTCCTCTTCCTCTTCCTCTTCCTCCAACGCAGAGCTTTCACTGAAGCAGCCAAGAATAATCAATGCTGATATCTGAATATGCTGATATGAATGAATGAATAAATGAATGAATGAACGATGAACATTTTGTCATTCATTCATGCACAGCAGTCTTTCTATCCATTCCATTCTCACTTTCAGCTCCTCAAACAATCTGCAGACACGCCTCCAAAGTTCAGTCTTAGAAGCTGGTTGATCATTTTCTGAAGTAATCAAACACATTCAGTGGTGTTGAGGTCTGGACTCTGGGGTGGTCAGTCCATCGTTCAGCTTCTTTGTTTGATGTGTCCGTCTCCTTTTCTCAGTGAGGTTCTTCTTGACCACTACACATCCTTTCAGACCCACAGCGCTGAGTCGTCTTCTCACAGTGGAAGGATGGACAGAAACACCTGTGGATGTTTTCAGATCTGAAGCAGCTTGATTTTCTCCTCTCTCTCAGAGATGAAAGCTTTAAGTGCTGTTTATCTGATGGGGGGCAGTTTTGGGGTCCACCAGGTCTTGCGGGTGGTTGTTAGGAGACACATTTTCTCTGGAGCTCTGGTGTAGAGCTTCCACTGAATCAGCAAAGAATAATCAATGCTAATATCTGTCTGAATGAATGAATGAATGAATGAGTGACAGACTGATTGATGAACTGTCTGTCATTCAAAATACACAGCAGTCCTTCTGTTCATGGACACATCGAAAAGCGAGGGCTTCTTGACAGCTACACCTTCTGTCTGTCTCCCCATCTATCTATCTATCTATCCATCCATCCATCCACCCATCCACCCCTCCATTCACCCCTCTATTCATTCATTTATCAATCTGTTCCATCATCTATTCATCTATGCATTTCCATTTATTCCATTTTCATTTACTATCCATTTATCTAACTCTCCTTCCATCCATCCCTCCATCCATCCATCCATTTCTCCAGTTTTCTGTTTAAAATTCTCAAAGCTGTCAGTTTCCTTTATTATTTCTCCACTTTACTCACTGAAATGCTTGCGGCAGTTTTCCAGTGTGTGAGATATTAAAGCTGAACTGAAGCTCAGCTGACGCTCACAGAGCGTGTCTGTGTCTGCAGTGTGTGAGTAAATATCAGGTTTGTTTACTGAACTGCCTTGTTTACTTCAGTGTGATGTCATCAGCGTTAGAGGACAAACATTTCAGTAAAGTACAAACTTCATTCAGTCTAGCATTTATAAATAATAATGAAACAACTTTATTTTCCTACACCCACTGCATAGAATAGAATTAAAACAACTTTCTAGAGCAGACTAGGATAGGAGAGAATAAGACTTAACATAACTGTAGAATAGAATTCAACTCTAGAATAAAATAAAACAGAATAGAATTGATCTTTATACAACTTTAGAACAGAATACATCTTTATAAAATTTAATAAAATATAACCGAATAGAAAAGAAAAAAATTAACAGAATAGAATACAACTGTAGAATTGCATAGAATAAAATTAACAAAATAGAATACAACATTGTAGAATTAAATAGAATACAATTAAACAGGATATAATACAACTTTGTGGAATTGAATACAATAAACTGAACAGAATAGAATCGAATAGAACTTCTGAATATACAACTCTATATAATAGACCTTAATACAACTTTAATACACAATGAAACTTTATAGTATAAAACATAATAAAATAGAATAGAACTTAGAACATCTTTATAATATAGACGAGCATAGGATAGAACAAGATTTAATACAACAGTAGAATAGAATTTAACTCAAATAGAATGAAACAAAATAGAATAGAACTTAATACAACTTCAGAATAGAATACAGCTTTTTAGAATTTAATAATAGAATAAAATAAAAATAGAATAATATATTAGAAAATAATAAAATTGAACAGAATAGAATACAGCTTTAGCAGAATACATTGAAGAACTGAAAAAATAGACGAGAATAAAATAGAACAGAATAAAATAGAATAGTAGTTTATGTGACACAATAGAATGGAATACAACTTCAAAATAGAATAGAATAGAATAGAATAGAACAGAATTTGTAGAAGTTTTGTTGTCCAACCCAAGCTGGGACATTTTTGGGTCTCACGTCATAAAAAGCAACAAAACATCTAAAATCATATGTAAAATCTCTCACATGAAGACGCTGGAAAAGGAAAAGATGATCTGGATTAACTGACCGACTGGCTCTGGAACAAAGGTCTCTTATTGAGGGTGATTTTGGCCGCTGGTGCTCTAAAATGTCAAACGCCTGGTCAGGAGAGTGACCTTCCTGTGGACAGCCTAAACCAGCGGCCTTCACTGTTTATTAAAGCCATTAATCACAAACATGATAAGAGACACAATCAATCAATACCTAATTACATTTATTAATAAAACAATCACAACAAACAGATTTAAGACATGCAGTTTGTTTAGAGTGAGTTATTGAGGCCAAGCAACCATGAAAAGAGGACAATATCACTATATATTACAGCCATTTTAAAATGATTATTATTATTATTATTATTATTATTAACTCAACAGTTTTGACAAATAAAGAAAATATTATAATACATCGCTGTTTACTGCAGATACCTTCACTGTACACTCTTAAAAAAAAAGATGGTCCTTGAAGGGTTCTATAGTAAAGACAGTGGTTCTATATAGAACTTTTGTTCTCTTTGGTTCTTCAGATTGATGGAGAGTGTGTTGTACATGGTTCTAGGTAGCACCAAAAAGGGCTCTGCTTGACATTGTAACAATAGCAGAACACTTTTTCGTGCTATACAGAGCCGTGTACAACACACACTCCATCAATGTGAAGAACCACTTCACCATGCAGAGAACCCTCTAAGCATGCAATTGGTTCTCTGCATGGTCATGGTTCTCCATCAAACTAAAGAACCAAAGAGGACAAAAGTTTCAGTGAAGCACAAACTTCACTCACTCTATCATTTATGCATAATAATAAAACATAATAGAATAGAATAGAACCATTTTTTAAAATGGTTCTATATAGAACCATATACACATTCTTCATCAGTCTGACGAACCACAATTACATTAGGCACTGCTGTGTCTGATCCACTCGCACCAGCGCAGCACACACTAACACACCACCACCACGTCAGTGTTACTGCAGTGCTGAGAATGACCCACGACCCAAATAGTACCTGCTCTGTGGGGGTCCTGTGGGGGTCCTGTGGGGGTCCTGACCATTGAATAACAGGGTAATAACGTATGCAGAGAAACAGATGGACTACAATCTGTAACTGTAGAACTACAAAGCGAAACTAGATGGTCAGTGAATACAAGGAGGTGGACTTAATGTATTGGCTGGTCAGTGTATTATCAACACCAGCTGCTCTTTACATTATGTGCACATTTTGTGATGAATGGACAGCAAAAAAGCACCAGAATGACTCTGAATCCCCTACATTAATGTAAATGAATGCTAATAAGGTTCTTTACAGGAGAAGGAAAAAACATAGTTTACTTTTAATGTAAGTCAATGGAACCAGAATTTTTAATTTGGTCCATTCTTCATGTAGTTTACACACAATGTAAAGGACAACAGGAATTTTCAAATGAGGTCAAAAATTGAAACATGACAAAAATGGAGATACGAGGTTTTCTTCTTACAGCAGTGATATAAAATTTAGAAGACACATATAGGTTCACTAGTAGTTGGTAAAGCAGTCAAATAGAAAAATAAGCTTTAAATTTCAAAGACTGAATTATGCAGCAATTTTGAAAAATTGGTGGAATTCCATTTAAATCAGTTCAACAAACTTAGATTTTGCAGTATGTTTTGTCACTCAGATGTATATTTACCCTACAAAACTGGCTGGCTATATTAAAGAGAAACGCCAATGATTTTTCTAAATTCCTGCATAATTCAGTGAGTCAGAGTGATTCAGAGTGGTTTGGTGTGAAATGGTTCAGATGTCTTTACAGTGGTGGTGATAGGAACCAGGGGTCGCCATGACTACAACACAAATATAGACATTTTATTTACTATCCAGAACCACCAGTGAACCTACACGACACTTTTAGAGGTGGACGCCTGTTTCTTATCACCACCACTGTGAACAATTCCGACTCGGTATGAATGAATTGTGGTATTTGCTTGATGCAAATTTGTACACTATTACCACACGAATAAAATATGTCAACACAGTTAATGTCAAAATTAATCATTTTTCTTTATGTAAACGTTTGAGATACATTTAGTTTAACTTAGTTTCATAGCGCTGATACCGTTGGGTTGTGCAGGGCCCTTTAAGTCTAAACTGGGTTATTGAAGCCATAAGTCAAGTCAAGAATCTCATTGAGATGAAAATATATAAAACAGCCCACATCTGACATACAGACAGATCTACTCCATAAATATTTTTGCTTAATATTTTCATACATTATACCTGAAATATTAAAGGAGTAATGTACACTGAAAAAATAATGGACTGAATTTACACAACATATTACATCTACACCATTATTGCGTAAAGAAAAAAAGACAAAGCTGTGTAGATGCAGCATATTTTATTCATGTGGAAATGACGTATTTGAAACAAATAAATTTAACACAGCACTTTTTCCAGGGTAACTAAAGAGCTCCTGTTCCGGACACACGAGTGTAATAAAAGCAGACAAGTATGAGGCCTGTACAGCACAAAAAAGGAAAGAGTGAAGCTCAAATTTAACTCGTTTGTCCTTCTATCGTCCTCATTAAATTACATTTAGAGATCCTGTAATAAACATTGTGCAAGTTTTTGCTTTGAATTGCTTCTGTTTCCAGATCAAATCCCATTTGTCTGTTTCCCGTATTCATAACCGCACAAATGAAGGGTGACAGCGCTAAACAGACACGCATTAAAGAAAGTTTAAGGAGAGAGTTTAAGAGCATCCAGGCGTCCAGCACCCTGACGATAAAGATTACATGCCTCAGATAAGACATCCATCCACCTCCTTTCCACTTTATCACTGGCCACTTTATTAGAAACACCTACTTTGTCAGTCCACTCACTGGCCACTTTATTAGAAACACCTACTTTGTCAGTCCACTAACTGTCCCCTTTATTAGAAACACCTACTTTGTCAGTCCACTAACTGTCCCCTTTATTAGAAACACCTACTTTGTCAGTCCACTCACTGGCCACTTTATTAGAAACACCTACCTTGTGTTTCCACTCACTGGCCACTTTATTAGAAACACCTACTGTGTGCTTCCACTAACTGGCCTTTTTATTAGAAACACTTACCTTGTTCTTCCACTAACTGGCCACTTTATTAGAAACACCTATCATATTCTTCCAACAAACAGTCCACTTTATTAGAAACACCTACCTTGTTCTTCCACTAATTAGCCACTTTATTAGAAACGGCTTACTTTGTACCTCCACTAACTGGCCACTTTATTAGAAACACCCACCTTGTGCTTCCACTAACTGGCCACTTTATTAGAAACACCTTTCTTAGCATTCTCCTCCAAGCATGTTCAACTCTAATGATGTTGTTTTAGCAGCAGTTTGAAAAGATGTGGTGGAGCTTCAAGTGTCTTGGAGGAAGCTTGTGCTAGCCTTCACCCTCCCAGCTTGCATCATGTGGCAGAGGGAGAACTTTTGGTCATGACTAAATTAAAAAGGAAAAAGTGGGTAAAAACCAAAAAGTTGATTACAGACATAAAAATAAAAGCAAATTATGAAAAACTAAGTTTTAATTAGATTTGCTATGATAAGCTAACACACTGCTTACAGCATCCTTGAGGCTAAAGCTGAAAACCATTTGCTAAGTCAGCCTAGTTAGTGAGTACCTGAGGGTTTATAATGCATTTAGGCCAGTCATAATAGATACATTACATACATACATACAGGATCAAATAAAAATGGATGATTAATGGTGTAGGATTATAAATATTAGCAATGTAGGCTCAGAAAGATGCTATGTTTACTGATTAGCTAATGATCAGATGAAATCAGATGGCAAATACGCATGCCAGGCTATGACAAGCATTAAAATGTAATATTAGATAAGGATAACAGAATATAGGCCATCACAGACAGTGCTGAACAACAATAATAATCGTTAAAAATGATTTGGCCTCCAGAGGAGGAAGAGAAGCTAACTTGGTGACTCTGCTAGCTGTGCACCAACAAGAGATCCAAGGCAGAGGTTTATAACAGAATGGACAGCGTCTAATGTTTATATACTACCTGAGTCGGCTCCAGCTGGTCTCTTTTCTCCAGCTCAGTCGATCTGCGGGGGTCTCATCTAATCCCTCCAGGCACAGCACACTGTGTGTTGTCCACAGAGCTTTCACTCTTGTCCATCCTTTAATTAGGCAGCCCAGCGCTCAGAAAGGGAGCTGCACATCAGCGGCAGAATAAACAAGGAACAACTCTGAGGCCTCAGAAAGACCTCGAAGCTTTTTATACAGCAGCCTACAAATGTCTGGGGGACAGCTTTTAATGTTTTAATGTTCATTTTCTCATTGCTACTTTTCAAATGAAGGTGCCATTTTCTACAATTTCTTGAACATTACTTATTCCAGGAGGTCCTCTTGTGGTATTTGTGTAGCTTTATGAATCAAAACCATTTCATGTGACCATTTTTAAACTCTCTTCATCGCTTAGAGTTAAACATGCTGTTCTTGTTACTGTGCCTTTAAGACTGATATATGTAAATGAGCTCTGTTCTCATTTAAATAGCAGTCTGAGCTGAAACACTCCTTATAATGTAAGTTTGAGTAGGCGGGGCTAAACTGCTGTAGGCTGAATAAAGCTGTGTGCCAATTCAGAGGCTGCACCTGAAGGCCGACTGCGCCACAGCGGCGCGACTAGGCCGTTCCTTTTTTGAAGACTCCTTCATGTCTGGCCAAGAAACGTGTCCTTCTTTTCCAAGGCAATGAAGGATCCGACAGGTGGATCCTTCGCCAGACAACGTATCCTGAGCTTCACTGTGTGCTGGCGAGGATTCGAGAACATGGCATAGT
This sequence comes from Colossoma macropomum, assembly GCF_904425465.1. Classification (NCBI taxonomy): domain Eukaryota; kingdom Metazoa; phylum Chordata; class Actinopteri; order Characiformes; family Serrasalmidae; genus Colossoma; species Colossoma macropomum. The sequence goes on along the minus strand of NW_023494787.1, from coordinate 3,998,744 downwards.
CAGCAGAGGAGCGAACAGCGGCTGAGGAGACACTTTAAATGTAAATATTGGGTTTAAACTGAGTCGAATAGCAACTGATACAAATGTTAAAAAGCCAATGTGGTCTGAAGGAAAACTTACACTGACGTTTTGTTTAGTTTTAGGGAGCAAAGAGCCGACAGAGAGGAGCATCTCCAGCTCTAATAAATGCATACATACATCATCTAAACCGCTTATCCTTCTGGGTCATGGTGGGGTGCTGGAGCCTATCCCAGCTGTCATTGGGCGGAAAGCAGGATACACCCTGGACAGGTCGCCAGTCCATCACAGGGCATACATACATACATACATATACAATCACACCTAGGGGCAATTCAGCATTTCCAATTGGCCTGACCGCATGTCTTTGGACCGTGGGAGGAAACCGGAGTACACACAGAAGGGTCCCGGATCGCCCGGCTGGGAATTGAACCCAGGCCCTTCTTGCTGTGAGGCGACAGTGCCACCATGCTGCCCAGCTCTAATAAATGAAAAAAATTAAATCAAATCAAAGTGTCTGGCTCCGTCTTTAAGAACTTTAAGACTTTAAATATCTTTAAAAGAACTTGACAGAAGCGGCGTTTCATGGCGTAGCGGTAAGGGTGGGAACAGCGGTGCTGTAACACAAACAGGAAATCCGCCGTAGAGCAGACCGCCTCATTTCGGTTCAGCCTTCGTGGGTCTGCGCAGCCTTCAGAGGACATGCCTTCATAGACCACGTCCTTCAAAGGATGCAGCCCCTGAATTGGGACACAGCTTACATGTAGATGTGTTTGATTTTGTGACATCACAAAAGCAGTTTATTCAAAATGGGCTGTTTTTGCAGCTTAGCTGTCGTATATGGACGGGGCAGTGAATAGTATGTTTTGAAGATTTAACAGTGTTTACATACTACATTGAAGTATTTTGTGTGAGGAAAATTCAGGCCATGTAAGAATTACTAACCCTAAAGCAGCACTGTAACTAATACTGTCACTGATATTTACACGTGTGACACTGTTTTCCTCTAAACTAACCTGCTAATATGGTAAGTCATGTCAAACTGACACAGAAAGCAAGACCGTTTGGGTTCAAAACATTTTGACAAGCTAAATCTCTCCTAATCCCGTAAAGCCAGACGTCTGTCTATTGTCAGACATTCGTGCTTTTATTTCACCATAACGTCACAGTTTTTCACAAACACTGTGTCACTCCGCTGAGACGCCGTTGCTAAGCAACGACTTTGACAGCTGTAGGAGACCCTTAAGCCATTCGAACGTTTTTACTTCTTACTTTGCCACAAACAGAAAATGGACACTTTTAAGATCAGATTTGACCGACAGCCGATTTGGTCAGACTCTGAAGATGAGACGACACTAAATTCCCGAACTGTCATCACCACTGAGCAGCTTTTCAGTCGGCAGCTGTGACAGAAGAACAGCTGAACAACCTGGAATCAGCCAGAAATGAACCCAACATGCTTTACAGACTGGCTGGAACAAAACAACATTAAAACTGATCTGGCAAAAACTGACCAAACTGAGCTGAACTTGATATTGCGGCAGTTTTATAGCTCAGTCCGTACTTTAAAAGGTGAGGTTTACAGCAGACTGAGCAGCAAGTGGGCGGAGCTCGTTACTCTGTCGTAGCAACAAGCTGCTCATTAAGGAACTATAATTTGGTGAAGGAACTGCGAACATTAAAACATATTAAACGCCGCGTTCACGACCCAGTTTATTAATTTATTACTTTATTTATTTAACTGTTGTATAAAAGCAATAGAACACTCGAGGAGTGTGTTATCACCAATAACATCACGGCTGTGATGATCTACGGGGACCAAATCACAGCTGGGATGTTATTTCACAATAACACACTCCCTCTCGTGCTCTATTGCCAGGTAGGTTCTCTGTTCAAAGTGGTCAACAACATATGACAGACAAAAATGACCAACAGCAGGCAGTTTTAGCCACATTCTGTTCCTCCTATTACAGCAGAAACAGGACTGTAGAGTATTAGAGGACATGCTGAGTGAGTCCACAGTGAATGGAGGCAAATGGAGATGAACGGCTAAAAATTTTAATTAAATATTTTACTAGTCCTTCATGCAGGACTGGAATTTCTTTCAATTTCTGAAAGTATGAGACAGTTTCATTTACAATAATATCTTATTATTATTATTATTATTATTAAGTGCCGTCAAGTGAATTCCAGCTCCTGGTGACCGTATGGACAGTGTTCCTCCATGTTCTCTCTTCATGATTCCTCTGATTGTCTCCTTCCATCCTGTAGCTGATCGTCCTCTTCATCTTTTTCTTCAACTGTTCCACACTTAACTGTCTTCTCCAGTGAACCGGTTCTTCTCAGAATGTGTCCAAAATAAGAGCTTCAGTCTGGTCATCTGGGCTTCGAGTGAGAGCTAAGGCCTGATTTGTTTGAGGATCCATTTATTTTCTTTAACATCCAAGGAACCGACATCTTCACCAACACCAAAGTTCAGAGGCGTCTATTTTTTCTTGTCTCGATTATTAATTGTCCAGATTTCACAGCCATAAAGAACCACAGAGAAGACCACAGCCTGGACACTCTGATCTGTGTTTGTAGAGACATGTCATTGCACTTGAAGATCTTAATATATACACTCTTAAAAAAAGATTCTTCAGGGGTTCTTTGGTAAAGAAAATTGATTCTATATAGAACCATTTTGAAAAGGGTTCTATATAGCACCAAAAATGGTTCTTCTATTGTGACAAGCATGACATCATAACAACAGAAGAACCCTTTTTGGTGCTATATAGAACCTTCTACAACATATTCTCCATCAATCTGAAGAATCATTTCACCATGCAAAGAACCCTTTAATCAATGGGTTCGTTGAGTGTTCATGGTTCTATATAGAATCATTTTCTTCACCAAAGACCCCATGAAGAACCCTCTTTTTTTAAGATTGTTGTGATAATAGAAAAACCCTTTTTGGTGCTATATAGAAACCTTTTTAAAAAGCTTCGATAGAACCATCAACAGCACATTCTCAATCAATCTGAAGAACCTGTTCATGATGCAAAGAACCCTTTAATCATGCAAAGGGTTCTTCAAGTGTCCATGGTTCTATACAGAACCCTTCAAGAACTATTTTTTTCAGAATGTTGTAATAATAGAAGAAACTTTTTGGTGCTACACAGAACCCTAGATAGTTCTAGGTTAGTTCTAGATAGAACTGTCTATAGCACATTCATACACATTATCCATCAATGTGAAGAACGTGAAGTGTTCATGGTTCTATATACAACCATTTTCTTTACTAAAGAACACCTGAAGAACCATCTTTTTTAAGAGTGTGTGTATATATATATATATATACACATACAGATATACATATATAGATATATATTTTAAGAGTGTATATATATATATATATATCCTTTAAACCCTTTAATCATGCAATAGGTTCGTTGATTAAAGTTTGAAACTTTTCCGATGAAAAGACCAACAGAAATGCTCCAACAGAAAAACTGCTTGAAATAAATTCTCTCCACCTCAACTTTGATGGGCAGCGTCTATCTGCATTTGGACTGCATCGTCCATGCTGGAGCTGCAGTGACAGGACGCTTCAGAATGAGTCGACTGTTCTGATAAGAAGGCGATCCAGGCCTGAGGTCTTTCCTCCTCCAGATCAGATCAGCAGCCTGTTGCTCAGACAGCAGTGCAACATCACGATCAACAAGAGACAAATGCAGCTAAATAAACCTCGTGACTGTTTTGCAGTTGTGAACAAAAGCCGCTTTGAGAGCGCGATGTGGGCTTTATGTCTGTTAGCTTATCCTGAACGAATCTTTAAACACGAACAGAAACTCGGCAGCAAATCACTGATTATCTAACCTGGAACACAGCAAAGATCTCGGGGGCAGAAATGAGTGGTGACGTAAAGCCTGGTGAACACAGCTGAGTGATTATGTGACCCGTAGCTCTATCACCGTCATTACAGTGTCTCTAGTGCAGCCCTGGAGAAATGCAGGTCAAACTGCAATCACTGAGCTTCGCCACTCTGATTGACTTTTTGTTTGTTTGTCTACTGCAGTTCAGAGATTCATGCATGAAACTTAGAAGTCACAGCTACAGCCTTTAAAAAGAAAATGAATTAATGATTTAATGATTTAATGAATAACCGTTTAAGGACTAAGCCTAGAAATGTCTTTTTAACCGTGAAGTATTGATACAATACACATCTACAAGTGTTTTCTTCCAGTCTTATGCAAACCCCCCCGAGTTAAATTGCATGTTCTGTTGATTTTCTAAGTGAAAAGAAGTGAACACATCCTTTACGGAGCCCTGCCGGTGACATCCCATATAAATAACAACAATGCGACTTAGTAAGACGTGGGAATGAGATAATCAAGTCGTGGCCATGTCTTATTAAGGCATAAGAACGAGGTCCTAATGCATGGTCATGACTTAGTAAGGCATGGGAACAAGATAATTAAGTTGTGGCCACAACTTAGTAAGGTGTTGGAACAAGATAATTAAGTTGTGGCCACGACTTAGTAAGGCATGGGAACGAGATCCTAATACATGGCCACGACTTAGTAAGGCATTGGAACAAGATGATCGCTGATTTAGTAAGGCATGGGAATGGGATCCAAATGTGTGGTCATGACTTAGTAAGGTGAGGGAATGAGATCCTAATGTGTGGCCATGACTTAGTATATTTGTATCTCTTGCTTTCCCCCTTGTGAAATTTGTCACTTGACGCTTTTTATAAATAAAGTCTCTCAGTAAAAAGGGCCTCAAAAGTCACTAAGTCTAGTGTCTCAGGCAGGAATGAGGCAGAGATATGTTTGCCACAAAAGATTCAGTAGTTCTATGAGTCCATAATTCATATTAATATTCAATATTTTGGCAGTAAATAGGGGCCCACAGAAAAAAGAACCCAATATCCAGACCCTAAACACACCCCTGGGCAGCTCCAGCTCTGGAGAGACAGAGACACTGATATCAACATACGCCATATGTCAAATACGGAGGCTGAAAAGTGACAGTTTAAAACTAATGATCCGCTATTTGTAGATCGCATGGCAGCTACATTCAAGTAGACTGTATTCCTGTACAAATCAGAGCCCACTGATCACCTGGTAGAGCGATTCAGTCCCGTAACTCCACCCCTGCTTTAACCCCTGGGTCACCTCGTGTCTTGAAAAGACGTTTGTGGTGATGTTGTGGACTCACTTGACACTCGTGAGCTTCTGTTGAAGTTTTACACAGCAGTGTTCTCTAAAACTAGGCGAGCAAGTGGTAGAAGTGGTCAGTAGAAAGCAGCAGCAGCGCCCTCAGCTGGCCAAAACAAGCACAACGCGAGACGTCTGCCCGTCTGCTCTGCTGCAGGTCTTCCTCAGGACTTTCCCATCAGTTTTTAACTCGCAGTTAAAAACCGGGACATTTCCAGGGACAGCTCCAGCCGGGGACAGGCCATCAGAAGTGGGGATGTCTGGTCACTTAAGTCATGTGAAGAAGTAAGTATACCCCATGAAGTGTTTCTCTTTTTTGACATATGTCCACACATGTCAGTTAAAAAGTAAACTGTAATAAATTGCTGTAGTTTTTACAGGATTTTTTTACATTAACCAGATTTTTATTGTTTTTTTAATGGAGCAGCAACTGAAAACGTACTGCAATGGTCGACAAAGCATTCCATCAAGAGTTATGGTGCTGTGGTGGTGGGATTAAAGCTGCAGGAAGAAACTCGTTTAAAAATAACTTTTTGTCATATTTGCTAAAAATCTCACTATGTTCTCACAGTAGAACATGAGACAGATAATCTGTGAAAAAATCAGGCCCCTCTGGCTCCACCTAGTGCTCCTAATACCATTTGCAAGAATCCACGATGCCCAGTTCACACTTACTGTACTTTCAGAAACACTGTAACGTCACTTTTATCAGACTATTAGACTTTTATCAGACTATTAGACATTTTTTTTGCTAAATAAACAGGTAATGAATTGAGGATTATGTTTCCAGCCAAAGTACAGGGAGGCTAAAGTCACAGTAAAGCAGGTTATACCTGCTGTGTGGAGTTTAGTTCATGCTCTTACCAGTATGTAAGGTTCTAGGTAGCACCAAAAAAGGTTCTTATATTGTTACGATGTCATATATATATCATTTTACAATACTGTTTTACTTTTTTGCAATCTGTAATTGTAGTTTGCAGTGCATCATGGGTGCACAAAACAACTACAGTAATTAACAGAGTTTTTCACAACAATGGACGAGCACAGTTACAGGCAGGGGTGTCCTCAAAGTAATATGTGTGGTTTTACAATAATGTACTGTAAACTCTTGGATTATGGGATCGCATGGGCAGATGGGGGAAGACAGAGCTTGGAAAGGCCACTCTGACAGACAGCAAAGCTGATAAGTGCAAGTCTAGCTAAATATAATAACCTAAGAAGGCGCAGGAAACATTGTGCATTTGGCCTAAATGCTCTTTATTTTGAACAGCAGCAAAGGAGCTGCCCAGCCCAGCGCTGCCCCAATACAAAACACATGGAGCGTGTAAAAAGACCCACCGAAGCCACCCTCCTCGGACACAGTGGACTGGACAGTGAACGGTATGTTTTGTAAAGTTTACATACCCCTTTACACCACATCAAAAATTCAGAAAGTGTGGTTTTCCATTATATTCATCCCTCTAATATACAGCAATGTGCATCACAATCACAATACGTAGCCGTATAATCTCAGTACTGGTGTTTTGTCTGCGTTGTGCAGCTCTACAAGTCAGTAATGAGAAAACAGCCGGTTCTTGATTGAACTGTCACACAGTCTTCAGCACAAAGTACGTTTTTAATACATCTATTTATTTGCCTTTGAACTCTTTTAATCATCCGCAGCTTTTGTGAAATCTTATAAAACAACCACAAACACATGCAACTCTTTGAATACCTGCGAAGAAAATAATAATCCGTCTGTCAGTATCAGCTTCTTTTGAAGATGACACATTCCTTATTGCTTTGTGTGATCAGACTCTAAATCCGGCTGAATAGTCTCCTGACTCTAAAGTTTTCAAACTAGTTTCTTCCTGTTCATCATCATCATCTCTCTCTCTCTCTCTCTCTCTCTCGCTGTCTCTCGCCCTCAGGCAGGAGGAAAACAAACCCAAACTCAATATCCTTCGCTGGATCTGATAAACAGCATCGTCTGCTAAGAGAAATGCACTATAAGAGGAAACATACACTCATACGTTTATTAACCCATTAAGCTCTAATAGTGCTGAGCTTACATGCTGGTGGTGGGCGGTTGATGGCAAAGCAGATTTTCATTGTTTTCAATGGAGCAGCAACTAAAAACGTACTGCAGCGGTCAACGGAGCGTTCCATCAAGAGTTCACTTTTGCCACCAACTGTGGTGGTGGAATTAAATCTGTAGTAGTAAACCATATAAACATAACTTTTTGTCATATTTGCTAAAACTGTCGCTCTCACCTAGTGTTTCTCATGCTGCAAGAATCCGCCACGCCCAAATCAAAACAACCAATCAGAGCCAGGTATCAGTGAATGTGCTACCTCTGTAAATAAACTGATCGGGCATAACATTATGACCACCTCCTTGTTTCTACACTCATTGTCCATTTTATCAGCTCCACTTACTATATAGGTGCACTTTGTAGTTCTACAGTTACAGACTGTAGTCCATCTGTTTCTCTGATACTTTGTTAGCCCCCTTTTACCCTGTTCTTCAGTGGTCAGGACCCCCATGGACCCTCACAGAGCAGGTACTGTTTGGGTGGTGGATCATTCTCAGCACTGCAGTAACACTGACGTGGTGGTGTGTTAGTGTGTGTTGTGCTGGTCTGAGTGGATCAGACACAGCAGTGCTGCTGGAGGTTTTAAACACCTCAGTGTCGCTGCTGGACTGAGAATAGTCCACCAACCAAAAATATCCAGCCAACAGCGTCCTTTGGGCAGCGTCCTGTGACCACTGATGAAGGATTACAGGATGACCAACACAAACTGTGCAGCAGCAGATGAGCTATCGTCTCTGACTTTACATCTACAAGGTAGACTGACAAGGTAGGAGTGTCTAATAGAGTGGACAGTGAGTGGACACAGTGTTTAAAAACTCCAGCAGCACTGCACCTATATAGTAAGTGGAGCTGATAAAATGGACAGTGAGTGTAGAAACAAGGAGGTGGTCATAATGTTATGCCTGGTCAGTGTACACCTACTGTACTTTCAGAAACACTGTAACGTTACTTTTATCACAAAGTTAGACTGTTTATTGCTAAATAAGCAGGTAATGAATTGAGGATCAAGTTTCTAGCTGAAGTACATCGAGGAGAAAATCACTGCAACGCAGGTTTAGTTCATGTTCTTATCGGTGTTTATGGTTCTTTGTAGCACCAAAAAGAGTTCTTCTATTGTCACAATGTCCAGAACCCTTTTTGGTGCTATATTGAACAATTTTCAAAATGGTTCTATATTAGAACCCTATACAACACATTCTCAATCAGTCTGAAGAACCATTTCACCATGCAGAGAATCATTTAATCATGCAAATGGTTCTTTGAGTGTTCATGTGTAGCAGCCCTACTCCAGGCTATGATAAATGTATGAGCTTTGGGAAGTGTCCTGTTAGGATGCCTTGGGTTCCTTAGATTTGTTTTAGTAGCTCTGAATAATTTTATTGCTTATTTATTGAGAAATCTTAACTTAAAGACTGCAAGAAATATGCATTGGTGGTGCCTCCAATCAAATTAGGTGGACAGTAACTTGCTAGTACCCGCTTCTGATGAAATACAAAGAACTTAAAATACTCAAATACAGGATGTCTATGTATTAGATGTAATTCATCTGAGAGTAGAGGGTATAGAGACTTTCATGAAAATGAAAGGGTGAATTTACATAGAATTTACATAGAATTTTAGCAATATTTTACTAATTCACAACGCAGCACACAAAGGATTTAAGCTTAAATGTACAGCTTTGGAAATAAGGCAGTTCTTAGACAGAGATAATCTTTTCAAAGGTTGGTTAAAAACATTCCTCGAGCTATAACGAACTCAAACAGCGTACGTTAAATTCCATTACACCCAAACTGTGCAGTGGGCCCACACACACACACACACACACACACACACACACACACACACTAAACTGGCATTTAACCCCTCATGGCCAAAAGTTAACACTGACCACCTCTCTCAGTCTCAGTCTCTCCCTCTCTCACTCTCCCTGGCAGCAGCATCGTGAGGGCCAGGCGGCTCAGAGGGGCTTAGAGAAACAACTTACAGAGCTCAAACTGGAGTGCCTGGTCCAAAACTGGACACTTAGCAACCCTAGTGAGACCACCGATAAGTGCAAAGCTCCAGTTCATTTTCCATTCCATTCATACGAATTTACTAGAATCAAACTTTCAGTTATGAATTCACCCTGTTTGGTATCCACTAACTAACTCTTCATTACTCACTGTTTTTAGCTAAAAGATTTGAAAACCTAAAAACTTTAGATTGACTTTCTCTGTGTAAATCTGTGTTCTACTCTGGGTTTCTGTGGTCTGTATCGGGATCCATGATTCAGTTCTTCACTCTCATGACTACAGAACTTATACATAATAGATTCTGAATAGTTTACAGTAGATAATGAATAATTTATAGTAGATACTGAATAATTTATAATAGATACTGAACAATTTATAGTAGTTGCTGAATAATTCATAGTATTTACTGAATAATTCATAGTAGATACTAAATAAATTATAGTAGATACTGAATAAATTATAGTAGATACTGAATAATTCATAGATACTGAATAATTCATAGTAGATACTGAATAATTTATAATAGATACTGAATAATTCATAGTAGATACTGAACAATTTATAGTAGATACTGAACAATTTATAGTAGTTTCTGAATAATTCATAGTAATTACTGAATAATTCATAGTATTCACTGAATAATTCATAGTAGATACTGAATAATCTATAGTAGATACTGAATAATCTATAGTAGATACTGAATAATTCATAGTAGATACTGAATAATTCATAGTAGATACTGAATAATCTATAGTAGATACTGAATAATTCATAGTAGATACTGAATAATCTATAGTAGATACTGAATAATTCATAGTAGATACTGAATAATCTATAGTAGATACCGAATAATTCATAGTAGATACCGAATAATTCATAGCAGATACTGAATAATTTATAGTGGATAATGAATAATTCATAGTTGTTTCAGAAAAAGAGATGCCTGCTCACAAACCCCATTCCCTCTTGACCATTAGCTATAATAAATTCACCTGAATGAGAAGAAAAGTCCTGTATTTGATTCGTAGCTCATTCCCATCCACATTATCACCGCAGCTCCAAATCCTCGCTAATGAGGCGCTTTAGTGTTTTGTGCTATTTCAGGCGTACACCTGTAATTTAGAGGAGGTGTTTAGTGAGGCATAGCCATTAAGCTGCTAATGTACACCGCAGACTGTCTGTGAAACAGCCCTGATCCCGATGCTGCAGGCAGCGTTCTTAATCACAGATAACAGCGGTGTTACTCAGCGGAGGCTGTGCTGGTACACAGGTAATTAATCGGCTGGACTGTGCGTTGCATGGCAGGCGGTGGTCCCCAGGGGGCTCAGGGGGGGGACTCATACAAATAAGAGCAGACAACGTGCAGAGGACTCAGCAGTGCTACAGTGTCAACCCTGTCATAAAAGTACAGAGAGTTCAGTGAAGTCACTGCCAGTCAGCGCCGCTCCAGACCAACTTCGCTTAGAACCGTCCCCAAAAATTTGTCAGTCATCCTGAAGTGAAAACTGACCCTCCAGAATATTAAACTGCTTTGTTTCTCTTGTGAATGTTTGTGCTGACATATTTCAGATTCCCAAAATAACTAATGTCAGACAGCATATGACAGAATCCAAGCTTAACACACACGCACATTTGTCTTGCTATACATATGAGGACATCCATAGACTTCTATTGATTTTTGTGTTACTGTAGCTAAATAACACTACACCCAAACCTAAACCTAACCCTAACCTTAACCTCAGTATCCAAAAGGCAATTTTTCTGCTCTTTTAGTTTTCAGATAAAAAAGTAACTGTGGTGAAAACAACACATGCTCAAGTAAGGACCAGCAAAATGTCCTCACTTAAGCAGAAATTTCATATAGTCCTATCATAGTGAGGACACGGGATCCTCACAAGTATAGCAATACAAGAACACACACACTGAGATATGCAATGCATACAAATATATCCACAGTCGTGTGCAAAAGTTTGGGCGACCCTGGTCTTGTTCCATGCTGTTGTTGATTTTCTAAGTGTGAATAAGTTAACACGTCCCCTATTGAGAACACAGTTCTTCACATTTTAATACACAATGTCTGTTTATTCGCCGAATTTAATATATTGGAAAACTGGCCCTTAACATGTTTTATTTTTCGAACATGTTAAATTCATCAAATAAATCAATTTTTTTAAATAAAATTTGCTGAAAAATGACATTTTAAGTGTGTTCCCAGTAGAGGATGTGTTAACTTATTGTCATATGAAAATGCCTGGATTGTGGCACATTTCTGTATCCAGGAGCAGAATTATTATTCCTTTTTTTCTGGGAAAGATCAAAATCCAGAACATCCAGGAAAACCCTGGACAGACGGAAAGCCAGTTGTTACCTTGAAGTTAGCAGGTTAGCTCAGGGCGAGGGCTTTAGCTTGGATAGCATGTCAGCGTGCAGTTAGCATGTTAGCTGAGAGATAGGTCGTTAGCTCATGGTTAGCGCATTAGCTTGCATGTAGCATGTTAGCTCAGGATTAGGTCTTTAGTGTAACACAAAATTACACCGTGTCCCAACAGCAAGCCAGCATTCAAGCGTAGTATTGCATTGTGCCACAAGGCCTGCAGGATGTCTACAAGGGAAACGTCAAGTGTGCGTCAAAATGTATACAAACCACAGACCCCTCAAAAGATTGACTGACAGAGCTGACCAGCAGTTACAGAGTTTGTAACAGGTTATGTTTTATCCCCATATTTAACATCAGTGGTCTAAAATACATAGCTAGTTAAAATAGCTTTATACTGCCGTGGTGTTGGGACAACTTTTATCTCCTTAGCTTATCTAACTAACAAACAGTATTTACCATCATAACGTCCAGCACTTTTTTGTTTCTCTCTGACTGTTTACTGGAAGGGATGTAGAGATTCCGTTCTTCTCCACTTCATGCAAGACTTTCTTCTTATCCATTTTAAGGTAGAATTGCAGAGTAATGTGATACGTCAAAATTAAAAATGGGGAGTTTGTCAAAGAGGGTGGCACAGTGGTGCAGTGGGTAGCGCTGTCACCTCACAGCAAGAATGGCCTGGGGTCGATTCCCAGCCGGGCGACCAGGGTCGTTTCTGTGTGGAGTTTGCATGTTCTCCCCGTGTCTGCGTGGGTTTCCTCCCACAGTCCAAAAACATGCAGTCAGGCTGATTGGACATGCTGAATTGCCCCTAGGTGTGAATGTGTATGTCTGTCTGTCTGCCCTGCGATGGACTGGCGACCTGTCCAGGGTGTATCCTGCCTTCTGCCCAATGACAGCTGGGATAGGCTCCATCATCCCACTGTGACCCAGAAGGATAAGCGGTTTAGATGATGTCTGTATGTATGTATGTATGAGTCTGTCAAAGAAGGTGCATCACATCTCACTACATCGCACTGTGCCATTGACATCCTCGCTGATTACAATGGAAGCATTGTGGTTTCGTTGTTCTCGCTTGCTGTTATGGCGTAAGGGTTCATTTTTACCGCTGTGCTGCTAGTAAATTTCCCACCACGAGTCAAAACAGATGTTTGGATTTTCTCATCTGCCTTGATCGGGTGCCCACTGCTCGCCAGCCTTCTGGACCAGTTTGACCACCATGGAGCATGGAATGCTGTGCAAACCTCACCTACATGAACTGACCCTCCTGATGATGCTGCGGCGGCATTTTTTAATCAGAGCCATTGCTTTTCCTGCTTCCCCAATTTTCTACATTTTATACTGATGGTCAAACTTTATTCTCTGCTGTTATTGCTTGCTATCCAATGTCGATCAGAGGAGGATGGGTTCCCCTTTTGAGTCTTGGTTCCTCTCAAGGTTTCTTCCTGTTGCGCTTGCTTCTAAATTTTTGCACATATTCTTAGATGTGCCTTTAAAGGCTCTTGCATGTTACATATCAGAATGTGCAGAACAATCTCAGCTTTCTCTGTAAGAGGCGCCCTGGGCCTGGAGCACCATGTAAAGAGATAATTTGTCCCTAAGGCTGAACAATTAAAATCCAGTTTTAGAAATCTTTTAATGTCTCTTGTGACAACACAGCTTTACTCATGTGGACGAATTGTTTTGGTGCTTGAATTGGGTTTGTCAAAGTCTTAGTTTCACAAAAGTAGTGGAAGGTGTGAATAATATAGTAGATAAATGTTCTCCTCATCAGACTGTCCTCCGCAGCAAACGGCTGCAGCACCTTCAGCAGCTGTAAACTCTCTGCACGCCATTTCACATGAGTCTCCAATGTGGACTGAATGAAGAATGAAGGGTTTCCGGCGTGATGGTCAGTCCTTAGTGATTTCCTGAGTGTCCATTGGTCAGTTTCACACAGAATGTAGATGGACACACGAATCCACCAGCTCCACACAGTGAGAGGCAGATGACGTGTATCTCAGCCCCTCTTCATAGGCTCATAACTCTGGATGTGAGTCGCATATGATCTCGTGATGAGATGGAATGGAAAGGGCGACTCTACAGATTCAGGAAGTGTTTGAACTGGATTTCTGCACTGGATTATAACAAAGGTATTAATAGAAATACAGAGAAACATCTAATTTGAGGGAGTTTATGTCTGTTACAAGCTTCAAGTGTCTGTGTTTAAGACAAAAATGGCCAAAAAATATTTGTGTATGTTTTTGTATACCGTTAGCATTAGCAGGGGGGTTTTTCTGAGTTTTGACACACTGAAGGCCTAGCAGTACTCGCGGTTCGTCACTGATGTCACAGCGTTTAATATTTTATTGGGTGTATCTTTGTTTCACCTGGAGATTTACACTTAAATGAAAAGTGCATTACAAATATAATGTATTGTTATTATTAATTATTATCACATTTACATATATGGCATTTATTATTATCATTAGTGCAATCGAAACCTATAGTAAAGTGAATAAATAACAGTTGCATGCAGCCGTCACTTATAAGGCTGTTAAATTATCGCCAATTAGCCAGTGATGCTGACAGTAATAACAGTAATATGTAATAATCATATTCATTACTCGTTATTTAATGAGCCGCTGATGAATTTCTTTTTAACAGAGAAAATAACACCTTCAACACCTGCTTTGATTTTTTTTTACTATCCAAATGAGAAGCTCAGCTCACAGCCTGTATATTTTAACCTCTTGAACCAGATGCTGTTCATCTGAGGCTTCAGACAGATTTATGGTCCTGTGGTTATTTAATAAGCACACACTTCATCACGCAGAAACACGGCAAACTCATTAAACTTCTTAAACAAAGACCCCTTTGCAGTTGCAAAACTTAACAATGGCCTTAATCAATATGGTAATTGATTTCTGAGTCTCTGGGAGGTTTTTTAATGAATAATCACTTTTTTGATACTGAAATAAATTAAGAACTAAAAGGTACACAACCGCAAATTCAGCCGAGTGCTTTTCAGATCCGTTCATGCGTTAAATATTAAGTGGCTCATCAAGTCTTCGCATCTCTCCTACTGTGTGAAGGGAATGAGAGTGGGCTTCCCATAACCACTGTTTCATCATTTACAGGCTAAAAACTCTCTCTCACAATTCAGGATGGAAGAATAATCCCATATACTTCTCATTAGCTACTATTAAAGGCCCACTTACAGGAGCTGTTTCAGTTGATGAAAACAATGAAAGTGGAGAGCATTCTGAGCAGCTGCATCATCGCCTGGTTTGGGAATTGCCCCGCCTCCGACCGCAAGACCCTACAGCAAATAGTGAGGACAGCTGAGAAGATCATCGGGGTCTCTCTGCCCTTCATCATGGACATCTACACCACATGCTGCATCCGCAAAGCCACCAGCATCGAGAACGACCCCATCCATCCCTCACACAGACTCTTCTCACTGCTGCCGTCTGGCAGAAGGTACCGGAGCATCCGTGCCATCACTGCCAGACTCTGCAACAGCTTTGTCCCTCAAGCAATCAGGTTTTTAAACTCACAAGGACTGAACTAACCCCCCCCTACACCAACACACACCTCTTTTGATGCTCTACTTGCACTATCTATCTGGAACATTGTTGCCAATACTGTGTTTACACTGTGTTTACACTGTTTTCACTACCTCAGTAACTGTTTCACTACCTGTTTCACTAGATCACATCATGTTAAATATGTCTGCACCTTATTCCACTACCTCATGTCCAGAAATCTGTGCTGTGTCGGTGCTACACTGTCCGGTCTGTTTACTGTGTCTAATGTCTGTTTAATTTATCGTATTTATTGTATTGTTTCTAGCTTAATTTTTGTTTGCACGCTGTCTGCACATTTGCACTTTGTAATTTTGTACTTTTGTACTTTTGTTCCATGTTGCACCGTGTTGTTCCTGGAGGAACGTAATTTCGCTCCACTGTATATTTGTACATAGATGGAATGACAATAAAAGCCTCTTGACTTGACTTAATGTCCAAAAAACAGTCTTAGTTCATTTTAAAATGACCATTTTCTAACCTCTCATTATCTCTAAGAATTAACCCCTTAACAATCCAGGTTTATTTCATACTAAGGCTTATTATTCAGTAACTACAGAGACTTCAGTGCAAACTAATGGAGCTATTCTTAGGTTATAGAATAAAACTTTGGCTTGTTAAGGGGTTAAACAGACTGTTTTTGTTACTGGGCCTTTAAAGTACATGTCCTCTTTCAGCAGCCCATGGTTTCTTCGCAATGAAGACATACTCTAAGGCTGGCTTTACACAGCAAAACTCTCATGCAACCTTAGTTGCCTGAAACCTACATTAAACTAAATTGCACTTGAGTTGCTTAATGTAATGCCTCCTGCAACTCAGCCACAACTTTGCGAAAGAGGTTTCATGAAATTCCCAGTTGACTCAAGGATTATTAGCTTCCTGAGCCATAAAAACAAATGTGAGTCAAATGTAGTAAAGAACACTAGATACGGGTCAATGACAAAGTTTTCAGAAATTACAATTTCTAAAAATCTTACTAAAAAGGATATGATTTACATTTTTATATCTGCATATATATATTTAGACGTATATCCTTGTTCATTGTATCTCTTAAAAGCTTTTAATCACCTGTTTCAGTTATTACACTGTGCTAGTCTGGTTGCACCATCTGACTTACTGGTTGCGCCACCTGACTTTTCAGACTAATTTTAAACAGGAACTACTGTTAGACTTAGACACAAGCAAATACTTTTGTCCTTCAACTTGAGTTTTTACATGTACATTTTATCAAATAAATAAACATTATTTTAATAATTACACATTTCTTGGTTCTCCTGAGGTTACACCACCAGACATGGTAAACAGAACCGCTTAAATCATAACTCAAACATCACATTTTTGTGAAAGGGCTACTGAACTTAGCATTGCACCATGAAGGTCACTTAGGCTCTTCTTTATGATGCAAAATGCTGGCCACTCTTTTGTATAAGCATGTCAAAATAAAAGTCCTTTGTTCTTGGTTGTTTTTTTTGTGGAAGTAAGAACTTGCTGACTTGTAAAGTTGCCTTAGTTTGCAACATGGTTTTATTTTAAAGTTTAACATAAAATCATGCCAAACTATACATACATACATACATACATACATCATCTAAACCGCTTATCCTTCTGGGTCGCGGTGGGGTGCTGGAGCCTATACCAGCTGTCATTGTGCGGAAGGCAGGATACACCCTGGACAGGTCGCCAGTCCATCGCAGGGCCATGCCAAACTATTGTATTTAGAATTTCATATTACTGTATTACCTTTTTTGAATGTATATTTAATCTTTATATATTTAACCTGACATTTTTAGACTTTTTAAGCCAAAATGAAACTAAAATTAATTTTAGATGGATGCACTGAAAATTGTTTCACATAAAAGAGGTATTGTTGAATATTTTGACATATATCATTTATTTAATTTGGGGGGAGGGGGGGAATAATGGACTTGGACTCAAAAAATGCATGTCATGTCAAAGACGCATGTATAAATAACAATATAGCAAAAACGTGTTGCAACTTTGATTGTTTGATTGTTTTGAATTGCATTGTGGAACTGGATCCATGGATATTTACATGCATTTATCCACCAACTCACATCATGAAACTGGTTGCATGAAAGTTTAAAGTTTCACCGTGAAAAACCAGAGATACATTTCTTAGTGGAATAATTGATTGTATACATTTTTATTTACAATAACTCAATTATTTACTATTGGGCTTTAGCTTTATTCCCAATGCAGAGCTGTCTGTTGAGTTTTGCAGGTTTTGCGAAGAAGAAAGTCCAAATTTAAACAGGTTATTTGACATTAACAAAGAAAACATGCTTATTCATTAAAAGTGTTTTGAAAAGCCATTGTTTTCCATTGTTTAGCTGCATGTTCTGCGCTTTCTTTTTTCTCTACTCTCCAGACGTCTCACAGAAACCCACAGACTGAAATTACCAGCTGCTCGAGGGAGCCACGAAGTAAATGAGGAAGAATGGTCGGCTTTGTTGTTCTAAGAACAATATTTGGGAAATCGTTCTGAGAATTATGCAGCAAACAGCCTGTGACTCTGACAACCAAATAGAACTTAATTCATAAAAGGTAACAACTCACTCAGAATAAACAGCATTTGAACTTCTTTGCAAATCTTAAAGTGATAGTTTAGCGAAAAATCAAATGTACACTTTCTCCCCCCTCATCTCAATTGTGGTCGATTAGCCAAGATTCTTCAGTTTTTTACTGGAGTCATGAGGATGAAAATCTAAGAAGCATGGCTGGTTCACATGTCTGAGTGGGGAAAATCACATACATTTGATTTTTCACTGAACAGTCGCTTTAAAATAACTGCATTGATGACGGCTGCTGTTTTACAAAGTGTTTCCAATTGTTTAGGATAATTTAAGGGGAATTATTTTGGGGTAAAGTTTCA
Source organism: Colossoma macropomum (assembly GCF_904425465.1). Classification (NCBI taxonomy): domain Eukaryota; kingdom Metazoa; phylum Chordata; class Actinopteri; order Characiformes; family Serrasalmidae; genus Colossoma; species Colossoma macropomum. The sequence goes on along the minus strand of NW_023494787.1, from coordinate 3,980,605 downwards.
AGTTTCCAGGCACTGCAGTCACACAGGACCTGGAGTTGGAGATGTATAATTCTTCTGAGAAGGCTGCAGAGGAGACAAGGAGCACAAACTAAAAACATAAGATGGATATTAAATATAGTTAAGTGTATTATGTGCTTATCTTCTCATATTTCCACAGCAACGTCATCTGTGAATTTAGCAGCAATCATCTGGTTTTGCACGAATAATCATTTGTTGACTCTGAACTAAATGAAGAACTAAATGGCACTCAGAAGCAGACTAAACAACTTTTCAGATCCATTAATGCATTAAGTGACACATCAAGTTTTCCCATCTCTCCCATAGTATGGAGGCAATGAGAGTAGGCTTACAATGACCACTGTTCCACCATTTACACTTGAACCTTCTTGGGGTCCTTGAATGCACCTGTGCCTCAGATTCTCTGTTTCTATATCTGTATCTTTGTGATGTAACAGCACAGAAATCCAGTTCAAACAGTTCCTGAATCTGCAGAGTCGCCCTTTCCATTCCATCTCATCACGAGATCATACGAGACTCACATCCGGAGTTATGAGCCTATGAAGAGGGGCTGAGATAAACACCATCTGCCTCTCACCGTGTGGAACTGGTGGATTCGTGTGTCCGAATCCACCAGTTTACATTCTGAGTCCGAGTCTACATTCTGTGTGAAACTGACCAACGGACACTCAGGAAATCACTAAGCACTGACCATCACGCTGGAAACAGGGGCATCATGCCAGAAACCGGAGCCAGTCATGAGGTGGAGGTTAGGGAACCAGCCTTGTGACTGGAAGGTCACCAGTTCGATCGTCTAACCCCCAACTGCTCCCCGGGCACTGTGGATAGGGCCACCGCTCTGGGCAAGTGCGTGTGTTCACTAGTGTGCATGTATGTGGGTGTTTCACTGCACGGATGAGTTACATGCAGAGAGTTTACAGCTGCTGAAGCTGCTGCAGTGGTTTTGGAAAGTAGTGATGAAGATAACGGAGCATTTTGATATGAAACATATGAGGATCATGTTATATAAAGAGCCTTTAAAGGTGGATTTAAAAAGATATCCACAAATCGAGAAAATGACCTCAGAGGCCAGAAGAACTCAATTCAGAACTGAAGAACAGATCTTTCTCTCAGTCACTGCGTCGTCACACTCAGCATTTTGAACTTCCACCTGCACCATTTAACAGAGCTGGTTTTCAGCCTTCCTCAGAAATCTTCCTTTGGCCTCAGTGTGATAAGCAGGAGAGCATGTCTGGTAGTTTCTCCAACATGGACTAGTTTGACTTGGCTGAAGAAAAAGTTGAAAACATTTGTTCACCCGCCACAGTGTACGCCACCTACCGCTGCATTCACCGCTGAGCTCTGTGAAGCCAAAATCCGCATCTGTGCTTGTGCTATTGGAAACATTGGGCCTCATTTACCACCTATTCTTAAGAAGAAATTACGGTAACACTTTCTATGAACGTCACATTTGTAAGCATCTATAAACACATTTATAACATGTTATAATGTATTCATAAGGCATTATAAACATGGTTATAAATATTTATTAAAAAGAATTACACTGAATTACACTTTATAGCCATGTTTATTATACATTATGAATTGTTAATATAATGAATTCTAAATAGTGTTAATGACATGTTATAATGTCAGTGCCAAAGAAGTCAGTCCCAGCGGTAACACTTTCTATGAATGTCACGTTTGTAAACATCTATAAACACATTCATAACATGTTATAATGCATTCATACTGCATTATAAACATGGTTATAAATATTTATAAAATGAATTACACTGAATTACACATTATAGCCATGTTTATTATACATTATGAATTGCTAATATAATGCATTATAAATAGTGTTAATAGCATGTTATACTGTCAGTGCCAAAAAAGTCAGCCCCTCCCCTAAAACCCCTCTGACATCACACTGACCATGAAGTCACTGGAGTGAAGGCCTGGAGAGGGAGAGGCGAGATAATAGAGTGCTGTCATTGTAATTTGTTCCCTCACTGGTTATAGCCATGTTTATAATGCCTTATGAATGCATTATAAGATGTTATGAATGTGTTTATAGATGCTTACAAAGGTGACATTCATAGAAAGTGTTACTGTCCCAGCTTGGAGAGCGTAAAGTAAAGACAAATACCAAGCTAACGGTGGTGAACATTACCTTTCCCACATTGGGTAAAACACTGATGGCAGCTCTAGTTTAAACTCTGACATTTGAAGCCTGTAATGTGCTTTACTGTGAATGTTTTAGTGTTTCAGTAAATCCTTCAGTAAATACTTCAACTTGAAGCCTCACTCTGAACACTGGAGGAGGCTTTAGTACAGTACGCTTCACTTTACTTAGAGCGGACAAATATGACTTATGAGCTCTTATAAATCGTTATGAACAGTACTTACAATGTATTATGTTAACAATTCATAATGCATAATAAACATGGCTATAATGTATAATACATTTTTATAAATATTTATAGCTATGTTTATAATGTCTTATGAGTGCATTATAACATGTTATGAATGTGTTCATAGATGCTTACAAAGGTGACATTCATAGAAAGTGTTACCGAAATTTCTTCTTAAAACCCACTTACGCAGTTTTGCCGAAGATTCTGTCATTCACTCTAGAGCACAAAGGTGAGAACAGTTCTGCGCTTTAAGAACACGTCATGAATCTGACGTAGACTTTTCCTTAGGATCTTTCTCAAGAACACACTTAAGAACAAACTTAGGAAGATATTGGAGAATGAGGCCCAATGTGTGAATTTCACGTGTTCAGTGTGAAAACAGCCTGCATTCAGATGGTGGAGCGTATTCCAAAACAAGACTTGTTTTACAAAGTGAAGAAGGAGCAGTCTATAGTTTATGGGCAGGTATGGTTATGATCAATGGTATGTTTAGTTTATGGTAACTCACACTTACTGCACCTCCACCAGGTTTAATTCTTCTCAATGAGCTCATGTAAACATTAGTAAACGTTAGCAAGTGTCTTGAACACCACTTGAACAGCATTGTGTTTCTGCATTACTCACCAAGCACGATTCTGAGGGGAACTTGTCTGGTTCTCAAAGTTTTTTTTTTTTTTAGCATACCTTAGAGATAATTTCCAGGATATGCCAGTGAATTAACCCCTTAAATGGCCAGGGCCCACCTTCGGGCCCAGTCTTATCACACACTTCTATAAGCTAAAAATAGCTCAGCCAGTTTGCAAGTCCCTGTAGTTACAGAATACTCTTACAAAAAGTATACTTGAAGTTCATTTTAATAAGTAAACTTAGGTTCAAGTATATTCCCCGGTATACTTTGTGAAATCAGTATACTAATATCACTGTGCTAGTAGTTTACTTGTAAGCATACTATTTCAGTACTTCTTGGGACTAAATTGGCCCAACTTTTTAGTTTATAAAAGTGTACTTTGAATTATACCACAAGTAAAATTATAGATATCTATTGGACTCCACCCAGAAAGAACTGTGGTTACCCGGCTGGGGAATTGAACCCAGGTCCCTTTTGCTGTGAGGTGACAGTGCTACTTATGGTGCCACTTTATACTTACTTACACTTTTCTTAAGTACATCTTAATCAAAAGATTAAGTACAAGCATAGGCTGAATATACTTAAACTTTTCTGTGTACTTGTAAGTATAAGCCAAGTATATTATATTTGTCTAGAATATGTACATAAAAGTATACTAAAAGCAGTAGTTAGTAGTTAGTAGTTTTATTTTTTTAGTTTAAGCAATATACTAATAGCACACTTGGATAAACTTTGTAAGGGCTAAGCCTTAGTGTGTAATAAACCTGGGATTTTAAGCTGAGCATTTTTGAATTAGAAACATGAGCAAATCTGTCTTACTGTACAGCCCTGTATTGACTCTCCAGTTCAGTTTTACCCTCTTTTTTGATTGGTTACCTTGTGAGAAGTGACTCATGATGAGCGGAGCATTTCTGCTGAAGCTGAACATTTTTCAGCTTGATCGAGTGGAAACTCAGTTATTGAATAACTGAATTATTGATGCATTTAAGAAAAGCATTTATTCCAGGCAGTAATCTCAGCCGTTCTTTACAATGACTGGAAGTCATTAAGCACAACTATTGATGCTTCTGCATTAACAAACATGGACGTGTGATAATGGTCTATAACCCTGTGTTATACTCATTATACTTGCTACACGTTTTCTATGAAGCACTGTCAGAAATAAAACAGAAACTGTCACTGGGTTAGTGCTTCTCTTGTCACTGGGCTGGAACCCTCAATGGTACATCTCAGTACCTTTAGTCAGGGAACATAACTGTGCCATAATCCACTGAAATGATGTGTTCTAAGCTGTACTGACTCCACACACCCCGTCTCGTCTCCAGGACTTTATTTTACTGTTCTGTTTTAAAACATTCGGTTATTAAAAGGTACAAATACGAACTTTTCACCTGGAAAAACATATTTAAGGTTCACAATCAGACCTTAAAACCACTGTTGGAGCTTTGAGGGAACATTTACACTGTTTGTACCTTGACGAACGAGAAATGTACCAGAACAGAACCTTTATTTCTAACGGTGAGAACAATTTGTGCAAGACCGAAAAGCAATGGCTACAGTAGAAATAACATGAAATGTAAAGCACACATGACATTACTGTTCCATAGTAACATGCAGAATACAAGCCAAAATGAAAATCAAACCCTCTATTACATTGTTTTCATGCTGTTTGGTGCTTTTGAAAACTGAGGTGCATTTTTTCAGTCTCAGATTAATTCACTCCTGTATTATTTTAATCTGTTGCTGTGTGTAATATAGCAGCGTTTAGACACAGATGAACAGCTCACAGTGAGAGTAAGCCAGGCTAAAGTACAGCCTCCCCATGTGGGGGTAAGTTTAACACACTGTTACTATTAAGACTTCCAAAGTAAACAATCGCAAAACTTTATATTTGGCTACCTTCAGATTACAAGCCTAATGGCTCAAATCTGATTTTTCTCAATCTCAATCTCATCTGACACGATGGTTCACACTTGTTTGTGTAAGTGGCTCAAATCTGTCATTAATGTGATGAACCGGCGTCCTGAAATGACCCTCATGACCACATCCTACTCAGTAACGTCACGTGAATTAATCACGAGCATCATCACCACAAACTAACGAGCAGAACGAGCTTCGCTGAGAAGATAAGTAACTCTGATCAGCTCTCAGCTTCATTATTAGAGCGAGACGAAGGAGAAAAAGGTGAGATGAGCTGCTTTTCCACCGTTTACAGGCTTTAACTTCTGTTTGGCGCTGCTGCCATGGTAACGCTGAATGATGGCGCAGTGGAAAAAATGCACATGAATTCTGATCTGAGCGTCACGTTAAGGTCGCATGGCCACAAATCGGGTACATATCTGATCTAGGACCACATATAAAAGTGGCTCAGGTCGGATTTGAAAAGATCAGATTTGTGTGTCCACACAGCCCTGAAAACATCAGATCTGAGTCACATTAGGGCAAAAAATCAGATTTGTGCCACTTCAAGCTGGTAATATGAACGTAGCCTTTAACATGTGGTCCTAGATCTGATACATATCCAATTCATGGCCATGTAACCTCAGTGGCAAAGCTTAACTCGAAATTCATGTGCTTTTTTCCCACTGTGCGTGCGCCATCATTGAATGTTACCGTGGCAGCAGCGCCGAACAGCAGTTAAAAATCGGATTTGAGCAGTGAGGCTTGTAATGTGAACGAAGCCAAAAAGACATAAATTCGGATCTGAGCGTTCTTATTAAGGCCGCATGGCCACGAATCTGATTCGTATCTGATCTAGGACAATGTATGAAAGTGGCTCAGGTCGAATTTGAAAAGATCAGATTTGTGCGTCCACACAGCCCTGAAAACTTCAGATCTGAGTCACATTAGGGCAGAAAATCGGATTTGTGCCATTTTAGCCCTGTAATGTAAACACAGCCTAATATCTCCCATATACTTCCAGAAGAGTTCAGTTACTGGAGGTTTTTCATTCACAGATTCATCAGAAAAGATTAATAAAATACATCTATAGTTTTTATCATGCAGATTTCTGCTGCTGTTTATTTTTTAAATATATTTGCTATGTCTAGCAGCCTCCTTTTCACTAATCATATTTATTATGATGAATATATTTTTATGCATTTGGGTTGGTAAGTTCGTCTGGTTCAAATAACATTCATAAATCAGAGCAATTATGCTGAATTAACTGCATTTTACACCAATTTACCAGACATTTTAGCAACTGTCGGCTCGCCCCTCAGTCTGTTCCAGCTCGCCCCTCAGTCTGTTCCAGCTCACCCCTCAGTCTGTTCCAGCTAGACCCGGCTAAGGGCAAAGCTATGACCTTTGCACTCTCAGCACTTTCAGCTGAATGGTTCATAAACAGCAGGTGCTAGAAATCATAATTAATAAAGCACAAAACAAAAAGTGTTCAGTTGTGCCCTCATCTCCCCTGCTACCAACAGCATATGGTAAAGTTCCATCTACACTCTTAAAAAAGATGGTTCTTCAAGGGTTCTTTAGTAGAGAAAGTTGTTCTATATAGAACATATACATGAACACTCATAGAACGCTTTGCATGATTAAATGGTTCTCTGCATGGTGAAATGTTCTTCAGATTGATGGAGAATGTGCTGTATATGGTTCCATATAGAACCTTTTTTGAAAATGGTTCTATATAGCATCAAAAAGGGTTCTGCTATTGTGACAATGTCAAGCTTGTAACAGTAGAAGAACCCTTTTTGGTGCTATGCACCATATACAACACATTCTCCATCAATCTGAAGAACATTTCACCATGCAGAGAACCATTTAATCAAGTGTTCGTGGCTCTATATCAAACTATTTCTCTACTAAAGAACCCTTAAAAAACCACCTTTTTTAAGAGTGTGATGTACCTCAGGCTGTACATTTGCTATTCTACACCGCTAAAATAGAAGCATCAGCTTTGCCATCAGCAGCTCCTCCCATAAAAAAGAGGAGATCACCACATGGTATCAGGAGAGCTCAGGAAACTGTACATGCAGCCAGTCTTCACTGCAAAACGTGTCCACAGTCTGGAGGTGAGCAGGAGAATCAGGGCTTTTCTCATTAAATATGACAAAGAACAGCGACAGAAAAAATAGGAGCACTTTGGAAAGTAACAATGGAACAATCATTTCTTTTCTGCAAGTCTAATCAAATATGACAGCAACAAACAACAGGAACAATAGAGAACATCATCACTGCTGACACCTCCCACCCTGCAATCAGTCCCTATCTGACCTCAGTGCCTCTGGACTTCGGCCTGCAGTGCTGTGCAAAGGTTCTGAATCACTTCTCATATTAATAACTGCTGTTAATTAATAAAAAAGTTATTAAATGATAAAAAATACAAATAATAAACAATGACTGCCTCAAGATTTGATCACCACTTTTCAAATGCAAGGCATTCTAGATATTAATTTTATAGGAGGTTCATTCTGGGTGTTAATTTTATTAGAACTTCACTTTGGATGTTACTTTTATTAGAACTTCATTCTGGATGTTACTTTTATTAGAACTTCATTCTGGATATTAATTTTATTGGAAGTTCATTCCAGACATTAATTTTATTAGAACTTCATTCTGGAAATTAATTCAATTAGACCTTTATTGTGGGTACATTTTATAAGAATTTTATTCTGGGTTTTAATTTTATTAGAACTTAATGTTGGATGTTAATTTAATTAGAAATGTATTCTACTTAGTAGAACGTATTTCTGGATATTAATTTTATGAGAACTTCATTCTATATATTAATTTTATAAGAACTTTATTCTTGATATTAATTTTATTAGAAATATTCTGGATATTATTTTCTTATAACTTTATTCTGGATATTTGTTTTATTAGAACTTCATTGTTGATGTTCTCAGTCATTTTACAACATTATACAGCTCTGTTCATCACTTTGGACACAATTAATATTTCTTCAGTTTTATTTTCAGTATCATATTAGAATGATTTTTACATGGACCTTCAACAAACTGTATATTTATTAATAAAAACACTGATTTGAATCCTTTAAGCAGTAGTTGTAGCTCTGGTGAGGAGCATCTAAACTCTGTAAATGTAAATGCACAAATAACAGTTTCTTACAAAAACTACACTGAGGAATCCATTTCTAGTCAACAGGAACACTGTGCCATCTGAGCTCTCTCTCTCTTATTGATCAGACTGACTGGCATGCTGTACTAATGCCTGCTTGCCAGTAGCATTCCTTACTCTCTGTACTGTCATTATCTCAGTCATTCTGCTGCTTACCCTGGGCCTTTTCCTTGTTTATTATAATTACGGTTGTCAGGAAATCTAATTGCCATGCAGGCACTATTTATTATCTCTTATTTTTAGCACTAAGCTGTAAGTATTATGTTGTATTTCTACTGAAGGTGCAACATGTAAATTCTTTTGAATGTGTCAGTTTGGTTCCTTAAACATGTCCCTGTAAACTTTATGTACTCCTAATAAGTGGATAAAGCTGCTTTCAGGCACTCCAACTGCTCTGGTGTCACAAAGCATACACTACCACTGTTGGGTTGATTTGGAATCATGAAGTCCAATTAAAAATCTTTAGATTAAGCAGGAGTGATTAAGTTTCTTGAGCAGCTTTGGCATTAACTGGAGTGATGTGGGCCCTTTAGACACCTTAAGGATGAGCTGATGAGATGAAGCTCCATTGAACACATTTGGGATGAGTTGGAGTGATGAAGCTCCACTGAACACCTTTGAGATGATTTGGAGTGATGAAGCTCCACTGAACACCTTCGAGATGAGTTGGAATGATGAAGCTCCACTGAACACCTTTGAGATGAGTTGGAGTAATGAAGCTCCACTGAACACCTTTGAGATGAGTTGGAGTGATGAAGCTCCACTGAACACATTTGGGATGAGTTGGAGTGATGAAGCTCCACTGAACACATTTGGGATGAGTTGGAATGATGAAGCTCCACTGAATACATTTGGGATGAGTTGGAATGATGAAGCTCCACTGAACACATTTGGGATGAGTTGGGGTGATGAAGCTCCACTGAATACATTTGGGATGAGTTGGAATGATGAAGCTCCACTGAACACATTTGGGATGAGTTGGAGTGATGAAGCTCCACTGAACACATTTAGGATGAGTTGGAATGATGAAGCTCCACTGTACACCTTTGAGATGAGTTGGAGTGATGAAGCTCCACTGAACACATTTGGGATGAGTTGGAATGATGGAGCTCCACTGAATACATTTGGGATGAGTTGGAATGATGAAGCTCCACTGAACACATTTGGGATGAGTTGGAATGATGGAGCTCCACTGAATACATTTGAGATGAGTTGGAGTGATGAAGCTCCACTGAACACATTTGGGATGAGTTGGAATGATGAAGCTCCACTGGACACATTCGGGATAAGTTGGAATGATGAAGCTCCACTGAACACATTTGGGATGAGTTGGAGTGATGAAGCTCCACTGAACACATTTGGGATGAGTTGGAGTAATGAAGCTCCACTGAACACATTTGGGATGAGTTGGAGTGATGAAGCTCCACTGAACACATTTGGGATGAGTTGGAGTGATGAAGCTCCACTGAACACATTTGGGATGAGTTGGAGTAATTAAGCTCCACTGAACACATTCGGGATGAGTTGGAGTGATGAAGCTCCACTGAACACCTTCGAGATGAGTTGGAATGACAAAGCTCCACTGAACACCTTTAGGATGAGTTGGAATGATGAAGCTCCACTGAACACATTTGGGATGAGTTGGAATGATGAAGCTCCACTGAACACCTTTGAGATGAGTTGGAGTGATGAAGCTCCACTGAACACATTTGAGATGAGTTGGAATGACGAAGCTCCACTGAACACCTTTGGGATAAGTTGGAATGATGAAGCTCCACTGGACACCTTTGGGATAAGTTGGAATGATGAAGCTCCACTGGACACCTTTGAGATGAGTTGGAATGATGAAGCTCCACTGAATACATTTGGGATGAGTTGGAGTGATGAAGCTCCACTGAACACATTTGGGATGAGTTGGAGTGATGAAGCTCCACTGAACACATTTGGGATGAGTTGGAGTGATGAAGCTCCACTGAACACATTTGGGATGAGTTGGAGTAATGAAGCTCCACTGAACACATTTGGGATGAGTTGGAATGATGAAGCTCCACTGGACACATTCGGGATAAGTTGGAATGATGAAGCTCCACTGAACACCTTTGAGATGAGTTGGAATGACAAAGCTCCACTGAACACCTTTAGGATGAGTTGGAATGAAGAAGCTCCACTGAACACCTTTGGGATGAGTTGGAATGATGAAGCTCCACTGAACACCTTTAGGATGAGTTGGAGTGATGAAGCTCCACTGAACACCTTTGGGATGAGTTGGAGTGATGAAGCTCCACTGAACACCTTTGCGATGAGTTGGAACGATGAAGCTCCACTGGACACGTTTGGGATGAGTTGGAATTATGAATTTGGAATTATGACTTTGGATCACATTTTTGCTTGAGGTACCATAACAAAAATAACCATAACCCTGCCAAACATCCATGACCTTAAAGTCACTTCCAACAGCTGATGATGACTTTGAGATACTTTCACCTGTGGATGTTAAGAGGCTAAATGAAATGAGAGGCTGAATAATTAAGTAATGTGACTGAATCATCTGGCATCAAAGGTTTAAAGCAATAAACCTGATTAGACGCTGTGAGGTCGTTAATCATGGCCAACTGCACTCCAACACTTTGATGTGTAAAACCTACACGCAGAAGCTTCTCCAAAAGTCCTCCAGTTTATAGGGAGGGTGCAGGACTTGGAAACTCGCTCACAAACCCCTGCTTTAAAATCTGTTCTTAAAGATTTTTATAAACGATCCTCTTTTTGGTAGTTTCAACACTGAATAAATATATTATACACTGGCAGTGTAAAGGAATATGCTTCTTATAATGAGCATTGAAACCCAAAATGAATGCAAACATATCAAACAGACACTAAGAGTGTCTGTTTATCAGTGTTGTGCAGCTCCTTCTCTGGCCTTGATGACTGCATCACTTCTTTGTTAATCTTGGCAGTCTTGGCAGAGAAGAACCAGAGGAGGCCAAGATTTCTGCTCAGGGATGCTCTTTTTATTCAACAAGGCAGAAAAGGCCACTGAAATACAGCCATAATAGCGGGGAAGGTCACTTCTAACCATGTAAGTTCACCTAATGATGGACACTTAACCCACTCTGGCTGACTCTCACAGCCTAGCACAATAACACACAATCAACACTTAAATACTTCTTAAAGTTAACAGCAATAAAAGCAACAAATGTCTTATTTACCCGGGGTGGTAGGGGGTCAGGGGGGGAAGTCCCTTCTGCAACATGGAGCAAGTGCCAGCCACCACAATACTTTCAAAAAATGAGATCTTGACATCTCAGCGAGCCTCATGTCTGTTACCTTCTGGCTCTCCCTTTTAGTGAGGCTGCGACAGCTCGACCTGCCGGAGTCTCTGCTGCACTCTGTTAACACTGTGTACTGTAATCAGTCTCTCTTAACAGAAATGGGAGCTATCCGGCAGGATCAGCGAGGGTCTCTACACCAAAAACTCTTTCATTTCTACTAAATTGTTGTCTTTCAACTTGTTAACTTCCACTGAGGATATTCCTCCTTCACTCTTGCCACCTAAGTATTTCTGGCAGAACTAACTCTCTACGTTTCTTTGCTGAGTTGAACAACTGCCTATCCTGTGGGTCTGATGCTGTTGCCTCATCTGCCTCGATCGGGTGCCCACAGCTCGCCCATCTCCTAGACCAGTTTGACCACCATGGAGCTTCCTTCTGTCCAGTGCTGTGCAAAAAGCCTTACCTGCATGCACTGACCCTCCTGATGAAACGGCTGCTGCACGTACTCAAGCTATTTAATCACCTGTCTCACACGACTCTTAGCGCTCCTCACATTCATACTAACAGATCTTTATTACAGGCTTCTAGCAGTCACTGACGTTCTCTGTGATTCGCTTCTAAATGTGTTATAACTGAAGCTTGGGGGAGGAACAGGTCTGAAACCCCTCCTTCTTCTAATCTAACACCATATAAATACACAGCCTCACCTTCCGTTCCCTTGACGAAGTGTTCCCAATCCCCACCGCCACCCCGTCTCCTCCCTGTTCCTCAGTCCTGCATCAGTCCTACTACAGCTATGAGGGGGGATCTGGCCTTCTAGCTATAGGCAGAAGCTGCCCAGAACTCCAGCCCAAGTTCTCAGAGTTCTCTCGCCTCCCTCAATCAGTCTTCCCTCATACTACCACCACCATGTTGACAGACTAACAAACAGTAGTTTTCACAGTGAGTGATTCTTACAGATCTGTTTCTCACTGTTACTCTGACCGGCCTCTGACGGTCATCAGTTAACACTGCTTAATCTAAATACTTCTGTCCAGACTGGTTTTTTCTCTTTTCTCTATTTTGATATTTTATATTAATGGTAAAATCTTATTCTCTGGTCATTTTGCTCTTGTGTTATTGCTTTGCTATCTGGTGTTGATCAGAGAAGGATGGGTTCCCTTTCTGAGTCTTGCTTCCTCTCAGTGTTCCTTCCTCTTGCTCTTAGGGAGTTTTTCCTTGGCACCATTAGCGATGCTCATGGGGGCTTGGACCCAGATTTTTCTGTAAAAAAATCAGTTTGTATTCCTTAAAAAATCGTTGCTTCTTTTCATGTTTTACCAGATAGAACCTTAGAATTCCAAGCACAAAGTGAGTTCATAGGATTAGAAGGTTCTATCTGCATTTGACCTGTTCCAAAACAGCTCATTTACAAATGAGATGTTTTGATTTTGTACAATTAGAGTAAATTTCAGGTGTCTGCCATTGAAAGAGTATGAAAGTATGAAAGAGACGCATTCCATTTATCAGTTTTGCTATTTGTAGTGCAAAATCTTTGAAGCTCAGTATCTCAAACTGCTCAGAACGCAGAACCATATAATTCCAAGGGGATCAAATGTAGAAACAAGGCTGTATGTGCATCTGAGTGGCTCTCTTTGTTCAACACTGTATGATCAAACATTGAGCACTTAATGAAATGAGATTTTAGCGATAAAGAGCCTTGCATAAGCTTAATTGGTGCACTGAAAGACTCACACTGTTGCATTTAATTCAATCAGCCCCATTCATAATCAAACGGCTGGGGCGCAGTGCAGCGAAGGCGGGCTGTGCCGTGCTCCGAGGCGATTATTTAAAATATTGAGCATCTTATCAGACTGGACCATCACTGATAACACTGACTAGGGCTAATTGGCTTCACAAAAGGACATTAAAGCCTCGGCTCGACTCCCAGAGGAAGATGGGGGAGGAAGGAGTGCCTCAGCATTTTAGCAGACCGTTAGCACAGCAGATAATTATCACAGCGGTTACAGCAATTACTCCAAACCACACTGACCACATACAAGTTTCAAAGCAGGAGCCAACGAGAGATGATGGTTGCTGCCAGCCTTTAGCAGAGCTGCTACTGAAGCTGTGGCTTTGGTCTCCAAAATGAATAGGTAGTGTGCATGAATCACCGGCGTTTTAAAATAGAGTGGAATGTGAAATCATGCTTTTAATTGCAGGGTATGAAGCTAACTATGTAAATTAGCTCTGCTATGGAAGTTTGAACTTTCTGGAATACCTGACAAGATAAACTTTAGCCCACTCAACTGCAGAAGAGTCCAAATTGCCTTTTGATGATGGACAATGGTCAGACATTTAGCTGTCTACATACAGTAAAAGCTTTAAAAATATATGGTAATTGTATAGCAGAGTACTATACATTTACATCTCAGTGTTACTGAGCTCTGCTAAAGCCTGAGTAACTGATAAATCAATGTGATCGGTTATTAATCTCAGCGTTACTGAGCTCTGCTAAAGCCTGAGTAGACTGATAAATCAATGTGATTGGTTATTAATCTCAGCGTTACTGAGCTCTGCTAAAGCCTGAGTAGACTGATAAATCAATGTGATGATCAGTTATTAATCTGTGTTACTGAGCTCTGCTAAAGCCTGAGTAGACTGATAAATCAATGTGATGATCAGTTATTAATCTGTGTTACTGAGCTCTGCTAAAGCCTGAGTAGACTGATAAATCAATGTGATGATCAGTTATTAATCTGTGTTACTGAGCTCTGCTAAAGCCTGAGTAGACTGATAAATCAATGTGATCAGTTATTAATCTCAGCGTTACTGAGCTCTGCTAAAGCCTGATTAGACTGATAAATCAATGTGATCAGTTATTAATCTCAGCATTACTGAGCTCTGCTAAAGCCTGAGTAGACTGATAAATCAATGTGATTGGTTATTAATCTCAGTGTTACTGAGCTCTGCTAAAGCCTGAGTAGACTGATAAATCAATGTGATCGGTTATTAATCTCAGTGTTACTGAGCTCTGCTAAAGCCTGAGTAGACTGATAAATCAATGTGATCGGTTATTAATCTCAGTGTTACTGAGCTCTGCTAAAGCCTGAGTAGACTGATAAATCAATGTGATCGGTTATTAATCTCAGCGTTACTGAGCTCTGCTAAAGCCTGAGTAGACTGATAAATCAATGTGATCGGTTATTAATCTCAGTGTTACTGAGCTCTGCTAAAGCCTGAGTAGACTGATAAATCAATATGATCGGTTATTAATCTCAGCGTTACTGAGCTCTGCTAAAGCCTGAGTAGACTGATAAATCAATATGATCGGTTATTAATCTCAGCGTTACTGAGCTCTGCTAAAGCCTGAGTAGACTGATAAATCAATGTGATCAGTTATTAATCTGCGCATTACTGAGCTCTGCTAAAGCCTGAGTAGACTGATAAATCAATGTGATCGGTTATTAATCTGTGTTACTGAGCTCTGCTAAAGCCTGAGTAGACTGATAAATCAATGTGATGATCAGTTATTAATCTCAGCATTACTGAGCTCTGCTAAAGCCTGAGTAGACTGATAAATCAATGTGATCAGTTATTAATCTCAGCGTTACTGAGCTCTGCTAAAGCCTGAGTAGACTGATAAATCAATGTGATGATCAGTTATTAATCTCAGTGTTACTGAGCTCTGCTAAAGCCTGAGTAGACTGATAAATCAATGTGATGATCAGTTATTAATCTCAGCATTACTGAGCTCTGCTAAAGCCTGAGTAGACTGATAAATCAATGTGATCAGTTATTAATCTCAGCGTTACTGAGCTCTGCTAAAGCCTGAGTAGACCGATAAATCAATGTGATCGGTTATTAATCTCAGTGTTACTGAGCTCTGATAAAGCCTGAGTAGACTGATAAATCAATGTGATGATCAGTTATTAATCTCAGTGTTACTGAGCTCTGCTAAAGCCTGAGTAGACTGATAAATCAATGTGATGATCAGTTATTAATCTCAGTGTTACTGAGCTCTGCTAAAGCCTGACTAGACTGATAAATCAATGTGATCAGTTTATTAATCTGAATAGTTTGTTTGCCATCTTTCTGTGTATGTTCGTGTGTCTGACTCTCTGAGCTTCCCTGAAAGACCATTTTTTTAAATAACTGCCACTAATTGTTTGATGCTGAATCATTTTGACTCTTGATTACCAAAGATAGCCAAAGAAAAAGTCTATTTCTGGATCCACAGAGTGCATTAAAATCATTCTTTTTCAGTCAGAAATGTTCTTCTGGGCTCGAGAACAACCATCTTGGTATTTAAAATTGGCAAACTGTCCCTTTAATTAAAACATTTCCTACTTTAAAAATATTAATTTCCATTCCATCAGTAGAAAGGCCACTATGACCTGCAGACAGAGCCTACGCATGACTGTTACGGCAGCACTGGACCACAAACCAAAGAGGAAAAAGGAAAAATATCACAGAGAAAAAGAAGCCACTGGCTGTAAAAATGAAGTGCTTACACAAAAAAAACAAGATTTACCAAGTTAAATATCAGTAATAACATTTAATAGTGCTCTAAAATAATAGTTACTGCAGTGTTGAACCACAAACCGATGAGGAAAAATGACCCTGTGTTGTTTGTCTGTGACGGAGCTGAACATTAGAGTGGATAAACAGTGTTTCTCTGTTTCTACAGGTGAGACTCGAGGGCGTAATAAATCCGGTGGGCAGCTGAAGATCAGCATCCAGCGCGTCTCCTGAGGGTGTCGGCTCACATGGCGTGGCGTGAGAGAGGCGCTGACAGTCTGGAGTGTATGAGTCGTCCCCGCGTGTGTTTCTGCGCAAATATATTCACCCAGCAGGCAAACAACAACTGACATGGAGAACAGCACTGATACAGTCACCACTGCACATACAGTCAGCTGATTAACAGAGAGAGAGAGAGATGTGTACGAGTGCCATACACTCCGGGACAGTGAGTGACCACCACACCACAGCCTTTTTTTGCACTCACTATTATATACGTATATACGTAATATAGGTGTTCTTTTTTCCTTTTCTTTTCTTTTCCCTTCCTTAATTACATCAATATATTTGATAATTAGCTTTTTATTCTCGCTTGTTATATGCTGCATGCACACATCAAATAAGTTTTGTTTTATTAGTGTATATTCTTTTATATTATTCATTGCTAATTAACACATTCTCTTCTTAATTGTTGTAATGTTATATATTAATCTTGGTTTTGGTTATTTTTTTATTTAACATTTAATGGATAAGTAATTTTTGTAAATTAACATTTGTATTGTCCATAAAGCAAACCTGAACTGAACTGAGCTGAACTGAACTGAACTGAGCTGAACTGAAATGAACGGAACTGAACTGAGAGGAAGACATGAAGCACTGATGCAGTCACCACTGCACAGCTGATTAACACAGAGAGGGAGAGGGACAGAGAAAGAAAGGAAGAAAGGCAAAAAGAGAGACAGAAAGAAAGGAAGAGATAGGGAGAGGCAGAGAAGAGAAAGAGAGAGAGACAGACAGAGAGAGAAGAGAGCAAAGGGGGAGAGATGGCAGAGAAAAGAAAGAAGAAAAGGGAGAAGAGAGTCGGCACTTGCAAAGTGTTTGTGAGCCAAAATTGGCCCACATATTAAAAATGCTTGTCTGGCCCACATGACCCAAAACAGATCTGGCAAAGATTAGCAGCGCAGACATGAGACATGAGCTACGTGACAATCGTTTATGTTTTAAACAGGGATTAACAGGACTCTACGTACACTGTAATAAACCCAACCTAAAATGTTTTGGCCGATGTGACGTTGGACATCATGTTTGTTATTGGGCTGGAGTTCTGGGCAGCTTCTGCCTGCAGCTAGAAGGCCAGGCCTGTCATAGCTGTAGTAGGACTGATGTAGGACTGAAGAACAGGGAGGAGGTGGGGTGACGGTGTGGATTGGGAACACTTCGTCATAGGAACGGAAGGTGAGGATGTTAATTTACAAGCCGTTAGACTGGAAGAAGGAGGGGTTTCAGGCGTGTTCCACCCCCCAAACGTCAGTTATAACATGACTACATTAAGTTGTAAATGATTTGTGGCTGCTTTAAATTTTGTGTTCATTGAACATCAAATAATAAGTTCATTCATTCATTCATCTCCTTAAACTGCTTGATCCAGCTAAGGTCGCAGTAGCAGTAGGGAGGTCAGAGAACTTCCTCCAGCTCATTCTGGGTGACCCCGAGCTGCTCCCAGGCCAACTTGGAGATATAATCCCTCCAGCAGGTCCTAGGACGACCCCAGGGTCTCGATCCCAGTCGGCCGTGCCTGGTAAACCTTCACCGGGAGGCATCCAGGGTGCATCCTGATCAGACACCCGAACCACCTCAACTGGCCCCTCTCAATGTGGAGGAGTAGCTGCTTTAGCTCCTCACAGATGACCGAGCTCCTCACCCCAGCAAGTGGAGTGTAGCCTACCACCCTTCGAATGAAGTTCATTTCCACTGCTTGTATCTGTGATCTCATTCTGTTGGTCATTATCCAAAGATCATGACCACAGGTGAGGATTGGGATGTAGACTGCCTAATGGTTCAGCTCCCTCTTTACCACTACAGTCTGGTACAGTGACCGCATTACTGCTGCTGTCTGTCCATCTTCACATCATTCATCAACAAGACCCCGATATACTTAAACTCCTCCACCTGGGGCAGGTCCTCAGCCATTACCTGAAGGGCACTTGCCATTCTTTTCCGGGTGGGGACCACAAACTCAGACTTGGAGGTGCTGATCCACATACCAACCGCTTCACACTCAGCTGCAAAGAGTAAGTTAGCAGAATAGTAAAACTCATCTGATGTTCAATGAACCTTAACTTTTCAGTCAGCCAAGTGACTTAAAACAATTAAAACTAATCTTTTTCACAGTGTAGTGAACATTCTGGACATGTGGCTTATTTTGGAAATGTTGGCTCATAAATAAGGATCAGTATCGAGAACCGGTACTAAATTAGTACAAGATGAGAACTGGTCAATACCGAAATATTGATAAGCTCCTGGACAAATGGTATCAACAATTCTTTCTACATAGCTGGAATTTTCAAATGGTAGTACTAGACTGGATCAGCGGGAGTGGCGCTCTCCGGTCATGGCTGAAAGGGTATGACGTTCAAAAGTGTGGACACACTTTACTAAATGTAATGATAGTGCAGCTAAATGCAACATATGTAAAGCAGTAGCTGTGTGTGAACACCAGCAACCTCACGAATCACAAATACAACATGCTATAAATCAGCGTGTCTGCTTTAGCAAAGCGGCTGCTGCACCTACGCCTCCTAGTGTGGCAGAAAATTGTGCTACGTTGTCGAAATGTCCTACAATAGTGTATGTTTACAGGTAGTTCCTTACATAAAACTCCAGACAGGAAAGTTTTATAGCTTAAATCACCTTATCAAAAATGCCACCAGCATTAAAACTATGAAGCTGAAGTCAGCTTACTACTCACCAGCTTCTTGTTCGATTTTTCCCGTTCCACCTTAAATGGTGCAGCAGTTAAATTCTGGTGCCTCAGGCACTATAATAGTAACTGCTGCACCATTTAAGGTGGAACGGGAAAATTCTAACAAGAAGCTGACGAAAAAGAGGCTGACATTAGTTTCTGTCAAAACTGCACGTAGGATAGTTTGTGTAAATGTCCACATTAGGAAATGTGTAGAGCATTTAAAGAATAATTAGGATATTTTGAGAGCCTAAATCAGCTTATTAGGGGGTGGAAGTAGCAACATTAAGCTGAGTCTGTACTGAATAAAAATTTGCCAACTAGCATAGTATAAGTTGCTAACTGCTAGGGAGCTTAGTGGGAGCTGTACTGACAACCAGAGGTAATTTTGTATTGCTTATTCATTGTTAGTATTTTCAACTGTAGAAGACCACAGCTTTTTCATTTTGAATATTTTCACAATATTTTTATGTCATATCTTTGTTTTTTGAATCAAATTGTGGAGAGTAGTATGAATAAGAGTATCAATAAGTATTGGTATTGATATCAGTATCTATAGAACCCTAACGATACCCATCCCTACTTATAAACAGGAGTATGAGAGTGGTAGGACAGGTTAAGCATTTGCCCCCTCATCAGGAGATCATTAGTTCAAATCCCATCAACGCCACAGCCATCTGTAGCTGGTGATCAAAGAGGAGGCAGGACAGGCCAGCCTCCACTCCCAGGCCTGGTGGGAATGGAGTGGGAATCCCACCCAACAGCTGATGTAACATTCTGGTGTTTGTGCTAGTGGTTTTGAGTGGTGGGTCAGTTAAAGGCAGTGAAGAGGCTGAGCTCTGGCAGTCGCATTTGGGCCTCTTTCTTGCCGTCATCGCATGCGGTATTTGATATGGCCCCAAATGTGGGCCGTATTTACTTGCGACCATATCAAATTTGCTATCTGGGAGAGAGATAAAGGAGAGAGAGAGAGAGAGAGAGGAGAGAAGGAGACAGAAAGACAAAAAAAACTGCAGTGAATGATTGATAGAATTCTTTGTTGGCGGCAGCAATTTTCATAGATCGTTCGGAAACGGAAAAAACGAGTTATGCAACAAGACAAATGACAACGGTCGCAATCTTAATTGGACATGCTAAATCAATGAATAAAGAAAGAAATCTACTTACAGTGAGTGGTCTGAAGGACAACGTAGCGATGCCACTTACTTGGACAGTGACTCTCATTATAGACACAAAGCAAAAACCATCTGATTAACAAGCACAGCAAATCCAACTTCAGTGCCAAGACGTCTGCACTGCATTACATAACAAGAGCTAACGAGACAGTTCTCACAAAACACATTAGATACAGCCCTGTTCATAAGTGACAGTGGGGCTAAGGAAGAATTCTGGACTAAAACTAGAATTTAATTTGTTTTTCTGTATTCTGTAGCTCAGCATTATGTCCCTCATCCTCATCAGTCTGGCAGAATTCACCATTTCATATCACACCCACTTTGGAGCTGATATGTCCAGTGCTCAGGAGAGAATGTTCCGTCATGTGTCTTGGCAGATTTGCTGCGAGTTGTTCAGACTGGCTGGATGACATTTGGCTGCAATTTTCATACAAAGCCACAAATCCTCCACAAACATTCACCTGTTTTTGAGGCACTCCAGTGTTGCACTGTCATTTTCCTTTATTTTTCCATTTCTTTTTCCATTCCCTCAGCAGTTTGAACACGATGTCTTGTCTCTGCCGAAACAAAGGGAGCATCACAAACAAGACTTCTGCCTATTGTCAGACCCTGTGTCTCAAATCGAGCACTTCCGTAGTGGACTGTTAATAGCAGGATGATCTGGATCGCAGGATGATCACTGCTTCCACTAAAGCAACGGCAATAACAACAATGGCGAGTAGAGCACGTACAGCTTACCCAAGTGTTACCCAACCTTATCTCAATTTCAGTGGCTTCTCAGCTGACAGTGAGCAGAGGAAAAATAGCATTGTGCAGTTAGTGAGCGAATGTGAAAGCATTTCACTGCTGCTGACTAACATTACACTGAATGCAGATCGTGCTTTAAGGTTGGTGCTGCAGCCACTTTCAGTGGAACAGTTTTCACTTTCTCCCTCAAAAGCTGCCAGTATCTGAGAGAGCGAGAGCTCAGCAGGGAGCAGGTGTTGTGAAAAACGTCTACAGTGGCGCTACAGACAATGACGACCCGGCACTCCCCCTGCTGGTGTCTCTGCATGTTCAGCTTTTTGCCCACTACTTTATTGTTAGCGAGCTGTTTTAACATCTCCAGCCAACATGGTTAATTTAGCAGGTTGGTTGTACTTATTTTCAAATATCCATTAAGTTTTCACTCTGTAGATGTTAACTGACGTTACTGTTCTCTGATATCTGTGAAGGAATTTTTCCACAAATAGTTTATATCCTTTGCTCAGTTTGGACTCCCACATTGTTCTGTGTTTGGTTCTCCAATCATTCTGGACACATCCTTAAATTTCAATCTTTGCAACTATGAAAAAGATAAAGTGAGACATAAAGTGAGACACCTTTCTGTGGTGAGCTGAAGTGATACGACGCCTGTTTTTTTGAGGTTTATAACTGTCCCTAAGGTACTAGCAGAACTTGTTTTACTCAGCGTTTACACACTTCTGGTTCGTGTGAAAAGGCCAATAAATGTATTTTTGTGCGATATTATTTTTATTGGTCTTTTTGTATTATGCAGCTAATAATTTCCAAATGTTACAAAGAAAAATGAGTATAATATGTTATAACTTTGGCTTCCTATTTTAGGCGAACTATTAACATAGACGTGTGTCAATAATGGTACCACGGTAATTTCTACTTACTACAAAATGCATAGTGTCTGAATTGAGGCACACAGAGAGATTCTGGTGAGTTTGTTGCTTAACATGGCCAAGAATCACTACTAATGGCTTCAGTTTCACAATAATAGCACTTACGGTTGACAGGGGCAGATCTAGCAGGGCAGCAATTTGGTGAACTGACTTGTGGCAGAGGTGGGCATGATGAGTATGCTGCTATGAAAGGCTCATTGTTTTTTACAGCGTGCAAGACAACTGCTGTAAAAGTTTCAGGAAGCGATCACACTGATACACACAGCAGTGCAGATAGCCAATCAGAGTGCAACCAACAAAAACCTGATAGCTGTGGTCATCTTAGTGTACAGTAAGTATTAATCATTTGTAGCTCTGTAGGCTTCTGAGGCTGAAAGTATCCCCACAGCAACATGCTGCCACCACCATGCTTCACTGTAGGGATAGTATTCTTTGAAGCACGAGTGGTGTTAGCTTTAGCACCACAGATAGTACCTTAAATTTGGTCAAAAAGCTCGATCTTGGTCTCAACTGACTACAAAACTTTTTTTCCATATCTCAGTTATGTCACTTTCAACTGTTCTTTATGCATTTGCATGACTTTATCTTCTGCAGTATGTTCTTCATTATGTCCTTCCTTCGATTCTTCAAAGTGTCAGTTACTTTAATAGTTCAGAGATGAGCAGCAATTATATCTAATAAAGAACCAATTATGTCCTTGTTGTGGATTTTTTATAGCTTCCAGAACACTTACACAACCAGCACAATCAGCTTTCTTTAACAAGTCTGCAGATTGCATAACTCATCCATTTTATCAGCTCCACTTACTATATAGGTGCACTTTGTAGTTCTACAGTTACAGACTGTAGTCTATCTGTTTCTCTGATACTTTGTTAGCCCCCTTTTACCCTGTTCTTCAGTGGTCAGGACCCCCATGGACCCTCACAGAGCAGGTACTATTAGGTTGGTGGATCATTCTCAGCACTGCAGTAACACTGACATGGTGGTGGTGTGTTAGTGTGTGTTGTGCTGGTACGAGTGGATCAGACACGGCAGTGCTGCTGGAGTTTTTAAACACCTCAGTGTCACTGCTGGACTGAGAATAGTCCACCAACCAAAAATATCCAGCCAACAGCGTCCTGTGGGCAGCATCCTGTGACCACTGATGAAGGATTAGAGGATGACCAACACAAACTGTGCAGCAGCAGATGAGCTATCGTCTCTGACTTTACATCTACAAGGTGGACTGACAAGGTAGGAGTGTCTAACAGAGTGGACAGTGAGTGGACATAGTGTTTAAAAACTCCAGCAGCACTGCTGTGTCTGATCCACTCGTACCAGCACAACACACACTAACACCACCACCACCACGTCAGTGTTACTGCAGTGCTCAGAGTGATCCACCACCCAAACAGTACCTGCTCTGTGAGGGTCCATGGGGGTCCTGACCACTGAAGAACAGGGTAAAAGGGGGCTAACAAAGTATCAGAGAAACAGATGGACTACAGTCTGTAACTGTAGAACTACAAAGTGCACCTATATAGTAATGTTATGCCTGACCGGTGTATGTGTATCATTGTATTGCAGAAATGTTAGCTCTCAAAGGGGCTGAATATTTTCAAAAGGCATTAAACCTGTAAATCCCTCCACATTAAAGCTGCACTTTAACCACATAGTTTCACTTCAAATCCAATTACTTACAGATTGAGCTGCAGCTTTAATGCCAACTTCATTATCATCTTTATTTTATTATAATTAAAAATTCAAAGTGTTGTGGCGTGTTTGAGCGTGTGATGGTAATGAGAGGTGTTTAAGGAGAGCACTTGAGCCTTTTGTATTCATATTCAAAGCCATGCCTTTCAGATAACATCAACCATTTCTCCTGCTGGTAGATAAAAGCGGCGCATAAGGCAAGAGGACAGTTCACACATCTAAAGTTATGCTTATCAGAGAACAACAGTTCCAGTTAAGCACTAAATCTCGCTTCAGTCATCCAATTAACAGAAAAAGCACTTCCTTCATCTCTGTTTGTTTTGTTCTGCTATAATAATCTGTTTAAAGGGCACAAATAATGGAAAGCTGACTTTTCCTTGCTTTGTTAAAATAAAAGTTTGAGGCAATATGTAAACATTACTGAAGTTTCCGTTCACTCTTCCGCCCATATATATATAAAGAAAGCAGCTCCTTGTTTCTACGCTCATCATCCATTTTAGCAGCTCCACTGACCATATAGTTCCACTTTGTAGTTCTACAATTACAGGCTGTTGTCCATCTGTTTCTCTGCATACTTGGTTAGCCCCCTTTTACCCTGTTCTTCAGTGGTCAGGACCCCCATGGACCCCCACAGAGCAGGTGTTGTTTGGGTGGTGGATCATTCTCAGCACTGCAGTAACACTGACGTGGTGCTGGTCTGAGTGGATCAGACCCAGCAGTTCTGCTGGAGTTTTTAAACACCTCAGTGTCACTGCTGGACTGAGCATAGTCCACCAACCAGAAATGTCCAGCCAACAGCGTCCTGTGGGCAGCGTCCTGTGACCACTGATGAAGGACTAGAGGATGACCAGCACAAACTGTGCAGCAGCAGATGAGCTATCGTCTCTACTTTACATCTACAGAGTGGACTGACAAGGTAGGAGGGTCTAATAGAGTGGACAGTGAGTGGACGCAGTGTTTAAAAACTCCAGCAGCACTGCTGTGTCTGATCCACTCAGACCAGCACAACACACACTAACACACCACCACCACGTCAGTGTTACTGCAATGCTGAGAATGACCCACCACCCAAATAGTACCTGCTCTGTGGGGGTCCTGTGGGGGTCCTGACCACTGAAGAACAGGGTGACAAAGTATGCAGAGAAACAGATGGACTACAGTCTGTAACTGTAGAACTACAAAGTGCTCCTATATAGAAGTGGATAAAATGGACAGTGAGTGTAGAAAGTTTAGCCCCGCCCATTCACACTGAAGTTGTAAGGGATGTTTTTTGAATGAGGCACAGCCAATCAGATCAAAGATTAGGTATGTTTTTGGATCCTAAAAGCCAGAAAAATGTATGATATGGACCATTTAATAAGAATAGGCATCCACAGCCAGGAGCTGTGTTGGTAAGGTAAGGTTCAGAAGCAGTAATTTGATATTGGAGAAGATTATAATGTGGTTTTACATCAGCAGTGATGCAAACACACCTCCGATGCTCAATGACCTAGATTTGTTATCTATGTGGAGAATCAGACACCATATGGCTGTACCGCTGATTATTAATAGCACATGTGAAGAGGTTTGCACACATACATAATTCAAACTAAATGTCTGAGCTGGATTAGTTTCACTAGAGAGGTTCTGTAACTGAGGTGATTATAAAGTAGACTGATTTGAATCCAGTTTGAATCTGCAGTGTGTGTAGTTTTACAGTCTTACGGTATTACCAATAATACTAATATTAATATACTATTTATACTAATAACCAATCAGCACTCAGTAGCAGTAATGCTATCTAATCAGCCCTCAGTAACAGTAATGCCAATCAATCAGCGCTCAGTAGCAGTAATGCTAACCAATCAGCGCTCAGTAGCAGTAATGCTATCCAATCAGCCCTCAGTAACAGTAATGCCAATCAATCAGCGCTCAGTAGCAGTAATGCTAACCAATCAGTGCTCAGTAGCAGTAACGCCGACCAATCAGCACTCAGTAGCAGTAACGCTAACCAATCAGCACTCAGTAGCAGTAACGCTGACCAATCAGCACTCAGTAGCAGTAATGCCAACCAATCAGCCCTCAGTAACAGTAATGCTAACCAATCAGCCCTCAGTAGCAGTAATGACGACCAATCAGCGCTCAGTAGCAGTAATGCTAACCAATCAGCGCTCAGTAGCAGTAATGCTAACCAATCAGCGCTCAGTACCAGTAATGACGACCAATCAGCGCTCAGTAGCAGTAATGCTGACCAATCAGCGCTCAGTAGCAGTAACGCTGACCAATCAGCGCTCAGTAGCGGTAATGCTAACCAATCAGCACTCAGTAGCCATAATGACGACCAATCAGCGCTCAGTAGCAGTAATGCCGACCAATCAGCACTCAGTAGCAGTAATGCTGACCAATCAGCGCTCAGTAGCAGTAACGCCAATCAATCAGCACTCAGTAGCAGTAATGACGACCAATCAGCGCTCAGTAGCAGTAATGCTGACCAATCAGCACTCAGTAGCAGTAATGCTGACCAATCAGCACTCAGTAGCAGTAATGCCATTATAGGAAATCACATCAGTGTGCCACAAAAAATGATGTATACTGTGGTGTCAGCAGTAGAAGATGATGTGGGAAACATAGAGCTTTGAACAAGAGCCCTTTTATTAACACAGCAGCAGTGGAGACCTGCCACTGAGAGCTGGGTGACACGGCCGGAAAGCAGGTAAGTCATGAACAGGCAAACATCTCCACATAACAGTAGCCCCCCAACTCCACTAACCAGCCCCCCAGCCCAGCGCAGAATATCACCACCAACACATATACACAACTTTACACTACCATGACCAACTATTTAAGTCCCTCTTACGGCAGCTGTGGCACTACCCGTGGTGCTCCGTGCTCATTGCTACCCGCTACTCTGTTCTCACCGCTACCCTTGACCCGCTACCCATGGTGCTCCATGCTCGCCGCTCCGCAAGACCATGCCTCGACCTTGCGCTACTTGGGGCGGTGACAGCAGCAGTGGTGCTTCTTCGGCCACTCTCCACTTGCTGTCCATCGCACTGTGGTTGCCAGCGAGGCTGCTGCCTGTGTACGGTGGAACTCCGACGTGCGGCCTTGAGCCACACCACATCGAGATTCCTCGTACCAGCCCCATCGTCTGGCCTTCCTGCACCAGATCCAGTCTCCAGTCACACCATGTTGACCTCGCTGTCAGGGCTCCTCATGCTGACCACCATCTAGGTGTCCTCGCTGGCAGGTTCTTGCAGCCGGCCATCGTTGTCCAGCTGGACTTTGCTGTTGAGCCTCATTGTGCCACCTCGACCACTGTCCTCCGCTGCCCGTCTTTGCCATGCTGCTCCTTTCTCGCAGTCTTGCAAATAATTGGCAGCAACGGTAAAAGTTTTCGAAAGTTTCTCCAGTTTTCCAGCTTTCAAAAGCAGATGGGGCTGCTAAGCAGTGTTAATCCCAGTGAAGGATCAGCTGAAGCTAACAAAAATGTAGCAAATTCTTTTTTCACGCGAAAATAAAATCACCAAGCACCATTACATCCACAATATGAGCCTCAGAATGTAAACTAGAATGGTATGTTGATGTGTAGCTCGCTGTTTTTAGAATTAACACTTTATAAAGAGTTTGTTAACCCTGCTTCAACAACTAGCATAAACCAGTATAGCTGGTCACCAGCAAAAGCAGCATATGTTGTGTTTTGGATGTTGGTATGCTGGTCAACCAGTATGACCATGCTAGGTGACCAGCTAAACCAGCACCAGACCAGGATACAGCAGCTTAGACCAGCAAGGGATGCATGCTGATCTGTGCTGTTTTTTTCAGCAGGGAAGCATAAGCTAGCTATAAAGCTAACATGATTAGCATTTATGCTAGCCTACACAGTGTTTTTGCTCATATTTTCATGCTCAACAAATATAAACTTTATTTCATTCTGCGCACAATTCTGTGTAAATGTAGACATTTGTGTGAGTGTGTGTGCAGGACAATGTCGTATCAGCTAATAAGGTAAGCTAAGTAGCAAGTAGCTAATAGCCAAATTAGAGTAGCAAAAAAAACAAGAGCTGTGTCCCAATTCAGGGGCTGCGTCCTTCGGAGGCTGCATTCGAAGGCCGACTGCATCACAGCGGCGCGACTAGGCCGTCCAATTGCGAAGCCTCCTTCATATGCAGCCAAGAATTGTGTCCTTCTTTTCCATGGCAACAAAGGATCCAACGGGTGGATCCTTCGCCAGCCAACATATCCTGAGGCTCACTGCGTGCCGGAGAGGATTCAAGAAGATGGCGTAGTCAGCAGAGGAGCGAACGGCGGCCGAGGAGACACTTTAAATGTAAGTCGAATAGTTACTGATACCAATATTCTAAAAGCCAACCTCATCAGTAGCCGGTGGTGAAGCATCTCCAGCTCTAATAAATGAAAAACTAAAAAACTAGTTTCTCCATCTTTAAAGAACTTTAAAAGAACTTGACAGGAGTGGCGCTTAGTGACGTGCTGGTAAGGACGAAAACAGCGGTTATTAAAACGGTGCCAGTCTTTAGCAGGTGAAAAAGTTCTGTTGTTCCTGTTTGGGTCAGTTCTTGTTGGTTTTTTTTTTGGTTTTTTTTGTCCCAGGCCAACTGGGACCATAACAGCTTTAGTAGCATACAGGCTCACAAATATAAACATTAGGAGCATCCAGTTTGTCAAACTGTGAATATTTAGAGGTGTATATTTATATTTCATCACATCACTGATCACTGAAAACTTCATGTTTTTCCAGTATTTTAGTTAAATAACTATCAAGATCGATACAAAGTCCTGTTGTACAAAAGATGGTTCCTCAGCGGTTCTTTGGTAAAGTGAATGGTTCTATTTAGTATCATGAGATTTATATAGAACCATGTGCATGCTTAAAGGGTTCTTTGCATGGTGAAATTGTTCTTCAGATTGATGGAGAATGTGTTGTATGTGGTTCTATATAGCACCAAAAATGGTTCTGCTATTGTTACAATGTTAAGCTTGTATACAATAAAAGAACCCCTTTTGGCACTATATAGAACCACATCCAGCATGTTCTTCATCAACGTGTAGAACCATTTCACCATGCAAAGAACAATTTAAGCATGCAGATGGTTCTATATAGAATTGTCTTTTTTTAAAGACGGTTCTTCAGCGGTTCTTTGGTAAAGGAAATGATTCTATATAGAAACATCTGCATGCTTAAATAGTTCTAACAGTTCTACAGATTGATGGAGAATGTGTTGAATATGGTTCTATGTAGTACTAAAAAGAGTTCTGCTATTGTTCTGATGTCCAGCTTGTAACAACAGAAGAACCCTTTTTGGTGCCATATAAAACCACAGACAGCGTGTTCTTCATCAACCTGGAGAACGATTTCACCATGCAATGAGCCATTTCAGCATGCACATGGTTCTATATTGAGCTTGTGGTTCTAAATAGAGCCATTTCCTTTACCAAACAAACCCTGGAAGGACCTTCTTTTTTAAGTGTGTATGAATGTAATGCTACCAGCGTGATCTGATCCACACAGAAGCAAGTTTGCTGTTGTGATTTGTCCCATTTCGCAAAAACAACCCATAAAAAATACACCGTGCAGCCAAACGTCCTCTCAAAACCAAGATGTTGATGTTTTGATCAGACTGGGGACATTTGGGCCAAATAAAAAGCCTGTCAGTAGTCATAGCTCGTGTTCCAGCTCACATACTGTTCCATCCATTTCAGCACATGACAGTCAGATGGGTCTTTTATAGCCTCTTCCCCATGAGCCCTCACACACAGCACCGCATTGTCATCTTCACGTGGAAGCAAGTAAACAAATAAATAAATAAATAAATAAAGCTCCTTGCAGGGCTCTTAAAGGATGATGGATCGACCGGCCTGAGGCTCAAAAAACGCCGCACACAGAGAGACGGAGCAGTGGGGAAAATAACAGCCGCAGAAGCTTTTGTATACATGCGGCTCTTCTCAGACTCACGACAGGAAGCTCTGGTTAGAGCTCAGTGTAGTTTTCCTGAAGCCGGGGGCAAACACCTGTTCAGCATGGAGATCCACGCTAATAGACACTCAAAACAACACTTCAAACACAACCAGTCTGTACACCAGGCTTCAGATCACAACAGAGACCCTCAGTCTGCAATGCAGCGCTGACTGTGTGGCATTCAGTGTGTTTTTACCTTGTTTTTCCTACAAACCTCAGTGCCAGAGAGGTGTGGGGCAGTATGTGCAATACAAATAAAAACAGAAAGCACTGATTTGTACGTCTGCTTTGATCTGTTTTCAAATGAAAACAGTGCAAAAAAATTGATATTTAGGCTTTGTTCACACAGCAGGTAAAAGTGGCCCAAATCCAATCTGCATATGTGACACAGATGTGTGGCAGTGTGAACAGATCAACACACTGAATCTGACATTTTCAGTTCCGATTTGAGACGCTTTCATATGTGGTGCTGAAATCCGATACGTATCCGATCTGCGGCAATGCGACTCAGTCTGAACAGCCAGATCGGAATTCATGCGACTTTTACGTCCGTCCAACTTGACATTCGTCTTAATTTCACGCTGCCGAGACTCATAAACATTTAGGCTGATGTTTCTGTACCTAAAAAATAGAAGAGACTTATTGCAACTGCTCTGTGCTCGAAAGAAATGACTGAACGCAGCCGTAGGAGAACGAGGCTGCAGCATCAAGGAAAAGTCTCAGGAATACTGTGAAAGCAAAGAAGTGACCGCGCCCTTTTTACAGCTCGAACACATTCTGGGTGATGAGCCCAGCTGTCAGTCAGTGAAGCTTCATGATGGCTCCTGTGATGCTGGTGAAGATGAAGCTGATCCTCCGGGAGCGACTGGCGTTCGTTGGCGGTCGTGATTGTTTACCTCTGGATGAGCCGTGAAGCAGCGTGACACTCTGTTCTTTTGTGCATGTGGGTCAGTTTACGAGCTGATCTGTTCAGACTGATGTCGCATACAGATCACATTTAAAAGATAATCTGAACAGACAAACCAAAAAATCTGATTCGGTGAGAAAATCAGATTTGGTCCACTTTCATCTGCTGTAGCCTTAATGTTTCAACTTCACATTTTACCATCAGCGCAGTAAGCAGCGCTATCACCTCACAGCGAGAAGGACCTGGGTTTGATTCCCCGGCCAGGCGACCAGGGTCCTTGCCTTGTGGAGTTTGCATGTTCTCCCCATGTCTGTGTGGATTTCCTCCAGGTGCTCCAGTTTCCTCTCACAGTCCAAAGACATGCAGTCAGGTGAACTGGTGATGCTAAATTGGCCCCAGGAGTGTGTATGTCTATCTGTCTTCCCTGTGATGGACCGGCGACCTGTCCAGGGTGTTTACTGCTTCTGCCCAATGAGCGCTGGCATGAGCTCCATCATCCCCTGTGACGCAGTAGGATAAGCAGATTAGCAAGGGTGTGTGTGTTACCATCAATGTCACTGGGCCTTATCCACCAATATCTTTCTAAGTGTGTTCTTAAATGTCTTCTTGACAAAGGTGCTGAGAAAAAGTCTCCGTCAGATTCATGACGTGTTCTTAAAGCCAAAACTGTTCTCACCTTTGTGCTCTTGAGTGTGTGTAGATTCTGTTCTTACCTAAGAACAAATCCCAAGTAAGAAAACACTGGTGAATGTCAGAATTGAAAACTGTGTAAGTGGGTTTTAAGAAGAATGATTAGTGAATGAGCCCCAATGTTTTTTGTTGATATATGCTCATTCTGAAAGTCATGCCTGCATCAGGTTCCAGAAAAATGGACAACTTGAAAAATGTTCAAAAAAGCATTAAACAAGCGATGCAATCATGCTTGGGTATAGAAGGAGCATCCAGGAAAGGTCTAGACATGAGCAAGGATTGGTCGAGGCTCACCGCTTTGCCAAAAATTAGCCAGCAAATGATCAACGGTGCATAATATCATCAAAAGATTCAGAGAATCCAGAGAAATCTCTATGAAGGCTAAAAAGCACCACTGAATGCCTGTGACGTTTCACCTCTCAGATGGCACTGCATTAAAAACTAGCACGCTTCTGCAAAGGAGATCACCGCATGGGCTCAGGAATACTTTGAAAAACCATTATCAATGAACAGCGTTCGTCCCTGTATCCACAAATGCATGTTGCTGTTGTTGTGCACAGTAGCAGTCAAAGGTCAACAGCGTCCAGAAACGCAGCCGACCTCTCTGTAACATGCACTGTGGCCTGACAAGTCGACCTCTCAGCCTTTCAGATTCTTAATGGAAATAATGGATGTTGTGTTCACTGAACCAAAGAAGAAAAGGACCTTCCAGATTGTTACCAGCATAAATCCAGCATCTGTCATGGTGGTGGTGGTGGTGGTGGTGGTGGTGGGGGGGGGGATTAGTGGATAACTTGCACATCTGTGAGAGCACCATTAACACTGACAGATACACAAATATACATTTGGAGTAGTATGTCGTCGCTGTTGCGACACCTTGTGTCCAAAAATTGATTACAGAGCTCTCTCAGTAGTAAAGGTACTAAACTGGCTCTGGGTCAGTGCCCCTCCTGTCACTGGGGTGGAACCCTCAAGGGTCCATCTCAGTACCTTTAGTCAGGGAACATAACTGAACCATAATCCACTGAAATGATATGTTCTAAGCTGTACTGACTCCACACACCCCGTCTCGTCTCCAGGCTTTAATTTTACTGTTCTGTTTAAAACATTCGGTTATGAAAAGGTACAAATACGAACTTTTCACCTGGAACAACTTATTTAAGGTTCACAATCGGAGCACGAATAATAGCTGTGATTCGATTTAGCCTGGACTGGACAAGTTTCTGGATGTAGGCAACATCAATGCCACTCTTGCATCAAAGAATTAAAAAGTTCGTTCAGATTTCGTAGACGCTTCCCTGGCATAGTGATTTTTATTCACAAGCCGTGAAACACACCGGCGGTCCCCGTCTGTCAGTTTCGTCTTTCGGCCACAACTCTGACCAGAATTTCCTGTAGACTGGGATTTCTGCCACTGCTGGTCGACCCGTATGACCGTACGCTTCAATACACCTGCAAATTCAGCTACTTCCTTCACACTGTGGCCTTTGTTGCCCAAATACAATCACTCCTTTTTAGCCAATTCTGAACGTCTGCTTTGCGGCCCATTTTCCACACATCAAATGAGACATCACTGCGCTGTACCACCTCTTCTCAATCTATGAATTCCGTCGCACACCCTGCAGGTATTTATAGCCCGATCATCCTCGTGCAGCACCATCTGCAGGAGCCTGAAGTTACTACCACTTTAAACATGCAAGGTTTTAAAATTTATATATTTATTTCTGCATCCAGTTACCACTACATTAGCACTTTATTATCACAAACTGTGCTTGTTCTTCTACAGTGAAAAACACAGAGCAGATGTTTAAGTGCCATGAAATTGGAACAAACTGGACTTTAACCCAAAATCTAGAAAAGGGAAAAAAATTCAACTCTGTTCCTGCAAGAAAATCACCTTACAAATGAGAGAAGGAAGTCCTTTTGGATCAGAAGCTCATTCGGCTGAAACAGTGGAGAAATACAATGGTATGAAACATGACTCACTTCAGCTCTCACTAAAGCTCACTCACCCTGCACTCTCAAATCACAGTGCAATTCCATCAAAGCAACTGTTAGCTGGAGTTTTAATAATGCTCTGCAGCAGGCGTGCTGTTGTCCAGTGTCTGTGTACTGACCGTGACTCTGGTCCTCATTTTCACCCCAATGTTGGCTAGTTTCTAATAATAAATCCAGTTTTGAACTTTTGTATTACAGTTCCAGTCAATAGTTTGGACACACCCACTCACAGAAAGCCTTATTTTTACTGTTTTCCACATTTTAGACTCATATTAAGGACATCAACACAGCGGAATGTATGTAATAAAACCTAGAATTATGCTAAACATATTTTAGATTCTTCTGCTATTTGACATTTGACATTAAAAATTTTAGTTTTGGAAGTAAACATTTCTCTTAAGCCAGGGGTGTCAGGATCAGGTCCTGCAGGGTCACAGCTCTGCAGACATTAGCACTTTCATTTCTCTAACGCTCCAAATTCAGTTCATGAGGTGTTGCTTATAATTAGTGAACACTAACTAAATGTTTTCTGCTCCAAGAGATCAACTATTAATTACTGACAGTTTTTTCATTATTTAGACTTATAATAAATGATAAAAAAATGCTAATTAACACTAGCTAACCAACTACAAAACTAAATAAAATATCATAAAAACTAAACTGCATTAACTACTAAAACTTGTCAAAATAGATCCAATATTTTATATTTTTGAAATATTTTCCAATTAATGCACAGTATGATGGTTAAAGTTAATGAACTAAAGCGTCTTGAGTTCTGCTTTTCTCAGCTAATTGAATGTCTTAGGCTTTGTTCTCACAGCAAGTAAAAGTGGCCCAAATCTGGTCTTTTTCTTCATATGTGACACAGACAGAACACACTGAACCTGCCTTTTTTAATTCCGATTTGAGATGCTTTCATATGTGGTACTGAAATCCAATACGTGTCTGATATGCAGCAATATGTCTGAACATCGGAATTCATGTGACTTTTATGTCAATCCAACTTGACGTTTGTAATAATTTCGCGCTGCTGAGACTCATAAACATTTGGGGTGATATTTCTGTACAAAAAATTAGAAGAGACTCATCTAAACCCTCCGTGTTTGAAGAGATTTCTAAAGAAATGTCCGAACGCGGCCGCAGGAGAACGAGGCTGCAGCGTCAAAGAACAGTTAAAGGTCTGAAAGCAAAGTTTAAAGGATCCGAGGACGCGAACCAAAGAAGTGACCGCGCCCTTTTTACGCCTCGAACACATTCTGGGTGATGGGCCCAGCTGTCAGTCAGTGAAGCTTCATGATGGCTCCTGTGATGCTGGTGAAGATGAAGCTGATCCTCCGGGAGCGACTGGCGTTCATTGGCGGTCGTGATTGTTTACCTCTGGATGAGCCGTGAAGCAGCGTGACGCTCTGTTCTTTAGCGCATGTGGGTCAGTTTAGGAGCTGATCTGTTCAGACTGATGTCGCATACAGATCACATTTAAAAGATAATCTGAACAGACAAACAAAAAAAATCGGATTTGGTGAGAAAATCAGATTTGGGCCAGTTTTACCTGCTGTGTGAACACAGCCATATTAACTTGACAGTGCCAGTTCTGAATGGACTGTTTTGTTACATTTTCTTCTCTTATAATAACATCAAAGGGCCTCTTACAAGGTATTCTAAACATTAACCAAACAGTTACAGAAAAGAAACTTGTAATTAATGAATTTTGTATTCTGTCCTTCCAAAACAACCTAGATATCCAACAAGTAACACACAATGCAGTTAACAGTCAGGACCTGGATGCTATAAGTAAAGTGTACAAAACAGAACTACAAAGCACAAAAAGAAGCTGTTTTTCAGCAGGGACTCTTATTTTATAGGTATCATATCATGCAGCAGGGAACCCCCAGGGCCCTCCAGGCCTAACGACTTCTGGGAACCAACAAATACACGTCTGTAATTGTTACGACCCCAGTTTTATTGTCTGTTCCTTGTGGATAAAACCATGAGGAGTGGACAGTAAAAGAGCTTTGAAGCCACTTTGTTCAATTTAACCACAATAAAAACACTGTGGTACACTCTTAAAAAGGTGGTTCTTCAAGGGTTCTTCAGTAAAGAAAATGGTTCTATATAGAATCATGAATGCTTTGCATGATTAAATGGTTCTTTGCATCATGAAAGCAGATGGAGAATGTGCTGTGGATGGTTCTTTATAGGACCTTTTTGAAAAGGGTTCTTCTATTGTTACAAGCTTGACGTCGTCACAATATAAGAACCCTTTTTGGTGCTATATAAAATCTTTTTCTTTTTTTTAAGGTTTTATATAGAACCATAAGTAACATATTTTTCATGAATCTAAAGAACCATCATGGCCCGGTTATGTCAGTGTTATGTGGGTCATTCTACATAAACGTCCACTTTTCTATTTCTCCATAGGAGTCACTGGTGTTACCGATCCTCACTGGTGTTACACCTAATAAAGGAAACACCAGAGACATTTTAATGAACAATGCATTTTACCAAATGGCTGCTACAGAGCATCAAACCACATGTTGTCAATCATGGAATATCCACTAAAATATGGAATTTAATCCATTTGTGTTCTGTTTTTTCACAATTACCTCAGAATAAAGTCGGTCACACCAGTGACTTCAGCTAAGAGCTTCATATGAAATCATGAGCTAAATGAGAAAATCTCTGATAACTGAAAGACACAGTGGACTCACCATGAGCTTTTCTTCATAGATCCTCAGAAAACAGGTAAAAGGAAGTCGAGTGATGTCATCAGTGTGACTTTCATTTCAAAATAAGAGATTTTTTGTTACGCGGTAACACCAGTGACACGACTCCTGGGGACAACAACTTTCATATATATTTTATGATATTTATTTGGTGTTTGTTTTCTTTATGTCATTTGATTTACATATTTCATAGTCATGTATAGATTATTGTAGTTAAAATTGTGGTTTTTTTTTACCTCAAAATATGGCCTCAGCCTTCACACATGACTGCGGGGATGAGCTCTTCTGTGGTGCTTGGAATTCTTGATAATTGATTTAGAAATCAATACTGCCAAATTGATGGATCAAGAAGGTGCAATTGTTAAAATAACATTGTTTTATTTTAAAATATAAATAAATTGTAACTCTAACATGTTTTTTTAAAGTGAAATATATCTGTAAATGCTAGGGACACAAAAATTGTGCGAATAAACACTGAGGGAGCAAAGGATTGTGCTTCCTGCAGGTGCTCCACTTGCATTGTCCATGTTCCTGCGTAAGTGACCTTTCCTTTGGTCAGCGTGACCCTGCAGCAGCTACACATTTCGGTAGCTCAAACAGTCCGGGCGAACGATTTCTGCCGGTATGTGCTGCTGAGCCTGTAAACTGGGATTGATTGTGCATGTGGAGAGCCCATGTGCACAAACGCCACAGGCCACTACTGAAGCATGGAGAGTAAACATGTGAATCTGCTCTGTTTGACTCATCAGCAAACAACTACAGCTGCGGGACCGGAGAAGGAAGCTGTATCCTGCAGGCTTAACACGGCTAATTCATCAATAACACGACAACAGAAGATTCCCTAACAAAGCCGAGCCTCTTGCACTCAGTGTGCCTTTGTTAACGGAGCAGCTCTGCGAGTAATCAGATTGACACAGCGCTTTCCGAATGTAGTCGATCAGCCGAGGCATGTTTGAGTCCTTAAGTTAGCTAACAAATAGAAGCTTGTACCCCACAAATTAGCACTGTGCTAAATTTGTGTCTAAGTCAGACACTAAAGGCAAACACCTGCTTCAAACTGTGTTGAGCTGTTTGGTCATCTCCAATAACGTGACATGCTGGGATCTATAAACATCAGTGGTGAGTCATCAGGGCCTCATGGGCCTTCAGAGAATTCTAAAAACTAAAAAATAGAAGTCTGTAATTTTTTGC
Organism: Colossoma macropomum; assembly: GCF_904425465.1. Classification (NCBI taxonomy): domain Eukaryota; kingdom Metazoa; phylum Chordata; class Actinopteri; order Characiformes; family Serrasalmidae; genus Colossoma; species Colossoma macropomum. Next base: position 3,943,739 of record NW_023494787.1, on the reverse strand, counting down.
TTCATTTTAATTTAAAAGAATTATCATTAATTCTGCAAGTATTGTAGTCTGGTTTCACCGCAAAAGGCAAAACCTGGCTGTCCAGCAGCTCAATGTCGGCGCTGTGGCTCAAATTTACTGTCACCTCAACCAAAAGACCCATTTCTGCATAATTAAAACACCCCCAGAACATCACAGAGCTCCTCCAGCTTGAACCACACCTCCACACAGTCCTCACTGAAGGCTTCCTGAGCTCTATGATGAACACAACGCCGAGCATCATTTACATACAGGCAGAAACCAGATTGATCTGACCAGATAACACGTTTCCAGTCAGGAACAGTCCAGTGTTTGTGTCACTTCGTCCACTGTAACCGGACAACTTTGAGAGCAGAAGTGAGCAAAGGCCTCTTGCGTGCTGCTCTGCTCTATATGTTCATGGTATGCGGTTCCCTGCAGAGAGTTCTTTCAGAAATTGGTTGTGAAGAACCTGCATTTACTTCTAGAAGCAGTTCTCGCCTGGAAGACTGCATCATTCGGCCACAATTCTGATGAGAATTTCCTGTAGGCTGGGATTTTTGCCACTGCTGGTCGACCCGTATGACCGTACAACACACCTGCAAATTCAGCTGCTTTCTTCACACCATGACCTTTGGCCCAGATGCAATCACTCCTTTTTGCCAATCATCAACATCTGCTTTGTGGACCGTTTTCCACACATCAAACGAGACATTCACTGCACTGTACCACCTCTTCTCAATCTATGAATCCCGTCACACACCCAGCAGGTATTTATAGCCTGATCATCCTTATGCAATGCCATCTGCAGGAGCCTGAAGATACTTGAACCTTAAACACACAAGGTGACTAATTCTTTGTCCAGAGAGCTTATCAAACCATTAAAAAATATTGACTTTCTTTTTTTGAGATTTTCAGGTGTACAATTCCCATTTTGTATACTACAAAATTTTGAGAATATAAGTCATTCTTCTGAGATATTGAGTCATAATTTTGAGATACCAAGTCAATATTTCAGGAAAATGAGTCTTTATTTGAAAATTTTGATATACTGCTGCCAAAAACGATGAAAAAAAAAAAATTTTTTTAATTTTTCTTCCTGTATCTGGTGGAAATCACTCATTTTTGCCAGTCATTAACATCTGCTTTGCGACCCATTTTCCACACGTTGAACGAGACACTCACTGCACTGTACCACCTTTTCTCAATCTAAGAATCTCATTGCACAACCAGCAGGTATTTATAGCCTGATCATCCTTGTGCAGCACCATCTCCAGGAGCCTTAAGTTACTACCAACACACAAGGTGACTAATTTTTTGTCCAGAGAGCTTATCAACCCATTACAAAAGCCAAAACAACTTATAAAACAATCAGGAACCAACAGAAACACTTGATGGTTTCTATGTTTTTTTCAGTAGGGCATACCAACACTGCTACACACTAATCTGACATAAGACTGGCAGCCTCACCAAAATCCAGCAGGCTTCATCCAGTGTGAGAGTTTAGATGTTTTAGCAGTTTGAGTAGCAATATTGGTATTGGCTGGGTGCGGTTTGCATGATGCTAACTGGTAATTAAGCTGCCAATACTTGTTAGCTACTTTAGCCTCAAGTGCAAAAAAGAATTGGCTTATTTTTCACCAGTGTTCCTTTAATGGAGTCTGCATCCTACACCAACACTTCTGGACAATCCCAGAGAGCAAAACACGAGTTACAAATTACAGACGATCGTATCGATCAAAGTTGAATTCTCCAAACAGGATTACATTCCAGCAGCAGTGAGCGGAAAGAGGCATCGCAACGCTTGAGGCAGTGAAGTCATACAAAATCAGCCCAAAATAAACCACAGATTTAATTATGAACTCAGCATATACAAAACTGAGCCTCTGTGTGATCAGTGAAGGAGGCAGAATTGGTTCTGCGGTCTTGTTTTTAAAAAAGAGGAAAGAACTCTTTCAGTACATCAAAATAAAACAGTAAGGAGCCCAAAACTATGAAAGATGGCATTCATTTACTCGGGAAGCAGCCTACACTGTGTGTTGATTACATCATCTAATTTATTAAACATATAACACTGCATCAAACGCTGCGTGTTCTAATAACACAGTGACAAAGTGAATTTTGTTCAGCCATAGAATCCAGACACCATCACCACCATTACAAACTAGAGCTGAATAAACAGAGACATCACTCTCGCCAAACGGGCATCGTTTGATCAAAAATCACATTACTTTGACTTCAGTGCTCTGCGGTGAGGAACCATCCAGACGTCAGCTCAGTGAAATGATCACGAACTTAACGAGCCGTATAGAAACGAGCTTCTGTAAAGCACTTAGTATGAAAGAGATACTCGACTGGTGCTAATACATTCTTTATCCTTTCCTGGGAAAAAGTCAGGTACTATGGAAGTCCACCAGGTAGAGGAGGGGAAAATCTTTTCAAAAATTTCTAAATTTTCACTTAATATCTCAACTTTTCTCAAAAAATTGTCTTAGTATTTCAAAATGACTTTTACTAAAAAACTGAGTCAAAATATCTCAAAACTTAGAATGATTTATTTTCTCAAAAAAACTGATTTAGTATCCAGAAAATGACAACCTATTTTTTCAAAAAATCTCAGAATGAAAGCTTATTTTTCTGGAAATACTGACAATGTTGATATAATTCTTTCTATCTCAAAATTGTTTCTCAGAAACTTAGTATTTCAATAATTACGATTACAAATGACAATTACAAAATAATGACTTGCTCTTTTGAAATGACTTTCTTTTTTGAGATTTTGAGTTAATATTAAATTTTAAGTATGCTGTGTCAAAATAATGAATTATAAAAAAAAGTAAGTAATTTAAGGTAAGTCATTACTTCGATATAAGTCAAAGAATATGACTTTGAGAATATGTTATTATTTGAAGATACCAAGTCGATATTTCAGGAAAATGAGTCTTTATTTGAAAATTTTGACATAATACATTATTTCTCTTCCTTTAGCTGGTGGAAATGCGTTTCCGTAACGTACCAGTTGACATAGCTTGAGGTAAATACTGATTTTAAGCGAGATTCTGGTGAAAAATCTAATTCAGGTTAACCTTGCTTACCCCAAATGTAGTCAATCAGCCAAGACAAGTTTGGTGTCTTAAGTTTGCTTCTTCAGTTTTAGCACTGGAGCTATGAGGCTAATGTGGCTAACAAGTGATGCAATCTTATTAACATGGTCCTAACAGCATGGCTAAATCATCACACTCTCCTCAGACTGAGTGGAAGTGTTTAGTATCTCTAACAGACCTGATTATGTGGTTTCTGACACACTATAATCTATAAAAATGGACAGAAGAGCAGTAAAAGTTCTGCTGCTGCTGTTTGGAGCTCAGCGACTGTCTAACATCTTGGGTGACGACCTACGTTTGTGGCAAGGAGGGAAATTAGATTTTTCACAAAACTGTTTATTTAGAAAATGACTGAACACTGAAGACAATCATATATATGCTCACACACACTCCCCTCATTTACACACACACACAGAAACATGGTTGTACAAACATCTTTATCCGTTTGTTAAACTGAAAAGACAGCAGCTTCGACCGGCTCATCGTTCCCAAAACACAAAAACTAAATTAAAAATAAAAAAAAAGAAGAAAGGAAGAAAATCAGCTGAGACTCCTGGAGCCCTCGGTGTTCAACCGTCCAGTTCAGTTCAGTTCAGTTCAGGACATCTTCTCAAACACGAACACCAGATAGATACCTAGAACACAGAAGACAACCACAATTACAACCACCATTACAGCTGAACCCGACCCCTCACCTCGGGGTTAATAACATTGTTTACAGCCTAGTGACCAAGAAAATTCACATCAAAATCATCTATAAACTCAATAACACCTTCAGCTGACTGCTTTGAGCAACACAACAAGGTATTCTTCACACACACTGCCAGGCGGAGGTTTGTGGATTCCTAGCTTTTCTTTGTTGACTTGTGAGAACAGAAAGGAAATTCCACTGATTTTGCACAATTTTTGCATAAGTCTGATGTGAAACGCTCCATTCTAGTCATAACTGGTCACAGTGGTGGTGATAGGAACCAGACGTCCACCTCTAAAAGCTCCCTCACAGAAAGTTCCTACATGAAATGGTTATGAATTCACTGCCTGATGACTGAGACACTGTTTTATGATAGTTTTTGTAACGTTTTTACGATGTTTTTGGCTTAATCGTTTCATTATTGGTCTAATCGTTACATTACATCGTTTTAAATCCGTCCATGGTGGACGGATACATGCAGATGTTGTAAGGCAAAATAGTCTCCAAAGAAAACTTATTTTTCTAGATTTTCCACTATTTTCCATCATCAACATTCCATATAAACTCAGAAGACTCGTGTAGGTTCACTGGTGGTTCTGGATAGTATATAAAATGTCTATATTTGTGTTGTAGTCATGGCGACCCCTGGTTCCTATCACCACCACTGTAAAGACATCTGAACTATCTCACACCAAACCACTCTGAATCACCCTGTTTACATCTCACACACCAAATTATGCAGAAAATCAGTGGAATTGCCCTTTAAAGTGGTGTTCCAGCCACAACAAAGAGTGTAGCCTTCGCTACTACTGGACCAGGCATGGTACAGCGGATACTAGACCCATTAAAATGTCCCTGGTTCAGAGAAAAAGTAGTTTTCAATGCTTTGGGTCATTTAAATTGGAAATATACAGAGAGATTCACTGAGAAGAGGCCCTGAATATTCTGTAATGACTCTCTCTAGGACAAATCTGAACCAAACAACGTGCAATGTGCTCCTCAGTATATGGAGCTTCCAACAACCCGGGATGCCCCTGCATCGGAGCGATGAGGTAGGCGCCGGACATCCGTCGCAACGTTTAACCTCCGGGTGCAAACCCCCCGTACCCCTTCATGTGTCTGGCAGAAAACAGAGATCACTTCCAGCACCGCATTTAATGCAATCGATTACACGTACGTCAAGGTATGTAGCGTATTTTTAGGTTTTCAGATTGCTTCATCCTAACGGGAGTAACAGCAGAATATTCAGGGCCTCTTTCCAGTGAATCTCCCTGTAAAACGCAATCGGTAAGTATATACAGGTGTTCGATACGGTCTTCTTTTGCAGTTTAAACAGGCAGAGGGAATGTAATGCCAGCTCACAGCTGCTTTCACTACACATGAGTACGTACTTGTAGCTTCCCACTCAGACTTGGACAGCGTGCCCTGTGAGGAAGATAAGAAAGAGAAGAGACGTCAGAGCAGATAACACACCGACAGAGCTCAATGTCACTCAGCTTCAGCAGCAGACCTGGGGCTGTATGTGTCAAACTCCTCCACTGCCTTAAAGGAACAGCTCACTGAAAAAGTTACCCACTTCTTCCAAATGTAGTGAATCAGCTGAGACACGTTTGGTCTCTGAACTTAGATTCTTTAGTTTTTGTGCTGGAGCTATGAGGCTAATGTAGATGACAAGTAATGCACATAGCTAAAATAATCACATCTGTGTGGTCTCTTAGGCTGCGTTCACACAGCAGGTCAAAGTGGCCCAAATCTGATTTTTTTGTTTGTCTGTTCAGATTATCTTTTAAATGTGATCTGTATGCGACATCAGTCTGAACAGATCAGCTCCTAAACTGACCCACATGCGCTAAAGATCAGAGCGTCACGCTGCTTCACGGCTCATCCAGAGGTAAACAATCATGACCGCCAACGAACGCCAGTCGCTCCCGGAGGATCAGCTTCATCTTCACCAGCATCACAGGAGCCATCATGAAGCTTCACTGACTGACAGCTGGGCTGATCACCCAGAATGTGTTCGAGGCGTAAAAAGGGTGCGGTCACTTCTTTGGTTCGCGTCCTCGGATTCTTTAAACTCTGCTTTCAGACTTTTAACTGTTCTTTGACGCTGTAGCCTCGTTCTCCTGCGGCCGCGTTCGGACATTTCTTTTGGAATCTCTTTGAACACGGAGGGTTTAGATGAGTCTCTTCAAATTTTTTAGTACAGAAATATCACCCCAAATGTTTATGAGTCTCAGCAGCGCGAAATTATGACGAATGTTGAGCTGGATTGATGTAAAAGTCGCATGAATTCCAATACAGCTGTTCAGACTGAGTCGCATTGCCGGAGATCAGATACAGATACTCACGTTATGGCCCAATCCCATTTCACCCCTCCCCTACCCCTCTATCTCAACGAAAATCGTGACACCCTACCCCTAGACGTGAACGCGCAAAATGGAGGGATAAGTGACACGGCCACATGGCCGTCCAAACTGAGGTTTTCTCAACTCCTTGATCCTCTCCTAATGGTCAGCAGACAAAAGTCATATAAGGTTGTTTTTGCTTCAAGCTCGAACACTTGAGTGAGCTGTACACGCTCTACTCGTCATCACTGTTACTGTCACTGCTTTCGCTGAAGCAGCGTTACTCCGCAACGAGAATTTCCAGCAGAAAAAAATGTGTAAATGTGAAAAGAACCTGTTCTGTTCCTCACTGTCTGTGTTTACACGCAAAGATTTTTGCCAATCCGATTAAATACATTCCGATTACAGATTAAGACTGAGGTGTTTATATTCTCACTCTACTCAACAGTCTGAGGGAAAATTTCCGTTTACATGCTCACTACAAGTAATCCGATCCAAAATGACCACTCAGTGTAGACGTTACCATGACAACCAGCATCATGTGAGTCCAGTCAGAGTGAGATGAGCAGCAGTGAGCAGCGCTTGTGTTTTTAATTGCTTTAAAATGATGTCAGACTCAGGAAAACGTCCTTCACATGTCCTTACTAAAGAAGGCCGAGAGGAAGACGTCGTGTTCTGAGACACATAAGCTGGACGTCCGTCCCACCGCCGTCTTTTAAAGATCAGAGCATAAACTTCGTCTCCTCTGCAGACCAGTTTCTGCTCCGCCATGTTGAACGGTATAAACTTTCACTATGACGCGACGAACAAGATCAGAACGGACTTAAACTTTCTGATAGGGAATGTAATCAGATACAGGCATTTACACGGATATTGTTCTTCTATTTAACGGATTATTTACAGGATTACCCACCTCGATCAGTCGGATAGAAACTGTATTCCGAATGGCCTCAATCGGACTAGACTATTCCGACTGAGGTGTTTACATGGACGTATTCTATTCCGATTGAGCTATTAGTCAGATTATTAACGCATTATTAGGCTGCATATAAACGTGGCTATTTAGATTATGTGGTTTCTGACACTGTATGACACACTGCTGTCTATAAACTGTGTGTCGGTCCTGCTGTGGGGAGATCTCAAGTTTGATCTGGTGATGCCACAGCCATCCGTGTTGGAGAGTCCAGAAGAACATAACTGTTCCCTCCCTCCCTCTGTTGGCCGGTCCTTTGTGGTTAAACTCTTATCAGTTTACAATCCAGATACAAGTCACATGAAACAGCGTACAATAAGAGAAACCATGTGCTGTATTGCAGTGCGTGTAGTGCTGACCAGTGGCAGTCTAACTCCGGAGGTCCTGGCTCTCCTCTCAGCGTGCTCGTACTCCTCCAGGTTATCGGACGCCAGCCTGTCTCTGCCATCAGCCGGATATTGCTATGACAACACAGACACAGGACATTGTTTTCTTATGTTACAGAAGAGAGGATGAAGCATTAGGGCTAAAATTGATGGCTAAAAATGCACCAGTACATTGTGATACTCACTATGAAGGTGGTGATTATAATTCATCATCATAACACAATTTTTTTGGTTTAAATAAATTTAACAAGCTACGTAATAAATAATAATAATAATAATAATAACAATAATAATGATGATGATGATGAAAAAATAACAGTAAAAATACACACAAGAGAAAAATAGTGATAATTATGCCAAAGCAAAGGAGAAAAAAATGTTTTTAATTTAATTTCACTTGATCACTTGTTTTCACTTATGAAAGTGAAAGTGAGCTTTAAACGTCATAAGACAAATCAAATGTTGGTCTCTTGCACTATGCACTATGACACTATACATTATATCTCTATAATAACTATATATTATATCTATCGGCACTCAGACATGAACAGATTAAACAGGAGGAGAGAGAGAGAGAGAGAGAGAGAGAGAGAGAGAGAGAGAGAGACAGAGAGAAAGAGCTAGAGAGAGAGAGACAGAGAGAGACAGAGAGAGAGAGACAGAGAGAAAGAGCTAGAGAGAGAGAGAGAGAGAAGAATGAGAGAGAGTAAGTGAGCGAGAGAAAGAGGGAAAAAAAGAGGGACACAGAAAGAGATATAGAGAAAGAGACACAGGCGGGGGGAGAGAGAGAGAGAGAGAGAGAAAAAAAGACAAGAGAGGAGTAGAGAGCGAGAGAAAGAGAAGACCAGTGAGAAAGAAAAGAGAGAAAGAGAAGAGTAAAAAGAGAGAAGAGCAGAGAGAGAGAGAAAGCAGAAAGAGAAAGAGAAATAAAAAGAGAGGAAGCAGAGAAAGAAAGAGAAAAGCAGAGAGAGAGAGAGAGAGAGAGAGAGAGAGAGAAAGAGAAGAGAAAAAGAGAGGAAGAGAGAGAGAGAGAGAGAGAGAAAGAGAACAGCAGAGAAAGAAAAGCAGATAGAGAGATAAAGAGAGAAAGCAGAGAAAGAGAGAAATAGAGAGAGAAAGAAGAGGAGAGAGAGAGAGAAAGAGCAGACAGATAAAGAGAGGGAAATAAAAAGAGAAAGAGCGAGAAAGAGTGAGAAAGAGAAAGAGGAGAGAAAGAAAAAGAGTAAAGATACAGAGCAAGAGTGAGAGCGCGAGAGATACAGAGCGAGCGTGAGTGCGAATGAGAGCAAGAGAGCGAGAGAGAGAGCGAGAGAGCGAGCGAGAGCGAGAGAGAGAGAGAGAGAGAGAGAGAGAGAGAGAGAGACCTCCAGTGGATCAAAAAGTGATGAATGTGTGCCGATACTCGTGTTGCACCACTTTGATTCGGAGAGGTTGTGTGAGGAGGTTGCCGTGGTGATCTGATTCCAGTTAACACACACACACACACACACACACACACACACACACACACACACACACACACACACACACACACACAAACACACACACCTCCAGTCCGCGCATCCTCTGCAGGAGAGTCCTGTTCTGCTCGTCCTTTATCTTCTCCTCAAAGAACTCGTGGAACGTCTTCTTATAAACCAGACGCATGTTGTACTTCTTCGCCATTCTGGACAAGAGAAATAGAGAAATGTGAAAATGTTTACATTTATTTATATCTTTGTGCTACTAAACTGCATTACATCACATTTATTACTGTTCAAAAGTCAATGTTTTCAATAATATACAACCAATTTGGTCATAAAATGATTCTGATCTGCCGAAACCCTGAACAACCTCACGTTTCAGATCATCAGTCGGACAATAAGAAGCTGTAAATATAAATTAGATGTTAGAATTAGATGTTAGTGTCTACAATAATGATCAGATCTGTAGACAGTTCTAAAATGAGTGAAAAAGCTGTAAATCATCCAGAATTAAAGCTAATATAATTATTATCTTAAATTAATCATATTTCAAAGGTGGAGATCAAGTCTAGAGATAGATAACTTGACAAAGGTGTCTGTAAACAGATAATTACAGATTTTAATAAATCAAAATTCTTAAAATAATGAATAAAACGTAAAAATGTTTATTTGATTTATTGTTTATATATATATATATATATATATATATATATATATATATATATATATACATAACATTAAGATTTTTGAGTTACTATATTCTAACTGTATTCTGTGTATAAACACATATGCATTAATAAGAATGAATGTATAAGGTTAATATACATTCTTAAAATAATTAATAAAGCGTAAAAATAGCGTTTACATCTAAATATACATAAGATATTAATGTACATTATACAATAACAGTAACAACAAATGATTCCAAATAAATCCAAAAAAGAATTTTGTACTATATTAACAGAACTGCAGAACAGTATATAAACAGTAACTTTATTAGGTGTGTTTATTACATGTCCATAACGCATACCGATTAAATACTTCTGAATATATTTTATTATGTTCATATTTTACTTATGAAATTACTTTCAATGCAGTCTTGATGAAAAGGTGCATCATCATGTTTCTATTGTCTGCATGTCCTTTTAATTTGTTCACAACAAGCTGCATTGTTGTTGCTCCTCATGAATAACAGCCCTGATTTCCCTGAGCTGAGTTTGAGGTTTATCAGTGCACCGGCGCCACCTGCTGGCCACTCAATTTATTCAAAAAAAGAAAAGGATTATTTTTTAGAGCACTTACTCTACAAACAGGGGGAAATAGACCAAGAATTCTGGGACGTCAACGACTCCCTCCAGGTTGAAATCGTACTGACAGCCGAACAGCGGGTAATCTCCTTTCTTCAGAAACGTTACCCGGTACACCTCGTTCCCAAAACTGTTCGAATCAGACTCTTCCAGCCGCTTCCTGCACATCAAACACAGAGCGAGCGTTTAGTTTTCTGACACTGTGATGCTGCATGTGGAATAAATCTGTCTTACCCTCCTGAGAACAGCCTGAACACAGTCTATTACACCACACTGCGCACTCATAATGCACGACTAGCTTATTATTAAGGCATTACTATTAAAACTTATTCAGTTATTAATCTACATGTTCATTATTCAGTGGGACCTATGAATTATTCAATAACTGAAATATTCAATATCTACTATGAACTATTCAGTAACCACTATGAATTATCCATAATTACTACTTATTCAGTAACTATGAACTGTTTAACAACTGCTGCAAATAATTCCATCTCTACTATGAACTAATTCACTATCTACTGCAAATAATTCAGTAGATATTGTGCATAATTCTATATCTACAAATAATTCAGTAGATTATGGATTAATTCAGTATCTACTATGAATTATTTAGCATCTACTACAAATAATTCAGTAGATATTAGGAATTATTCACCGTCTACCGCAAATAATTCAGTAGATATTATGAATTAATTCAGTATCTGCTACAAATAATTAAGTAGATATGAATTAATTCAGTATCTACTATGAATTATTCAGTTCAGCAGACTGAGTGCGTGTGTGTGTGTGTGTGTCTGTTTGTGTCTGTTTGTGTGTGTGTGTCTGTGTGTGTGTGTGTGTGTGTCTGTGTCTGTTTGTGTGTGTGTGTGTCTGTTTGTGTGTGTGTGTGTGTGTGTGTGTGTGTGTGTGTGTCTGTTTGTGTGTGTGTGAGAGCGCGTGTTTGTTTACACCAGCTCGTAGGCGTCCGGCGTGGTTCCTATGAAGAACCCTCCAGGCCGCAGTCTCTCGCAGGCGTTCCTCAGCATCATGTCTGCCTGACTGTGGGTTTCAAACGAGTAATGATACACAAACTGACAGCTACAGATATCAAACCTCAGCTCAGGGTTCTTCAGCTTATCCCCCAGCAGCTCCTACAGAGAGAGAGCAGAGCGGAGTCCATCATCATGTCTGGTGTCTGAAATTTGTTTCTAGGCTAATGTAGCAATGATGCTAACTACATGCCTAAATCATCACACTCTCTTAAGACTGTGTGGAGGTGTTCAGTATCTCTAATAGACTCGATTATGTGGTTTCTGACTCTGTATGACTCACTGTTATCTATAATCATAGAACGAAATATTAAAGTTAATTCATTTATGAAGTACAACTCCATTTTCAAAAAAGTTGGGACGCTGCGCAAAACATGAATAAAAAACGAAACCCAATGATGTGCAAATCATTTAAACCCCATATTTCAATGAAAATACTACAAAGATAACATATCAAATGTGGAAACTTGAAAATTTTACTGATTTTTTATTTTTTAATTTGATGCCAACAACACGTTCCAAAAAAGTTGGGACAGGGGCAACAAAAGGCTGGTAAAGTTGTGTAATGCTAAGAAAAACACCTGGTGGTTAATTGGCAACTCGTTAATAACATGACTGGAAATAAACAGAGTGTTTCAGGAGTAAAGATGGGGAGGGGTTCACCACTCTGTGAAAGACTGCACAATCAAATAGTGCAACAATTCAAGAATAACGTTTCTCAACATAAAATAGCAAAGAACTTTTGCTTTTCATCATCTATGGTACATAATATCATTAAAAGATTCAGAGAGTCTGGAGAAATCTCTGTATGTAGGGGACAAGGCCAAAAACCAGTATTTGCTGGCCGTGATCTTTGGGCCCTCAGACGGCACTGCATTAAAAACAGACATGATTCTGTGGTGGAAATCACTGCATGGGCTCAGAAACACTTCTGAAAACCACTGTCTGTGAACACAGTTCATCGCTGCATCCACAAATGCAAGTTAAAACTCTAAAACGCAAAGAAGAAATCAAATATAAACAGGATCCAGAAACACTGCCGCCTTCTCTGGGCCCGAGCTCATTTAAAATGCAGTGGAAAAGTGTCCTGTGGACCCACAAATCAACATTTGAAATTCTTTTTGGAAATCATGGACGCTGTGTCTGTGATTCTGGGCTTTTGAAGTAGCATCAGCTGTGATTGGCTATGTCTTGTTCAAAGGCAGCGACAGTAACAGGTCTTTTAAGTGACGTTTACTGAGTTTACTGTGGTTATTTCTTTCTAAATAAAAGACTGAAAAGACTGCTGTGTTTTCTCTTGTATTTTCCAGTCGGTACAGGTTTGTGTGGGTTTCAGAGAGTAACTCGGAAGTAAAGAGCAGTGAGATTACTTTTCTAGGATGTAATGATGAATTTACATTTTTTGAATAACTATCCTGACGGTGGTGATGATTTAGGCGTGTGGTTAACCTGCAGTCCAGCTGGAATTTGAAGGTGAGTGTATGTGTGTACCCGGCTGCAGTCTGCAGTGACGAACTCAGCGGAGAAAATTTGTTCGCTAGGGTGACTCCTCCTCCTCATTTCATCGTAGCGCTGCCGGCACTGATCCACCGACACGGCGGCAATATCTACAGAACAAAACACATTCTGAAACAAACAGAAAAAGATGGAACTTTTTCAGTGAATATTGGGGACCTGTTCTCACCTATCTCTCAAGTCACTTAAGGTGTCCCTCAGGGCTCCATTTTAGGGCCAGTTTAATTCTCCGCATACATTATCTTTAGACCATATTGTTCAGAAATATATTTCATTTCACTGCTATGCTGATAATACACAACTGTGCCTGCCTTTCAAGCATGGCGATGGCTCTGCGTTAAAAAGATTACACCACTTTGCCCTCAAGATCTAAGACTGGATGGCTAATCCTTTTTTTTGCAACTTAATGAGAGTAAGTCAGATTATCCTGCTTGTTTCTCCTGATCTGACCAGTGACTACCTTGGAAAATTAGCCATCTTGGGTTAAAACCTTGGAGTGACCATTTTGCCACAGTGGTCAAAAGCAGCTTTTTTTTCACCTCAGAAATATTCACAAGATAAAACTCTTTTTGTCTGACCTTGGCTGACATGGTTGATTCATGAGGTCATCTCATCTCATCTCATGTGTAACTCAGTGCTTCTTGGTGTCAGTCATTCCTCATTAGCATGACTACAGTTGATCCACTGGTAGGCTTTGGCAGTATAACGATAATATGACCGTATTTCTATTGTTCATCTCACAGAAATCCACTGAAATCAATGATTTTGCTCACGAAAATTCGTTGGCGAACGCAAGCGTGACTGGACCTTGAGATAGAGGCAAGATGTGCAGGAAGAAGTGGACGGAGGTATTGAAAGAAAACAGTGCATTTACCTGCACACACCAGTTTGCTGATGCGTCCTTTCCTCCACTTCAGCAGGTCTCCTCCTTTACCGCAGCCCAAATCCAGGACAGTCACATCCCTCTGCTCACGCTTCACCTTCTCCACGATCTCACCTGAACACAAAACCTCCATTACAATACGAACTGCCAGCCCGACTCCAGGAAAGAGCTCTAAAACTCATTTTGGTCTCCACTGCCAATACCAGTTCCAGTCCTTGAGACCTTCTCCACTGTATGCTATTGTTTTTTTTGCTCCAACATGCTTGACTCGACGCACAGGAGCTGATAACTAACAGAATGAATCAGAAAGTACACAGCAATAATCGTAGCAGCCACCTTGAATTCTAAATTCTGCTTACACTTAAGTCCATGTTTATATATAAACAGAGCCTACATAATCAAGTCGATTAGAGATTCCTGATTTTTTTATTTTTCAAATGATTTGTTAAGTGGTAGATTCTGACACTTCATTGCAGCTTTATTTAATCTTCTGGTTGATTTCTGCTCACAAATTCCCACCTTTTTGTTCTCTCTTGGCCAAAAACTAAGAAAAAAAGTGCCACTTTTAACAATTTGTGGCCGAAATGCTTTGTACAAAATTTCAGCACCACTTTTAACTGATTTCAACTAACAGCAATCTTTAATGAAACCACATATATATATATATATATATATATATATATATATATATATATATATATATATATATATATATATATAAAACATTAAGTAACTTAACATTTTGGCAATAAACTGTTTCAACTCTCATTTTAAGTTGTTACTGCAAACGCGTGCATTCTCGAGCTCCTGCTGGTGTGGGTTCGTGGCTGTTTCTTCAAAGCCTCATTTGTGCTTTACGTGTTAAAACAAGCCATTTTTCATCATTACACCACTCTGACATTCAGCTACGGATGCCTGAGGGAAACCACGAACTCACGCAAACCTTCTTTAAACTTCAGCTGTGTGAAAAAATACTGAGAATTCAGACGGTATGTTGCACTCGGGGACACCCCAAGAAACAGAATAAAATGTACTCTACTGTAGTCTGACAGCTTATTAATGCCCTGTAATAATTGACTGATTTAATGGTAAAAGGAAACAAAACATTACATATAGTTCAATATTATTTAGCAAATTATTTACAACTAGGCTAGTCCTCTTCAGTTCACTATCTTTCTCAAAACAGGGATTATCGCCTTGCTCGTCAGTCATCGCTGATATCCTATTACACCTGCCCAGCTGCCCAGGCCTTAAAAGCTTCCTTTATTCAGCCTCATAGCACAAAACTAAAGCAGTTTTGTTTATTTGATTTCCAGTCAAAACAGTACATGTTCTTTGGTTTTTAGATTTTTCTGAGGAGATTAGAGAGAAGATAATCCACTTGCGTAAGGAAGGAGAAAGTCAAAGAAAACTAAGTGAAAAAATGGGAGTTTCCAGTTAAAAAAATAGACAAAATAGGACCCTAACAACCACCTGGAAGACCTGGTAGACACCAAAACTGCCCCATCAGATAAACAGCACTTAAAGCTTTCATCTTTGGGGAGAAGCTGCTAAGAAGACCCTACTGAAGAAATTTGCACTAAATACTGAAATATTGAAAAGTCCTGAATAATAAATACTGGAAAATCTGATATTATATGTGGTTGTTGAGGCTTAACCACTTAAACCTGCACTAAAGTCTACTGAGAGATCTCTTATGAGTTCAACCAGAACCTTCCCCCACCACTCTGCACAATAACTCCACTGTTTGGTGAGCGTATGTGCTTTAGCGTGTATGAAAGTACTCTTTAGTGCAGAACCCTGAAGAGTTCAGTAAATTTAGGCATCATAAGTTCATCTGAGGTCCCGTTACAGTGATGTTTTCTTTCTGATGACACACGTTATTGACGTAATAGAGCACCTTTCATCAGTGCACCCAGTCACATGCTGTAGAAGTCACTCACTGAATCATTCAGGACAAAACGTCTTCGGGCTTCGTACTGTCAGTTTTTAAATTATGGAAAAACATAAGAGAAGCGCTGTTAACCTGATAAATCTCATCTTAAGTGAAATATCTGATTGATAGCCCTTACTCCAAATCAGCCAAGTCATGGTTTGTGTCTGAAGTTTGCTTAGTTTTACACTGGAGCTACGAGGCTGATGGACGGTCAAGTAACATTTATTTAGAAAACATGTCTAAAATGACTGTTGACCTGCTGTACAATTCAATCAAAGAGAAATTTCTAGAACTATAAATGTACAGAGAAAGAATGAGAGATGCAAAATGATTCTGGACTCATTAGTAGGTATTTGCTAATGATTTGATGATGTATCTGTTGAAGTTCTGCACTAAAATATCTGCGTTTAATTCATTTTACTGCATTTGTAACCCTACAGAAACACATTCTGTTTCTCTGTAATACCAATCCAGAGTTATCTCAATTTAGGCCCAATCCCATTTATTATTTTCACCCCTACCCCTTGTTTTCAAGTGTCACCCTAACCCCTTGGAACTGAGTAACAAGGGGTAGTGGTTGAAATCTTCCCTCTGAAATGGGACCCTCAAATAAAAAGAGCATCACTTCATTAACAGCTACCAGCGCTGCTCTGTAGGCGACCCTGCCAGTCTGCAGTGACAGCAGAGGAGGGTAAAGTTCAGCTCCTCACTGCTGGGCTTTAGTTACATTCAGGGCATCATATGATCTTCAAAGAGGGGGGCAATTATTTATTATCACCCACCCCTAATTCTTCAGTGATATGAAGCTGAAGTCAGATATTCACCATATTCACCGCTCCACCTTAAATGGAGCAGCAGTTACATTCTGGTGCTTCAGGCGTCAGAACTGCTGGACTATTTAAGGTGGAACGGCAAAGTTAGCTAAACAGCTACCGAGACATCAGCATACTATTAGTGATTTTTTATGCTTGTTATAAAGAAAAAGACCATAATATATTAAAACATTAAACTAAGATAAAACAGTGGTTATCGTAATTTTTAGCAGAGAAAATTCTCACATTTGTGGGTTTCTTTGGTCTCTTGTTCTCCATCTTGCCGGTTTTTCTTTTCTTCTCATAACTCTCTGGTTGGAGTCTCTGAAAAACCTCTGTTTGGAGGGTCATGTAGCCCCAACACTTCACTCTCCCCCTCTATCTCAACAACAATCAGGACACCCTACCCCTAGACGCGCACACACGGCTTAGTGGTAGGGACGAGGGGTGAAATGGAATTAAGCCTTAGTTTATTACATTTCATGAATGTTTATGTATTAATATCAGCAGATATAAACATAAAAATATCTAATTTAAAATATGGCAAAAAAGAAAGAAAAAAAAGCAGTACTAAAATAATACTACTAAAAAATGCAAAATAATACCAATTAAAAAACAGAAAAAATACTACACTGAAAACACAACAAAAAAGGCTCTTTAATTGAGATTTAAAATTGAAATTCTTTATGAAATGTAGCTAATAAGTAACGAAAGCTTACTTATACCAAAAACATTTTTTAAAACAATCATTTTCTATACTTTCTTCATCCCTTACAATCAAACAGGCTTTTTTGTTACTGTGTCTTTAAGGCTGACATATGTAAATGAGTCTGTTCTGATTGGCTGGTTCTTGCTGAAGCACTGCTTGTAACTTCAGCCTGAATGGGCGGGGCTAAATAGGGGGATAGACATTAATGTGATGCTATTTGTGACATCACATAAACAAAATGACCAGGTTTTGTTGCTTAGTTTCCTTATATGGACTGTATGCAGTCACGAGTGGACAATTTGTTTTAAAACTTAATGTTTACATACTAAAATCAAACTCTTGCTTTAAAAAGAAGGAAATTCCAAGACACGGGCCCTTTAATGGAGGCAGAGGCTAATTTAGACGAGTGTGGGTGGGAGAGATAAGCAGATCTGGACTGTATCTCACCGATGAGGACGCTCTTCATCCAGTTGTTGAAGTTGCGCATGTGCAGGATTCTGCTCCTGCTGCGCTCCACCAGGCCGCACTCCTGCAGAGCGTTGTAATGAGTCGCCACCTTCTGACTGTGGCCTTCTCCCGTATCCTACAGAGAAAAACACGGACGAGAAGACGTTCCTTCAAATTACTGACCTCCATCAGATCAAACACACACGCAGAAAGCACAAACATGAGAAAAGCCAAGTCACATCAAATCACTGACCTGAATCAGAACATCTACAGGTGAAGGGTGTTGAGGAACAAAAGAATTAGTCCCCAAAGAAAACTTATCATTTCAGATTTTCCACTATTTTCCATCATCATCATTCCATATAAACTCAGAAGACTCGTGTAGGTTCACTGGTGGTTCTCGATAGTAAATAAAATGTCTATATTTGTGTTGTAGTCATGGCGACCCCAGGTTCCTATCACCACCACTGTAAAGACATCTGAACCATTTCACACCAAACCACTCTGAATCACTGTTTATATCATAAGAACTGAATTATTCAGAGATTTTAAAAACTGGTAGAATTTCCCTCTTAAATAAATGAAGACCGGTCTCTTGACTTTGGCGCGGTGCTGTACACTCTCAGCCAAAAGGGTTCTACACAGTACTGAAATAGGGTTCTTCCACTCATGACAATAGTGGAACACTTATTGGCACTATAACAATTCTTAAAAGCTATACAACTGAGTTTTCATCATTGAGAAGAACCATTTGACCATGTAAAGAACCATTTGTGCATTCAAATGGTTCTTTGAGTGCTCATGGTTCTGTACTAGGGGTGGGAATCTCTAGGCACCTCACGATGCGATTACGATTCAGAGGCTGCGATGCGATTATAAAACCATTATCGATGCATCTTTTTTTCTATACAGGATTTTTTCTCTCTCACTGTGAGGACTTGCTACTTTGAAAGCAAAGTATCTGTAATGATCCATAATGAATTTACTTCCAATATCTTTTATTAATAAATCAAATGGAAGTGATGTGGCAAGTGAACTAGAAGTCTCTCATTCAGTGCTCTTGTTTGGAGCACATGAGACGCTGCTGCCACTCATCTTATTTCATTACTTCTAGACACAGCGCAAAAGCCCTGGGTCTCAACGACTGAGAACTGGCGTGCAGACTGCAGGTCACATAGCAATGCAGTCACGCCTGGCTAGCGAACGAAAAGGCAAAGAGAGATTTAAGACGAACATCTGGAGACGAATGGACTTCGCATTTATAAGCAGCGCAGTTGGTTTCCTGGTACGTTAAACCTGCAACGAGAGACTGCCGAACACTATAAAGTTACGAAGACAAAGTCACTTCTCTTTTAAATTTTCCCGTTCCACCTTAAATAGTGCCGCATTTACGTTTGGTGCCTCAGGCAGAATTTAAGGTGGAGACAGGTGGAGACAGTGAGAGACATTTTACAATAAGCTGCTCTACTTTTGAATAAAAGTTTTCTGGCGGAGTTGGAAGAAAAGCGGTTATAGCTAAAGCAGAGTAAAGTAAAGCTGCGTTTTTGTTTATACTTTCTAGCCTAATCTAGACTATCAGCACATACTGAGCCATACTGGACATAAATGTTGTGGCTCCCAAGGTGGTTTGATTGTTGTTGAAAGGACAAAATGGCTCTTCTTAACATTTGGGTTGTGACTCCTGATCTAACCTGGCTTTAATGCAGAGGGAGCCGGTCGGATTTCTCACTCATCCAGTGGTGTTTTTGTTATGTGCCGCCACAGACTGTCCGGGCGCTGCACTTCCGCACTTCCAAGTTCCTCCTTTTGCGTTCCGTCAACATTACGTTATAAATTAAATATTTAGAAAATCGATTTTTGACGTTTGTGAATCGATTCAGAATCGTCCACGTCGGCATCACGGTGCATCTAAGAATCGTTTTTTCGCCCCACCCCTATTCTATACAGAAGCTTTCATTTACTTTTCAGAACCATTATATTTCAGGGAAATCTCAGTAATCTGAGGCAGTCGGACACATTCAATTGCTGATCTGACAGACTAAAAAAACAGCAGATCTGAAGAAAATAATATGTGTAAAGTCTAAATTGGGCAGATTAGAAAGACTAACCAATTTTTTAGGAGGTGATCTGAACTCCTCTGAGTCTCCTTCATGCCTCCTCTTCAGTGAGGATGGTGAGGATGTGGGTGCAGACTGATGCTCTGCTGTGACAAATCCTGTAAAAAACACCCACAAAACTCTCACTTTATAAGAATATATGCTCATTATCACACAGACACAGCAAAACAGACGAAAACGGGGCAAATGCTATCGCACAGAGGGATTTCCCCCAGCTTCTGGTTCGAATTTTCCCGTTCCACCTTAAATGGTGCAGCAGTTCCATTCTGGCGCCTGGAGGCTTTATGATAGCGGATGCACCATTTAAGGTGGACCGGGAAAATCTGAACAAGAAGCTGCGGATACGAAGCCGATTTAAGCCTCGTGTGGATTAAATAGCCAGAAACGCGGGATTAGCGCGAATCAGACACCGTAACGAACTCAGGATTCCTGTGGACAAACTCAGGATTTCATTTACTCTCGCAAACAAACGATAAAACTACAAAAAACAACATAATCCAACAACAACACTGCGCCTCACTCGAGTTTTCCGCCATCTCGCGTCTCTGCTCCTCCTCAACATCGCCGCCCACTGCTGTGGCAGAGCTAATACAACCACGAATCTGAATTTACAAAATAAAAGTCCTCGTGTGAAGCGTCAAATAATTAACCACGCTTATTAAATATGTTAAATATATTT
Source organism: Colossoma macropomum (assembly GCF_904425465.1). Taxonomy (NCBI): domain Eukaryota; kingdom Metazoa; phylum Chordata; class Actinopteri; order Characiformes; family Serrasalmidae; genus Colossoma; species Colossoma macropomum. The sequence goes on along the minus strand of NW_023494787.1, from coordinate 3,923,341 downwards.
TACATTTTATTAGCGTTAATATATCGGCTTTTCTTGCTTCTGTGTTGAACCAAACACTTGTACAAACTGTTTGCTAGGTAGATATAAATATTTAAATCGTATAAATGTAACGGTGTATATGTATGTACTAATTAATAAAACGATCAATTTAAATTGACGCTTAGGAAAATAAATAAATAAATAAAACAAACTGTGGTGCGCTGAGTTGGTCGTAAACGCTGTGTCTTAACTTTTATCTGTTATAAGCGATCAAACATGAGCGTGAACTCTGGTTTTAGCCCCAAAAACGGCTACCAAAACGCGCGGAGCCTTTTGGGAAATGGAGTTTTAACGGCCGCCATTTTAACGACGTGTTAGAGCCGTTTTGACTACATTTCCCAGAATTCTTTCCCGCGAACAGTGACCATGTGTAATATTCGTGCGTCTTGTTGCAGCTTTCTGTGAATGACAGAGGGGACATGAGTGAAAACTGACTTTTTAAAGATGATCCTGGGGATAAAAGCCCTGCTGGACCCGCTCACTCATGTACGTATGGAACTTCTAGCGTTAATGTACTGGTTTCTTAGGCAGGTGTGGTCTTCTGACTGGCTGAACAGATCAAATGTGAGATGTCAGTGTTTGGCTGCATGACCAGCAGGGCCTTAACAGGGATTAATCACCAGTTCTGCTGAATGGTATCATTTAGTCATCATTACTGATTATTTTGGGGGTTTAGAAAACGCCCTGAATTAGGAAAGAGTGGTCCTGTTCTCCAAAATGTACCTATTGAGCTCCTGAGTCACCACCTGCCCTCTTCAGCTCTTATATTTACAGCAAAACGAGCCAAAGGAGCTTAAAAACCACATTTAAAAATACAGAAGTGAAATAATAACTTAAGTAGAAGTAAAAGCAGCTTCCAGAAACAATTTGAGTAACTATGTTAGTAACTGTGTTAGTTCTTATGTCGTTTTAGCACTTTTTTTACTCAAATTGTTTCTGGAAGCTGCTTTTACTGCTTTTAAATAAGTTATTATTTCACTGCTGTATTTTTAAATGTGTTTTTTAAGCTCCTTTTGCTGTAAATATAAGAGCTGAAGAGGGCAGGTGGTGACTCAGAAACTCAGTAGGTACATTTTGGAGAACAGGACCACATAATAGTCTTTTCTGAGCCAGTCGTGGAGATCATCAGTACTTAAAACCCTTTCTAACTGTGTGTTTGATTAAAAAAAGAGCTTAATTCATCATGTTTAATTGGAATTAGTGCAGCTCAGTGTGTGAAATGATGAATACAATCAACACCGTTTTTAAAATGTTTTATTATTTATTCTATTTTAACTTAACAGAAAACAAATATCGTGACACATCTTGTATCATAAAAAGCTTCCTGAAGAATCGTGATATTGTACTCTGCTATACTGTCCACCTCCAATAGAAATTATAGATTGTAAGACTTTATTCTCCCCTTTCCAGATTATTTTTTACCTAAAATTAAAATGCTGAAGCTCCAGAGTGAGAGCTGTGATCGGCCGTACAGCAGGACAGGAGCTGAACCAGCACAACAGAATGAAACTGCACCCTAAAAAGATGTAAATAATAATATACTTGAGTAGAATTAAAAGCATTGTCATTTGAAAATACAGCAAAATACAAATCCATGAAAATCACACTTAAGTACACAAAACTTACTGATTGTAACTGATGTAAGTAATGTAAGCGATTACTGCCCACTTCTGGACATAGCAGGTGTCCTGGCTGTCATTACTGGAGGAAAAAAATCGAAATTATTGCTTGTTTTATGTTATATATCAGAGTTTCTCAACCTGTGGGCCGTGAGAGACCCTGCAGTGATCCGTGGGCCTGAACTCGGGGGAAGGAGGGAATTCATTAACAGGGCTTGCTTTTCTTTTAGTAGCACGTCGGTGCTGAACCGTCAGCATGATCTGCCTTTTCTGACGTCTCACTCCTTACAGACCCTCATTTGCTCTCGTTTCTGCACCACGACCTGCTGTAAGATACAATAATAGTCAAGATGACGTCAGTTAAACTCAAATTCATAAACCGATTACAAAGAAGCAGATATAAAGTGAGGTTTACTATTATTGTTCATTGTGATGACGCCAATCCAAAAGCCCGGTGAGTGGACTGTGGCTTGGCTATTTCAAATTAATCACAAATGCCCTCAAAACTAAAGAGAAATCTCGAGACTAAAGGCAGTGGAGTGTTTTCAGTGAAAACGCGATGTACTGCAGCTCCAAATCACAGCCCACGTCCAGCTCGTACATTTCTGTTGTTTTTGCTTGTTTCCACTTTACGTCTCTGCATATATATTCTTTTAGCAAAACTGCAAATTTAGGTTTCTGTGATTGAGCCAAAATGGACGATCTGATCTTTTCCAGGCCCTGATTCTCAGGTTTTCAGGTTCAGCACTTAAGAAAAGAAAAAGAAAATTTAGTTTTCCTGTGGGCTTTGTAAACAGGTGGGCTTTGGGGTGGAAAAGGTTGAGAACCCCTGGTATATTTAACCCAAATTCCCTATAAATGACTTCTCTTTTAGTTTGTTCACAGTGTCAGGCTGAGGATGCAGTCAACACTTTTTAAAAATGTACTTTTTCTCTCACTTACGGTCTTTTTTTTCCTCAGAAGTGACCTCAGCCGTTTTTTTTTTGTGTATAAATTAAAATAGTCCATTTAATGTATTTATAATGCTGAACTGACCACAGTGTGACAGTAGCTGCTTTTCACTTTTATTTTGGTCACATTATTAGCCCCAGGGTGCCGCCACTCTTTAAAAATGAATTTTTCTCTTTCATTTGTGGCCTCTTTTAGCAGTGACCTTGGCATTTTTTAGGAATGCAGTAATGAAAATAGAATCCATTCATCATATGATTCATGTTGCTTATTAAACATTTAATTTGATCACATAATTTAGGCCAGGGATGCTGTGACTCTTCGTCCACCACTTTTCTGTTTTTTCTCTTTTTTGTGGCCTCTTTTTAGCGTGTTTTAATACAAATAGAGTCTATTTGATGTAAGTGCGTCAGTAATTGGTCACTATCACTCTGTATTAGAGCTGCAAGGATTAACTGACAAGGTTGGTTACGGAAAAGCATGATGCAGTGTTTACGGCAAAAGTGATTCGTAATACTCTGGGCCGGTTTCCCAGATCCAGATTAAGCCTAAGCCTAGACTAATAAGAATTTCCAATGGTGATTCACCATTTGCACAGTAGTGTAGTCTGACATTAGGCTTAATCCATGTCTGGAAAACTGTCCCTATATATATTCCCTCTGTAGTCCAGGACTCGGCGTAATCCCTGTGTTTAATGTTCATACACTATATGGCCAAAAGTATGTGGACACCCGTCTTCATAATTGAGTTCAGGTGTTTCGGCCAAACCCATTGCAGTCTCCATAGACAAATACAGTAGAGGGTCGTACTGAAGAGCTCAGTGACTTTAAATGTGGCACTGTTATAAGATGCCACCTTGGCCACAAATCAGTTTGTGGAATTTCTACCCTGCTAGATCTGCCCCTGTCAACTGTAAGTGCTATTATTGTGAAATTGTGTCTTGGAGCAACAACAGCTCAGCCATGAAGCAGTAGACCACGCAAACTCACAGAATGGGCTTAAAAATACACCTGTCCTCTGTCTGGAAGCAACATCAGCATGAGCTGTTTTTATGAAATGGGTTTCCATGGCTGACCAGCTGCACACAAGCCTAAGATCACTATGCGCAGTGCCAAGTGTCGGCTGGAGTGGTGTAAATCACGCTGCCACTGGACTCTGGAGCAGTGGAAACGTGTTCTCTGGGGTGATGAATCACAGTTCACTATCTAGCAGTCTGATGGATGAATCTTGCTTTGGTGGATGTCAGGAGAACGCTACCTACTGGAATGCATAGTGCCAACAGTAAAGTTTGGCGGAGGAGGGATGATGGGCTGGGGCTGTTTTTCAGGGTTTGGGCTCCTCAGTTCCAGTGAAGGGTGATGTTAATGCTACAGCCATACAAAGACATTTTACAGTTATCTGCTTCCAGTTTTGTGTCAGCAGTTTGGGCAAGAGCCTTTCCTGTTTTAGCATGACTGAGCCCTCAACATGGTTTGGTGAGTTTGGTGTGGAGGAACTCCAGTGTCCTGCACAGAGCCCTGACCTCAGCCCCACTGAACACCTTTGGGATGAACTGGACCGGATATTGTGAGCCAGACCCTCTTGTCCAACATCAGTGCCTAACCTCACAAATGCTCTTTTGACTGAATGAGCACAAATTTCCACAAATACACTCCAAAATCTTCCCAGAAGAGTGGAGGCTGTTAGAGCCACAAGGGGGAAACTTCATATAAATTCCCTTGTTTTTGGAATGGGATGTTCAGTTGAGTGTCCACATACTTTTGGCCATATAGTGTATAATTCACATGGTAATTCTGACAGACTGTAATACACTACAGGAAGTGTAGGGGGCGATATGGCTTCTACTGTTTCATTTAAAAAGCTCTATAATGTTCATATGATCCACACAGTCACTCTGACAGACTGTAATACACTACAGGAAGTGTAGGGGGCGATATGGCTTCTACTGTTTCATTTAAAAAGCGCTCTATAATGTTTATATGGTCCAAAATGATGATGATGATGATGGTAATTATTATTTCCACAGGGACTCTGGAGCTGATAAGTCGTGAGTAATGTTGCGGTATCTCTGTGTCGGTGCATTCGGGCGTCCTGCCCTGCGCTCCATCCTCTGCGGGCCGTCATCCTGGGGTACGCTCAATAAGACAGGCCCGCGGTACCTGAGGCAGCTGAGCTCCAGCCCGCGATGGGTCAGCACCTCCGTCCCAGCATGCTCTGCAGCCCCACAGAAGGGTCCTCCTGGAGATGGTCAGCAAAGTCCCGACTCCACTGGACAGAGTGACCTCACAGAGCCCGATCCGCTGCAGGACAAATCCATCGGCCTCGTCCAGAGGTTTAAAAAAACCTTTAAACAGTACGGCAAAGTGATGATCCCCGTGCACCTGGTCACGTCCTCCGTTTGGTTTGGAGCCTTTTACTACAGCGCTATGAAGTGAGTATGAGATTCTCAGGACTGCTGGGTCACAGAAATGACTGGCCTTTTCCAGAGTTAGTAATTCTGAGGTTAAAGTATTGCAATCTGATTTTAGCCTTACTTTAGGTTACCTTAAAGTATTCAAAAATGGTCTCCGAATTTATTTGCGCCAACAACTGAACGCTCCCGGTGTCCATTAAAAATAAAGAATTTATTTATTAAGGTTGTTATAATGTCTGTATTTCTGTTTGTCTCTCTTGCCTCTTTATCTGCACTGCTCTTGTGCTCTTTAGAACAGTGATTTACAAGAGAGCTCTTATGTTTATCTGGATACATTTATCTAAAAAAAATATAAAAGACCCTCAATTTTATCTGCCTTTGTCGTTGAAAATGGTATCAAATTTCAGTATATTAAAAAAAATGCAATCTGTGATTTTAAAGCGATAATTTGGCAAGAATCTAAACGGACATAGTTTCCCCCATTAATCCAAATGTAGTCAGTGAGCCAAGACATGTTTGGTGTCTGAAATTTGCTTTATTAGTTTTAAACTGGAGCTATGAATGTAGCTAACAAGTAATGGAAGCTTATAACCCATGCAAAATTAATAATATTTGTTGTATTATATACAGTAGTGTTGTCAAAAATATTGATATTGATATATGTCGTTACTGATCATCTTGGAATGGTACAATACTCATTTCCCATTGTATCAATACTATTCACATCAAATGTGCATGGCAGCTGCAGTGAGTTGTGGATATACTTTGGCTTCGAAGCAAATAACGATGAAAAAACTGTTCGGATGAATTTGTTACCTTGTCGAATTATCTTGGCGCACATTTATAGGTAGTTCCCTACATAAAACTCCAGATAGGATATTTTAATAGCTTAAATTGCCTTATCAACAATGCTACCAGCATCAAAACTACGAAGCTGAAGTCAGCTTCTTATTCACCGGCTCCTTGTTGAAATTTTCCCACAATTTTCTCGGGAAAATTCAACCATAGGAAGACCTTTTCAGCCTCAAATTAAAACTACAGGGTAGTTTGATAGTCTAAATGTCCTTATCAGAATATGCTACCAGCATCACCAGCTGAACTGTACAGAGAATTCAGATCACTCCAGTTACCAACATCACTGAGATATTTGACAAGGTGTCTCATTATTCTGTCGTCTTGAGAAAGGTTTATCGTCCTGTTCTTAAGCTAAGAGCCGTAAGTGCTAACAACAGCTAAGCTAACTCTGCAACTCCCAGTGTTCGTTAAATAGAAAGAATTTGGTTCTTAAGGTTGTTATAATGTCTGTATTTCTATTAGTCTCTCGTGCCGCTTTATCTGCAGTGCTCTTGTGACCATGAGTCTTACTTTAGAGCAACGATTTACAAGAAAAATGTTTATGTTTATTTGGATATATTTATCTGAAAAAGTAAAAATCCCTCGATTTTTATTTTTTATTTTTTTATTTTTTTTTATCTGCCTCTGGTATTGAAAATGGTATTGAATTTCAGTATATTTCAAAGCATCTTATCGAAGTTAAAATTTTCAGTATCGTGACATCACTGATGTACTGTAATCATTTTTTAATACAATAATAAAAGCGCCCATATGCTCTTTTATTTTTTCCTTGAGGTCCATTTTATGACGTGGTTCTGTTATTGTTATTGACGTGGTTCTGTTATTGTTTCACGACGTCAAGCTTGTAGCAAACAAAATATATTGCCCAGCTCTACTTTGTTTGCTGATACCTAAAAAAGATGGATCTTCAAGGGTTCTTTAGTAAGGCAGTGGTTCTATTTAGAACCATGAGTCCTGTATAGAACCATTCCATGCTTAAATGGTTGTCTGCATGGTAAAATGGTTCAGATTGATGGAGAGTGTTGAATATGGTTCTAGCACCAACAAGAATTCTCTTCTTGTTAAAAGCTGTACATCACACCAATAGCAGAACCCTTTTTGTTGCTATACAGAACCATATACAGCACATTCTCTATGTCATATCAGGCCCACATCCTTCCCATTTCTTTTATTTTTTCCTTGAGGTTCACTTTATGATGTGATTCTGTTATTGTTTTAGCTTGTAACAATAGCAGAACCCTTTTTGGTGCTATATAGAACCAAGAGTATGTATAGAACCATATACAGCACATTCTCCGTCAGTCTGAAGAACCATTTCACCATGCAAAGAACCGTTTAGTCATTCAAATGATTCTTTGATTGGTGCTATATAGAACCATGAACATTTTCTTTTCCAGAGAACCCATGGTGCTATATAGAGCCACTTTCAAGAAGAGTCTGTATAGAACCATGTACAGCACATTCTCCGTCAGTCTAAAGAACCATTTCACCATGCAAATGGTTCTTTGATTGTTCATGATTCTATTTAGAACCACTTTCTTTACCTAAGAACCCTCGGTGCTATACAGAACCATTTTCAAAAAGTGGCTATATTGAACCATATACAGCACATTCTCTGTCAGTCTGAAGAACCATTTCCCCATGCAAAGAACCCTTTAATCATGCAAATGGTTCTTTGATTGTTCTTTACCAAAGAACCCTCGGTTCTATATAGAACCATTTTCAAAAAGTGGCTGTATAGAACCACATACAGCACATTCTCTGTCAGTCTGAAGAGTCTTTTCATGGTTCTATATAGAACCATTGTCTACCAAAGAACCCTAGAAGAACCGTCTTTGAGAGCGTAAGCTGATTGGCGTGTGCTGAGGGAGGTGTAAGTAGGTAATTGTCTTTTTTTGTGCCTCCTGGTCATCCTGGCCTGCTGAATGGAGTGAGCTGGCAGGCTGCGGAGTGTTTGCTGGTCAAACATGTCTGGCTAAATGTGGAGCAGGCAGGACGGACGCATCACCGTCTGGAAATGTAAAAAATGTCGGCGGGGTGGGGGAGGGGGGCGTGATCCGATGTGGAATATTATGTTTACCGAAAGCCGGCGTTGAAGAAAAGCCTGAGTCACTGCTCCCCAACCACGAAACTCTGACTTCACCCACTGCCTCGTCCAGCAGAGCTTCACTGAGGCAGTTCAGCAGCCCACACTTCTGATAACCGCTTTATTAATAGCGCTGACTGACCACCCTGATCCTCTAATGGGGTAAATTAAGGTAACAATGTGGGCACATACACCGGTCAGACATAACATGATGACCACCTCCTTGTTTCTACGCTCATTGTCCATTTTATCAGCTCCACTTACTATATAGGTGCACTTTGTAGTTCTACAGTTACAGACTGTAGTCCATCTGTTTCTCTGATACTTTGTTAGCCCCCTTTTACCCTGTTCTTCAGTGGTCAGGACCCCCATGGACCCCCACAGAGCAGGTACTATTTGGGTGGTGGATCATTCTCAGCACTGCAGTAACACTGACGTGGTGGTGGTGTGTTAGTGTGTGTTGCGCTGGTCTGAGTGGATCAGACACAGCAGTGCTGCTGGAGTTTTTAAACACCTCAGTGTCACTACTGGACTGAGAATAGTCCACCAACCAAAAATATCCAGCCAACAGCGTCCTGTGGGCAGCGTCCTGTGACCACTGATGAAGGACTAGAGGATGACCAACACAAACTGTGCAGCAGCAGATGAGCTATCGTCTCTGACTTTACATCTACAAGGTGGACCAACAAAGAGGAGTGTCTAATAGAGTGGACAGTGAGTGGACACTACAGAATGATCCACCACCCAAATAGTACCTGCTCTGTGAGGGTCCACGGGGGTCCTGACCACTGAAGAACAGGGTAAAAGGGGGCTAACAAAGTATCAGAGAAACAGATGGACTACAGTCTGTAACTGTAGAACTACAAAGTGCACCTATATAGTAAGTGGAGCTGATAAAATGGACAATGAGCGTAGAAACAAGGAGGTGGTCATGACGTTATGCCTGACCGGTGTGTTTCTCATGCAAGCCTAGAAACGTCTCTACAGTACATAAACTGAATTCATCACCATACTTGCATGCAATATAATCATTTTTTAATTAAAAAAAATGTAAACTTTTAAACTTTTACTCTCTAACCACCTCCACTCTGGCTGCAACTGTTTTCCCTGATTTTTTTTACTATTATTGTCTTATTTTCATTATTTTATTATTTATTTATTTGTTTATTTATTGTTCTTATTTTCATTATGATTATTTTAGTCATTTTAATTAATTTTTAGTTTCCTTTTTTATCTTATCCTCCTTTTGTTTTATTTATCCTCTTTTGATTTGATTAACTTTTAAATTTTAGCTACATTTTAATTATTGTTTTATATTTTCTCCTGTATTTTGTGTATATTTATTATTAATATTTTTTTATATTTACCAGAGTCATTTTTATAATTTAATTTGCTTTTATTATTTGATATGTTCCTACACATGATCAATCCCTTGTTCTGTATCAACTCGGCAACATTGTGAATGAGGGACACCCTCAATGTTCTCCGAGGCTAAATAAAGGTTGACTGATTGATTGATTGAATACTCCATGTGCAATACGTATAAAAATCTCTAGAGTGTAAAGATATTTTTGCTTTGTCTGTTTATAATGTTTATACTGCAAATTCATCACCATTCCCATGCGCAATATAATCAAAACCCCATGTGCAATTTGGATAAAATATCCTTAGAGTTTATGTGAAGAATAGAGTTTATATTTTTTATCTTAGGTTTTTTATCTTTAGTATAATTATTAATATATCACTGTTGTCGGAACAAAACCTTGTATCTCCATTTTTGTCATTTTTCAGTTTTTGAAAATTTGAAAATGCCTGTTTCCCTTTACATTGTCTGTAAATTTCATGATGAATGGACCAAAAGAAATGGCCCAAAATTACTTGGACAAAATGTCTGGTTCCATTGACTCACCTTAAAAGTAAACTATGTTTTTTCCTTCTCCTGTAAAGTTACCATTTTGGAGATACGAGGTTTTGTTCCGATAACAGTGATATATATTGTGTTTACAGTATATTGTATTTCCCCCCACCATGTTTTAATAAGAACAGGCTGCCAAAATAACTGTTCCCTCTGTCTGTGGTTCTCAGAGGGGTGAACCTGGTGCCGTTTCTGGAGTACATTGGATTTCCTGACCGGCTTGTTAAACTCCTGGAGAATTCCCAGAGTGGCTATGCACTGACTGCATATGCTATGTATAAGGTACAGTAAGCCTATGCGAACAGATGTATGCAGAAGTTTGGGTGCGCCTGGTCCTGTCATGTGTCTGTTGATTTTCTGAGTGTAAATAAGTGAAAACATCCTCCACAGAGATGCACTTCTGCACAGTTTAATACCCATATTGCTGCTGTCAGAACTAAACCTTGTATCTCCAAAACGAGAAAAACATGCTCTACTTTTAATGTAAGTCAATGGAACCAGACTTTTTTCCAAGTCAATTTTGGCCGTTTCTTTTGGTCCATTCATCATGAAATTTACATTAAATATAAAGGGCAAAGGGAATTTTCATATTCAAAAACTGAAAAACAACAAAAACGGAGATACAAGGTTTTGTTACAACATCAGCAAAATGCTGTTTAGTTACTGAATTTAACATATTGGAAAAAATAAACATTAATAATAATAATAATAAATGATGGCATATTTATGTTTTATTTTTTCCAATATGTCAAATTCAGTAAATAAACCAAAAAATGTGCATTAAAATTTGCAAAAAACATCATATTTAAGTGTGAGTTCTACATATCACCAAAAAGGGCTCTGTTATTGCTGCAATGTCAAGCTTGTAACAGTAGAAGAACCCTTTTTAGTGCTTTATAGAATCCTTTTGAAAATGGTTCTATATAGAACCATTTTCTTCACTAAAGAACCCTTGAAGAAGCATCTTTTTTAAGTATGTATGCTAAGCCTTTAAGAGTTTAATAAGCAGTTACACGTTGGTGGTTCATGAACGTCATCATTATAAGAGTATTAGTGATGTTTAATGGCATTTCTCACTTCATTCCAGCGTCTGACGTTTCTGCTCTTCCCTCCGTACAGATCGCCACACCAGCGCGGTACACGGTGACTTTAGGAGGAACGTCTCTGTCGGTGAAGTACCTGAGGAAGCACGGCTACATGTCCACCCCTCCGCCCGTCAAAGAGTACCTCCAGGAGAAGATGGAGGAAACGAAAGAGAGGATCTCGGAGAAGATGGAGGAGACGAAGGGGAGAATTTCAGGGAAGATGGAGGAAACCAAGGATCGCTTCTCTGAGAAAATGGAAGAAACCAAGGACAAGCTGACAGAAAAACTCCAGGAAACCAAAGACAAAGTGGGTTTCAGGAAGAAATCCGAGTAGCTTTAGCAGCTCGTGAGGATCCGTCTTTCGATATGAGGTGGTAGAAAGCGCACTAGACTAGACTGTCCCTCACAACATCACGAAGTTCCACACGATCGACTTGACAGCAGAACATCCGTCTCCACTCACAAAGCCTCTTAAAGTGATAGTTCACCAAAAGAAAATTCACGCACCCCAAATGTAGTTAATTAATCAAGATAAGTTTAGAAAGGACTGTGCTGCAGAGCTAAAAACAGGAGTTTAGTAAAGGGAAATTCCACCATTTTTTCTAAATTCCTGCATAGTTCAGTGTGTGAGATGTAAAGTGATTCAGAGTGGTTTGGTGTGAAATTGTTCAGATGTCTTTACAGTGGTGGTGATAGGAACCAGGGGTCACCATGACTACAACACAAATATAGACATTTTATTTACTATCCAGAACCACCAGTGAACCTACACGAGTCTTCTGAGCTTATATGGAATGTTGATGATGGAAAACAGTGGAAAATCTGAAATAATACCTTTTATTTTGCCTCAGCATGTATCCCTCCACTATGAATGGAGTTTGAGGCCAAACCTCCTCAAAACGATCATAAAACAGCGTCTCAGTCATCAGGCAGTGAATTCATAACCATTTCATGTAGGAACTTTCTGTGAGGGAGCTTTTAGAGGTGGACGTCTGGTTCCTATCACCACCACTGTGAACAGTTCTGACTCTGTAAGTTTCTCTAGAACACACAAACCACTCTGAACCACTCTGTTTATATCTTAACCGTTTAATTATGCAAGAATTTTGAAAAATTGGTGGAGTTCCCCTTTAAGTAGAGGGCTCAAGTAGGCATGTTGAAGTCTGAATTTACTCCATGTTTATAGCTAATTTAAATATCATAGATGAACAAGTCTATTACAAATTACTGTACAGCTTCACATGGTTCAAGGTAAATGTGATGATTTAGGTATGTAGTTAGCACTATGCTAATTGGTGGGGTATAGGCTTCCATTATCTGTTAGCAACATTAGCCCTGTAGCTCTAGTGCTAAAACTAAAGAAGCAAACTTTACCAAACGTGTCTTGGCTGATGGACTACATTTGGGGTGAGGTGGGGGGGGTGGGGGGTTAAACAGATTGAAAGTGACCTGCTATGTTTAAGTGTCTCCACTTGCACATGTAAAATGGGCTCAAGCTCACTGCTATGCTGCAAACACGTCGCCGCTCCTTGCTGCCCTGTAGGCGGACTGGACTGGACTTTCTCCTGTGTTTGATGGACATTAAGGCAACACATTAGAAGCGAACAACTGATGGCACTTCCACTGGACTGAAATGTATGAGAGTAGCTGTTTTTTTGGTCTTAAGACGAAGCGTTTATGATGTCTGATTGTGTGAACTGTTTGTGGCCATCTCTGTCACTGTGTCATGCCATATTCAAGGGGGGTTCCACCAATTTTTCAAAATTTCTGCATTATTCAATCGTTGAGATGTTAACAAAGCCGATCGGAATGGTTGCTGTGCCAAAATTTTCTCCAAACTATCTCAGATATCTCAGACATCAGGCATTGAATTCATAACGGTTTCATGTAATATCTTTCTGTGAGGGAGCTTTTAGAGGTGGACGTCTGGTTCCTGTCACCACCACTGTGAACAGTTCTGAGTCGGTCAGTTTCTCTATAACAGAGCGTTTCACACCAAACCACTCTGAACGACTCAGTTTACGTCTTAACCCTTCAGTTATGCAGAAATTTTTAACAGTTGGTGGAATTCCCCTTTAAGAAACATGACTAATTCCACCACTTAGGATTAGATGTGAACTGTTTATGGAAATTTTAAAAAAGCTTCAGTCTTTAAGGCGTCAGTTCCAGCACAAGACTTTGCACTTGATATAAATGGTGAAATCATTTGCTTTATTTTAAATAAGCTTAATGTTTTCAATAATCCATGTCTAAGAATTAAAAACATTGAAAGCATGGACATTTTAATTGAGGGCCATTTCAGCTTAGCATCAACAGATATTGTCTTAATGTCAAAATACCAGAATGGCCAATGTTTTCTTAGTTTATGTAAATTAAGTGTACTTGCTGACTGACCTAAACTTTCATGACTGGGTTTTCCGGACCTATTTTTTCAAAATTTCCTGCATAATCCAGTGTGTGAGATGTAGACGGAGTGATTCAGAGTGGTTTGGTGTGAAATGGTTCAAATTTGTTTACAGTGGTGGTGTAAACCGTCTGTACAGGTGGACGTCTGGTTCCTGTCACCACCACTGTGAACAATTCTGACTCGGTAAGTTTCTCTAGAACAGAGCGTTTCACAGCAAACCACTCTGAACGACTCTGTTTACATCTTTACCCTTTAATTATGCAGGAATTTTGAAAAAATTTGTGGAATTCCTTTGTGACCAAACAGCAGTGTTACTGGTAAACAACACTGGAATTGCAGTTTAGTATAAGACTTGTTTAATCCATGTCCAGCCCTACCTGTTTATTGTCTTACAAACACTCAGGCTCATATATTCATATTCATACTCTAAGCTGTTGTGTTCATATGTACGTTATGGTTTAGTCTAGGTCATTAAGGTGCACTCTGGCTGATGGAGAGACGAGAGAGACTCATCTGAGTTCAGTTTTGGGAAAACTGCATCGTCGTGCACAGTGTCGTGTTGCCATAGCGATACCTGTACGGGTGAATGAGAACCATCCAAATAAAAACAGACTAAGGGATTCACACTGGCCTTCATCTTCTTCACACTCACACAGGAGCGCACTTAAAAAGACAGTTTACAGCTAAACTGAATTTTAGTACAGATGCTGATGTTAAAGGGACAGTTAGGCAGAACATCAGATTCACACATTTTACCCCTTTCCTCAAATGTAGTCATTTAAAATATACTGTTTTCCACAGAAATGTACAAACATGACTTCACTCTGGCTGTTAATGCTGTTTTTTGCTATGCATACTTTGGTGTAAACCAGCGGTCGCAACCCAAATGTTAAGAAGAGCCATTTTGTTTTTTCAACAAAAATCAAACCACATTGGGAGCCACAACGCCTTACGTCCATTTTACCATCTTGGCTCAAAATATGTCTCAGTGTGTGTTAATGTTCTTGTATAGGATAAAAATATAAATGAAAACACAGACTCACTTTGCTCTGCTTTAAGCTTTAGCTCAGCTTTTCTCGCATCTCTGACAGGAAACTTCATGAAAAATAGAACAGTTTCTTGTAAAATGTCTCTCAACGTTCAACTCTTTACGAGGCTGAAGTTGCTTCTCATTCGCCAGCTTCTTGTTCTAATTTCCCCGTTCCACCTTAAATGGTGCCTGAGGTGCCAGAATGTAACTGCTGCACCATTTAAGGTGGAACTGAAAATTTGAACAAGAAGCTGGCGAATGAGAAGCGACTTCAGCCTGGTGACTTTTTAGTGTTTGACAGTTTGCAGATTAAACGTATCAGGAAACCAGCTGGAGTGATTATAAACATAAGTCCATTCATCTCCAAATTATCGATGTTTGTCTTAAATCTCTCTCTTTGCCGTTTCGTTAGCTACTAGCTAGGCGAGATTATTGTTATCTGTGTTGCTATGGTGACCAGCAGTCTGCGCTGATCTTCAGGGTTAAAGGGTGAATTAGCAGTTCTACATTAACTCCAGAGTTTAAGATCATTTATTGTTAAACTGTGTTGAACGATCAGCAGAGCTTTATTTTACTGCAAAGGAGGATTATTTTATTTTTACCTACTAATCTGATTCAGCTGTGGAGCCACAACAGGACAGTAAAAGAGCCGCATGAGGCTCCAGAGCCACATTGCCAACCCCTGGTGTAGATTAACAGGATCATTCCACAGCAACTCACTTAATGCCTGTCCACTCACACAAATTATTTCCTTGATAATAAAATCAAGAAAAAGCTTCTTTTTAATTGCTGGAGCTATGCAACATTTGAAATTTTAAAATTTAAAATTTGCTATATCAGGTTTGAAACTGCACCTTAAATACTGAGTTTAATTGCTTACAGAATGCTAAGCTGAGCTTAAATATTAACAGGGTACAAATACAACACTAAGAATAATACTTCACTAGTTTTATATTAATATATTCCCATTGGAAGGTGTACAGACTCAGGTCAGAGTGTGGGATCTCTCATCTGTTAAATGTATGTCAGTTTTGAAGTCTATGCAGTATTCCTGCATTTCTGACAAACATATTTATTAGGTTATCCTAATTATTACATATGCATGCAGTATTTCAAGCTATAATGAGTTTAATAACAAAAATAAATCCATTTTGGCGGCCTTTGGACTCTGTCGGCCCACTGATGGCAAAGCTGGCCTATTCCAGGCGGCCCACCGGTGTTTAAGCAGAGTATTAGACAAAATTCTACTTAACATCGCTCATTTTCCACTCACAGTCCAATTTACTTACTTTTCCTTCCTTCCTTCTTTAGCTATACTTTGTAAATTAGTTTAGTAAATCATTTAATCCAGCTCAGCGTCAGCAACATTTTCTATAAAATCATTTTATATCAGGCCTAGTCATGATTTTTTTTTTCTCTCAGTTGTTTGTAATATTTGTCTTGTTTATTTTCTAAAATAAAAGTCTCTGTGCTTTCAAAATCTGTTTGAGGAGATTGAAAAACTAGTTAGAGTTTGTATGCAGGACAGCAATCTGGGTGGTCTGAGGGTGGACCAGCAGTGGCAAACAGTCAGCGGGGTGCCGACCTTATTACATGACCCTTATTAGTCCCACAACAGGGAAATTTCACCTCCACATTTAACCCATCCGTGCAGTGAAACACCACATACACCCTAGTGAACACACACACTAGGGGGCAGTGAGCACACTTGCCCAGAGCAGTGGGCAGCCCTATCCACAGTGCCCGGGGAGCAGTTGGGGGCTCAAGGGCACTTCAGTCACGTACTGTCGGCTCAGGGCATTGAACCGGCAACCTTCTGGTCACAGGGCTGGTTCCCTAACCGATATGTGCTTAATATCTGGGATATTTCAACTTGTTGCTGAATAACGACACATACGTCTTACAATAAAGACAACATTAACATATTAAAATTGATAAAAATTGACAGATTTCAGAACTCCACACGGTTTGAATAGAGCATGTGATGGTTAAGGTATGCAGTTAGCATCATGCTAATTCATGGAGTATAAACTTCCATTACTTGTTAGCTACATTAGCCTCGTAGCTCCAGCGCTAAAACTGAAGAAGCAAACTTCAGACACCAAACATGATTATTTCGGTTAAGGGGGGTTGGGGTGGTCTGTGGAAATTAGATTTTTTTTTCAGAACTATCACTTTAATGCATTGCCGTGTTCGTGTGGGCTGACCGTTTACTCTCCATGATAGGTGGGGCTGGGAGGGGGAGGTAAAACATGATATCATTGTTTAACCCCTTAAATTGACAGGGCCCAAAGTTTTATTACACACGTCTATAACCTAAGAATAGCCCAGCCAGTTTGCACTGAGGTCCCTGTAGTTACTGAATAATAAGCCTTAGTATACAATAAGCCTGAGATTTTAAGGGGTTAAATTTAAAAGGGTTAAGTTTTGCTCTGCCTGCTGGTGCACGGTGACATCATCAGTAAGCAGAAGACGTTTTAGAGGTGGGGCTAAACATCATCACAATTTAAAGAAAATAAGAGTTTATTCCTTTAAGTGACACATGATGAATCGTGTTTAATATGACCAGAGACAGGAACTTAAATTCTAAAAAGATCCGGTCTTATTTCAAACTGACTTTAAAGGGCCCATCTGCTATTTTTTTTCCATTTTATTTTCACCCTGAGCTCCATGTCTGGTATTTGTGGGGCTTTATGTAGCAGTCATAATTCATTTCTACATGACCATTTTCTGCCCTCTCTTTATCCCTTAGAATAAAACAGGCTGTTTGTGTCGCTGTGCCTTTAAGACTGACATATGTAAATGAGCTCTGCTCTGATTGGATGCACTACATTGTGCTTTGTTCAAAAAACAATCCGACCTAAAGCACTCAATATAGCTTCAGTGTGAGTGGGTGCGGCTAAACTGCTGTATGCTGAAAAGTGTATATTAACTACATGGACAAATGTATTGGGCCTCTTAATCATTAAACTCAAGTGTTTCATTCGGTCTCGTTGCCACAGGGGTATAAAATCAAGCACCTAGCCGTGCAGCCTGCCTTTACACACATTAGTGAAAGAGTGGGTCGTTCTAAAGAGCTCACTGAAGTCGAGCGTGGTGCTGTAATAGGACGCCACAGTTGCAACAAGTCAATTCATGAAATTTCTTCCCTTCTAGATTTTCCACGATCAACTGAGTGGTGTTAGTGAAAGTGGGAGCTTTTAGGAACCACAGCAACTCAGCCACAGAGCGGGTCACCGAGCGCTGAGGAGCATAGAGCATAAAAGACACCAACACTCTGCTGATCAATAACTGCAGAGATCAAACCTCCTCTGGCTTTAATATCAGCACAGAAACTGAGCGCCGGGAGCTTCATGGCATGAGTCGCTCCATGGCCGAGCAGCGGCACACAAGCTGTACATCACCAAGCACAATGACAGGCGTCAGATGAAGTGGAGTAAAGCGCCGCCACTGGACTCTGGAGCAGTGGAAACGTGTTCTGTGGAGTGACAAATCAGCTTCTCTATCTGTCAGTCTGATGGACGAGTCTGGGTTTGGCGAATGCCAGGAGAACGTTACCTGCCTGACTGCACTGTGTCAGCTGTAGAGTTTGGTGGAGGAGGGATGATGATATGGGGCTGTTTTTCAGGGGTTAGTCTAGAACCCTTAGTTCCAGTGAAGGGAAACCTTAATGCTTCAGGAGACCAAGACATCGTGGACAATTGTCCTTCCTACTTTGTGGGAACCGTTTGGAGAAAAACCTTTTCTGTTCCAGCATGACTGAGCCCCAGTGCACAAAGCAAACTCCAAGTTTGGTCTGGAAGAACTTGACTGACCCTCACAGAGTCCTGACCTCAACCCCATCTAACACCTTTGGGATGAGCTAGAACGGAGATTGTGAGCCAGACCCTCTCGCCCAACATCAGTGTCTGACCTCACAAATGCTCTTCTGGATGAATGGGCTAAAACTCCCACAGACACTCCATAATCTTGTTGGCAGCTTCCCAGAAGAGTGGAAGCTGTTAGAGCTGCAAAGGGGGACCAGCTCCATATTAATGCCTATGGATTTAGAATGGGATTCATAAAAGCTCCTGTGGGTGTAACATGTAGGTGTCCCAATACTTTTGCCCATATAGTGTATATGTAAATGGCATGTTTTTTTCATGACGTCACAAAAACAGTGAATTCAGAACTTTGGTTTTCCATGATATGGGCCCTTTAAAGGTCAAAGCGGTCAGTTTGCTGGCCCCTAAAACAGAGAATAAACACAAACGACAGAAGACTCGTGTCAGGATTATTTTCCTCAACTTTAATCGCTCTTTCTAGCCATTTGATCACAGCGAAAGAACAAGCATGGAATTGTTTCATGAAGGACTACAACGGTACTTTGAGCAATATTTTTATTTTTTTTCCCTTTATGTTTTTTTAATTGTTTTTTTTAGTCACCTTTTCCTGTAAAAGTATTGCAGTAACAGACCTCAGGCTGAAAACCGATGACATCACGATTGCTTAAATAATAAGATTTAAAAAAAAAAAGGCATAAGTACACAGCAGTGTCTCCTCACTCACTGAACTTGGTTCTTCTGAAGAAAAAAAAAAGTTGTGTAATAAAGTCCTGTAACGTCTGAGATAAAAATCAAGGCAAAAATGAGACACACGCACACTGCTGGGGTGTTTCAAATCCGTGGAACGAGGTGCTGAACGTGAGCCCCAAAATCATTCATCCGTCATTCATCTGTTCATTCATTCACTCGTCTGCTCGTCCATTCGTTCATTCAAGCCAGTACAGGAGGGAGCGCGGCCTGGTGGTGTGTTTTTTAGAGAGGAGGCTGCTGATTGGACCAGAAAAAAGACAGAACGAACATGCAGAAACAATCAGTTCAGTCTGTGGATCGTTTCTCATCCGACAGTGTGCAAATGCCACTGGATTATGTGAGTTAACCAAGAGAAAAAAGGACAAATTATGATATAATTCAAAATAAAAGTCCCTTTAGTTGGGTTCACGTAGCTTGATATGATCCACCAGCTTTATTGTCCAGTATAAAGTCCAAATCCGTCCACGTCCGTTTCTTTAACGGTGAGTTTTCGTGCTGTTTTCTGCCGTCGGTTGAGCCGATATTGTTCATTTTTCATTGAAAAGTGTGTAAATGCCATAAGACATTCAGTAGGGCTGGGTATCAAATCAGAACACCTTTATGACTTTTATAAGTATCAAAAAATTCAGTGTTGTTTAACACCAAATTTCATATTAGCATCAGTGAGCCAATAAGCATGCTTGTTCCAAAATCAACAATGCTGATTGGCTGTGTAAATTACATGGCATGTTAATGTTAATGTCATTTATTTCAACTTCTGCGCTAAAATTTAAGATATACTACAAAAAAGTACATATAAGTACAAATTGGATTTTTTTAGTATAGAGATATATTTATATATACACATTTATTTTGCTTTAAATATAGCATGTATTTCAAAGCAAGTTGACTTTTAACTTGAAATTATTTATAATTTAAAAAATAAAAGTATTGTTCAGGAATCAGTATTGAAGTCAAAGTATTAGTATGAATTTTTAAAAGATACCCAGCCCTATCGCTCACCTGGAACACCCAGAAAAAAAGGACAAACTGTGGTGAAATGGACAAAATAAAAGTCCCTTTAGCTTGATATGATCCACCACATTTATAATCCGTTGTCCGATCTGTCCGTGTCCGTTTCTTTAACGGTGGTAGAGTTTCCGTGATGTTTTCTGCCGTTGGTTGAGCGGATATAAGTCCAAACATCTAGCAGTCACCAAATAAAAAAAATAATAGTAAGTCAAATAAATAAATGGCAAGCGCTGGCATTGATAATTATTTCTCTGGAAGTAACAAAAGCAGCAGCTAGTTTATCATCCTGTGTACAACTGCCTTTATATCAGAATATTTGTTTCATCACATAACAGATTTTGCATTTACTTTACGGTATAGGAAAAAATATAAGAAGTATTTTTTTGTATTTATGTGACCATACTGTAGCATTATTTTTGCAAACTTTACTCGGTTTTACAAAAAAAGACAAAGCACAATTTCGTAGGCATTCACAAAACTTGATGCCACCGTGTTAAATTTTTCTTTTTTAATATTATCTATACATTATATTACAGTATTAACATTGTTCTCTTGTGGTTTTTCTACCCATTGGGTAGGATATGTGCATAATATTTTCAAGTTATATACAGCACAGTACAAATAAACAAAGTCGGACTACTGAAAAAGCACCGTAAGAAGTGAGGCACAACGAAGGTGGGGGGGATTTTTTTTTTGGGAGGGGGGGATTTTTAGAGTGCAAGTGGGTTCCTATGCCTGCTTTAACACGACCTGCTTTAGGCACCAAATTTGCTCGAAGTAACATGCAAAACCTCTCAGCTGAAAAACGTAAAAATAAACACTTGTTTTCTTTTTATAATATATATATGTATATATCTATATATGTGTATGTACGTATGTATGTATATAACTGTGACTATGACAGCACAAAAGTACAAGCGAAAGGAAAACGAACATAAAAAAAGAGCACAAAGGTCTGGGTCTAAAACGTAAATAAAACATTTTTGAAAGAAAACTCGAAGTGAAAGGGTAAGTGGACACACTGGACAATGGGCAGCAGCAGCAGCAGCAGCAGCAGCATAGCAGCAGCGGTAAAAACACACGTAAAAACGCACACCGCACGCTCAGAACGAGTGACAGAGAGGAGAACAGAGAGACGAGGCCCGATTCAGAGCCTCAATCTGAGAGAAAACAGAGGGAGGCGGCTACTGTTTGACCATAACCGTAAATGGACACTCACTCATTTATATAATCTTCTATTGTGAGGGAGGAGAAGCACAGTGCCTGTCAAACACTTGGGGGCTGCTTTCCTTCTATTGTTAAAATGTTCAAATGAATACGATTTTTATTTTTATTTTATTTAGTTTAACCGCTTAAAGGAAAAATGCATTTGAAGTCAGTCCCAGAACAACTATTAAACCACTACAATCCTTTACGCTGTGATATCAAACACTACGTACCATTACAGACTGCTGGACAAAGAACAAGGAGAAATCTTTAATGATTCCTATGATTTTTGTCAGGCGGGTTTAGCTTGGCCGCAATTAGCCACTTGGCTGGCAAGCTAGCCACCCAAGTTAGCTAGCTAACAAAAGCACTGGTGAGGTAACTCACATTAATGTTAGGTCAAAGTTTTTAGCGCTATTAAATTGTTGCAGAGAAGCCATGCAAGTTCCTTCTCTGCGCTATAACTAAATAAAGTCGGATAACGTACACGTGTCAGCGTGTTAACTAGCTAAGCTACCCCTAACCCTTTTGTTTTGAAGAAACAGGTTAGCTAACGTGGTTGAGGAACTCCTTTAGTTGTGAAGTAATTAACAGTGGCTAAGGAGCTAACTTTCCACCCCAACCTTAACTGTTTTATTTGTGATGTAATTAAATAAGCTAACGTGGTTGAGGAACTCCTTTAGTTGTGGAGTAATTAACAGTGGCTAAGGTGGCTAAGGCACTAACTTACCACCTCAACATTAAGTGTTTTATTTGTGAGGTAATAAAATAAAGTTGGATAACTTACACTTTCAGCATGTTAGCTAGCTAAGCTTATAACTAACCCTTTTGTTTTGAAGATACAGGTTAGCTAGCATGGCTGAGGAACTCCTTTTGTGAAGAAGTAATTAGCACTTGCTAACGTGGCTAAGGCGCTAACTTACCACCTCAACCTTAACTGATTTATTTGTGCTGTAGTTAAATCAAGTTGGATAATTTCCCCTTTCAGCATGTGTTAGCTAACTACGCTTATCCCTAACCCTTTTATTTTGAAGAAACAGGTTAGCTAACGTGGTTAAGGAACTCCTTTTGTTATGAAGAAGTAATTAACACTTGCTAACATGACTAAAGAGCTAACTTACCACCCCAACCTTAACTGATTTATTTTTTTATCTAACAGTAATGTGAGCTACTACTTAGCTCACTAGCTAGCGGGCTAATATTCACCAGAGCTAAAGCTTTTTCTGTTCAAGCTGAGGCTCTGTCCAGCCTGTTCGCTCTTACTGATTTAAAATCATGTTTATTTTGTATGTTTGTGCAGTTTTGCACTGTTTGAATAGATCAGGTGGAGTTTTTCAATCAAGCTAATGTTAGCAAGGTGGCAAATTCATCTTTGCTGCTTCCAACCTGCCTAGTTTCGGTTAGCTAGAACAACACAGTTCAGCTCGGTAACGCTGGATTTCAAAGTGATAACGTAGCAACTCTGTACAAACATCTTTACAGTTTCTCATTAGGTTGAACGGGATGTTTACTAGCATTCGATGAAGCTTGACCTAGCGGCTTGTGGAGCATGGAGAGGTCAATTCATTGTCCTTGCAATGGCTTAGTTATCATCTAGCAGCTATGTGTTAATGCTAAGGGTTTATTTAGCTTCAAAACTCAGTTTCATGTTCATCCATGTTAATCCTTGGTATGAAGAGCAGGTTAATGAACATACTGAAGGAACGCACCAGCGATTTCCAGCCTAAACTTTATGTGCCGCATCTGTAGCACACAGTCGATAACCTCGGACAATAATTTCCCTGCCCATTGACTTCTGTTGTAACTGAGTTTCGAGTTTCGGTTCTTTTCTAAGTACAGCGGGAAAGTGTTGACATTACTGCCCGTGGTAATCGACCATATAATACAGATGCAGCAAAAAGTGGAATATTCCTTAAATATGTGAATTGCTAATGTGGCTAGAAAGCTAACTTACCACCCCAACTTTGACTGTTTTATTAACAGTAATGTGAGCTACCACTTAGCTTGCTCGCTAGCGGGCTAAAATCCACCCAAGCTAAAACTTCTTCTGTTCAGGCTGAGGCTTTCTCCAGTGTAAATATTCTGTGTAGAACCATTTTATGCTTAAATTGCTCTTGGCATGGTGAAAACGTTCTTCAGATTGACGGAGAATGTGTATAGTTCTACACAGAACCTTTCTGAAAATGGTTCTATGCAGCTACAAAAAGTGTTCTGCTATTGTTACAAGCATCACCCTTTTGTGGTGCTATATAGATATTCTCCATCAATCTGAAGAACATCAGGTAACACTTTACTGTAGGGTGCTGTTCATAAGGCAACATGACACCTACATAAGTTTGTCATGACAACAGACATAACCCTACATAACTGTTTATAAATGCTTGTTCCGATAAGCGTCATTCGCTATAAAGGTTACATTTGCCAATTTTGATCAGTCAGCTAAAGTAGCCTTTATGACAGATGACGCCTGTTATAATAAGCATTTATAAACAGTTATGTAGGGTTATGTCAGTTGGAAGCACAACCTTACGTAGGTGTCATGTAGCCTTATGAACAGCACCCTACAGTAAAGTGTTACCGAAAAGTAATTTGCTGAAAAGCTAAAGTCCCCAACGTTTTGACAGGCAGTGTGTAAATAAATCCATGCAAATAAATGTTTCTGCCTTCTATACAATGCAAAGCTCCACATCAGGCCCCTCGCATCAAATAAATCATGTTTTATACTGGCCTTTCTTAAAGGTTGGCCACGGACCGGCAGTTCTGAAAGCACGTCTCAAAAAACAATCAGTGTGTCTGAAAGCATTCGCGATGAGTGCCAAGTGCGGACGAGTGCGTTACGGTAAGATAGACTTACTAAGAGCATAAAAGAGGCTCTTTGCTCCTCTCGTGTAAAAGGGCATCCAAAAACTCGTACGCCATGACATGCACTCGGAGCTAAACTGCAAATAAAAACGGACACCTACACAGAACCTTTGGCTATGTCACTGACATTGAAGACCACGTATGAGGTCACCTAGATGAAGAACAACAAAGGGGAATTAAAAATATCAACAAAAAACCCCACTAAACTGCAGTTTTACACTCAGAAATTACAGGATGTGGTGGATGTGCATAAGACTACATTTCCCATGACCCATTGCATTTGGACCCCATGAAAATGCTGAAATGAGCAAAGTTTAAAGTGCTATTTTTTTGACAGGATGAAAGAGGTGCACATGAAACGACTTCCGTCCGCACTGAAAACAAAAACGGAACCGGAACAGTTTGCTTTAACCCTTTTTTTAAGTGCCATCTCGTAGTTTAGTAGTGGAGTTTTCTTAGGCTGGATCAGAGTCTACATCTCCCCCCATTTTAAGAATGAAAGAAAAACAGGAAAAAAAGGGGAAAAAAAAGCTCGCAACAGAGAAATGGATGCTGAGATATTCTAAAAGACTTCAATGTCATGGTGAACAGAAACAAAGGTTAGCTATTTTCAGCTATTCAAACAATAAGTTAGTGCAACTTAGATTTTTTCTCTGCTGTTGAGTCATCTCACGCAGATTTAAGTAATTGCATGAATCATGGCACTCAAATTTTGGATCTCGATTTGTTATGAAAAGGTTTTTTTGTGCACAGATCTTGAGAAAACGTAAATTTTGAAAAAAAAAAACAAAAACAAAAAAATCCTATAAATCTGCACAGTCGCTCAAGCAAACCACACTCGATCGATCCGCGATGACGCTCGGTTACTATAAATAAAGGTAAGAGCATTACAAAAACAGACAGACAGACAGAAAAGTAGCCAAGAAGCCCAAACATCCACATCCGCACGAGGCCCACGAGTTCTAGCAAAAAACAAACAAAAGAAACTAAAACGTATACAAAAGAGATATTTTCTTAAGCTTGGTTCCTCGATTTTTTTCTGAATTTTCAAATTGTGCAAGGGAACGCTCAGAGGGAAGCCATGCCCACTCGCAACGTGGAGGCGGGGTCGAACAGCCCCGCCCCCTCCCTCGCCCCCTCTGTGCCTGTCTTTAAGTCACACTGGTTTGTCTCGTCGGCTGTCCTTCGCCACCTTGGTGGACGCGGTCGTGGTTGTGCTTGCGCTGGGCTGGGTGGAGCGGCTCGCTGTCCTCTGATTGGACGGCGGTGCGTTATTGCTGTGCTGGTGCAGGAAAGAGGCGGAGCCTGGGTAGGACTGGCCAATCACCTCACTGTAGGTGGGCGGTGGCCCTTCCATGCGCGAGTTCGAAGCACTCTTGCCAGAGTTGCTGCTCGGAGGCCTGGGTCCGCCCCCATGCACGTAAACGTCTATCAGATCGCTATCGAAGATGGTCCGGTTGGGCGGCGCCCGTACGGAGGCGCGGCTCAGCTCCAGCTGCTGCTCGGGGTCTCTCAGCTGCAGGGTGCAGGGGCCCTTATAGGGGGGCAGCTCCTCGCCGTCCGACAGGCAGATGGTGGGCGGTAAGTCGATGTCCTGCTGCAGGTACGGGTAAGTGGGCTGGAAGCGGCAGAATCTGTCCCTTTGCATAAAGGAGGGCGGGTTGAAGCGCTCCCCACTCCGCGGCCCGTACATCACCTGGAGAACGGAGAAAGGAAATGGAGCATGAGAAAGCAGCATTGTTGAACTAACCACCAAACTTCAAAGTTCCCCACCAAACTCCAACTTTGTAATGTTGACTTTTGGCTACAGTATATAAGATTTACGGACACATCAAGAAGCATCTCCAACAAACACCTGAATTCTCCACCAAACACCAACATTCTGTACCATCACCAGTAATCTTCACCAAATATAATCACCCTCCACCAAACACCAACTTTCTCCAACAAACACCATCATTCTTCAACTAACACTATCATTCTCTACTAAACACCAGCTTTCTCCAACAAACACCAAATCATTCTTCACCAAATATCATCACTCTCCACCAAACACCATCTTTCTTTACCAACACCAATATTCTCCACCAAAACACCAACATTCTCCATCAAACACTTCCCCACCAAATGTCATCACTCTCTACCAACACCACACCAACACTGTTATGTTGACTTTTGGCTACAGTATGAAAGATATACTGGCACTTTATTTTTCAAGAAGTATCATCATTCTCCCACAAACACCATCATTCTCCAACACCATCGTTTTCCAATTAACATCAACATTCTCCATCAAACACCAACTTTCTCCAAAAAACACCATTGTTCTCCAAACTAACACTATCACTCTCCACTAAACACCAACTTTCTCCAACAAACACCATCATTCTCCAACTAACACCATCATTCTCCACTAAACACCAGCTTTCTCCAACAAACTCCAAATCATTCTCCAACAAAGACCATTATTCTCCAAGTACCATTATTCTCCAACAACCACCATTGTTCTCCAATTAACATTACATTTCTCCACTAAACACCAACATTCTCCACTAAACACCAGCATTTCGTCATCAAACACCAACCTTCTCCAACAACCACCAATGTTCTCCAATTAACATTACATTTCTCCACTAAACACCAACATTCTCCACTAAACACCAGCATTTCATCATCAAACACCAACCTTCTCCAACAAACACCATTGTTCTCCAACTAACAGTATCATTCTCCACTAAACACCAACTTTCTCCAACAAACACCAAATCATTCTCCACCAAGCACCATTATGCTCTACCAAACATTATCATTCTCCAACGAACACTGTCATTCTCCACTAAACACCAACGTCCTCAACTAAAACCAACTTTCTCTGACTAGCACTTCCAACAAACACCTACTTTCTCCAACAAACCACAACTCTGTAATGTTGGTTTTTGACTATTGTTTGAATGCCAAACTGACACCTAATTCTTCTGAAACACTATTCTCCAAACACCTGCATTCTTCAGCAATGACCATGGTTCTCCATCAAACCCCAACATTTTCCAACAAATCCATTCATCCATCTCCACCAAACTAATGTTGCCCTCTAAAGGTTCCAGAAAAAGAGGAGAGAACCAAATTAAACATTGAGTGTTTACATGCACTCAATAATCTGATCATAATCAGATTCGATTGAAGGATTTTAATATTCTTCATCTTCCAGATGATGTATGTTCATATTTTCAGATAAAGTGGTGCGACGTTTAAAAAAAAACAAAAAAAGCTGCAGAATGAAGTTTGAGTTTTACGTTACGTTTACATCATGCCTTCTTCTGTGAGTTTATTGGCTGGTCGTAAAGCAGAAATCTGATTACTGTCTGACTCATGTAGACCTGGAGTTTCCCCATTATTTGATTACTCAAGCGCATGTAAACGCATTTATCAGATTACTAACAAAATCTGATTGTCTGCAGTTATCGGATTATTAAGTGCATGTAAACGCACTCAATGTGAAAAGAGGAGAACCTTCTAGAAACTTCTGAAATCACACCACCCACTAACCCAACATCTGAGTTTGTTGTTATTTGCTGGAGAACACTGGGTCTGTGCTCAAACACAGGCTCGACTCGAGTCCCATTCCCGTCGTGGGTGTCAAACACGCTGTTCTACACGTACCTCAGTGGCTCCTTGTTGTGTCACCAGACTGTCTGTGGGCCACGCGCAACCGTCCTGAGAGAATACAGACACAAACACACAGAACATGAGCCGCCTTCCAGAGAAACTCGGCACATCTGAACTGAAATGACTTTTTATACAAGAGTGAAAAACTGCCGATGCATATTTAACTCCAAATACGCCGCAGGCAGGAAAATAATAGGTCTCCTAATACTAAAGGGGAAAAGAGCAGATGCATGAATAACATCAGAAGACATAAGAAAATGCAAATGAGGAGATATAATCAATAAGTGCAAAAAAACAGAGTAATGAAACGGGAATCTGTAAAGTTTGAGAGTTAATTGAATATGTTTTGTTTGAATTTAAGAGTCTGGGGATTGTTGGAGAGTGATGAAGGCTGTGTGGAGGAAGTGGAGAGAGGTTGCTTAGAGGTTAGTGTGTGTGTGTGTGTGTGTGTGTGTGTGTAGGCTGAATGATGTGAGGGAAATACAGCACTGTGCAAAAGTCAGAAACCACCATTAATTTTTTTCATTTCCAGTCATTAAATATTAGATTTTTCAGAGTCAACTAGTGCTGTTTATCCGATGGGGACAGTTTTGGGCCCAATCCCATTTCACCCCTCGCCCCTACCACTTAGCCTTTACCCCTCCGTTGGTCATGTTCACGTCTAGGGGTAGGGTGTCCCGACTGCCATTGAGATAGAGGGGTAATGTGAAGTGTTGGGGCTACATGAGATTTTTCAGACTCCAAACAGAGTGATATGAGAAAAAAAAACCCAGCAAGACGGCTGAACAAGAGACCAAAGAAACCCACAAATGTGAGAATTTTCTCTGTTAAAAAAATATGATAACCATTTTTTATCTTAGTTTAATGTTGTTTCAGTGTTTTATGGTCCTTTTCTTCATAACAAGCATAAAAAAACGCTAATAGTATTTCTCAGTAGGTAGCTAAATTTCCCGTTCCACCTTAAATAGTCCAGCAGTTCTGACGCCTGAAGCGCCTGAATGTAACTGCCGTTCCATTTAAGGTGGAACGGGAAAATTTGAACGAGAATCTGGTGAATATCTGACTTCAGCTTCATATCACTGAAGAATTAGGGGAGGGTGATAATAAATAATTGCCCCCTCTTTGAAGGCAGACGATGCCCTAAATGTAACTAAAGCCCAGCTGTGAGGAGCTGAACTTTACCCTCCTCTGCTGTCACTGCAGACTGGCAGGGTTGCCTACAGAGCAGCGCTGGTAGCTGTTAATGAAGTGATGCTCTTTTTATTTGAGGGTCCCATTTCAGAGGGAAGATTTCAACCACTACCCTGTAACTCAGTTCCAAGGGACAAGGAGACACTCGAAAACAAGGGGTAGGGGTAAAAATAAGAAATGGGTCTGGGCCTTGGTGTCTACCAGATCTTCCAGGTGGTTGTCTTTCCTCCTTACTCTTCTCTCTCTCCCACTCCCCACCCTCTCTCTCTCTCCGTACCTTTTTGTTTCCTTTCTCTCGCTTTCTTCTCCTCTCTCTCTGTCTCTCTCCACCTTCCCCCTTTCTACTGTCTCCTTTTCCCGTCTCTTTTTACTCTCCCCCCCCCCTCTCCTTTCTTGTCTCACTCTTTCCTTTCCCCTCTTTCTTTCCTCTTTTCCCCAAACCGCTCCCTCTCACTCTCTCCCTCCTTCTTTCCCCTCTCACTCTTTCCCATGCTGTCTTTCTCCTTTCTTCTCTCTCTCCCTTCTCACTTTTTCCTCTCCAGTTTTTCTCTCACTCTCCTTTCTCCTCTCTCCTCTTTACCCCACCCTCTCTCTCTCTCTCCCTCTCTCATTACGTGCAGTAGTCTAGACATGCTTCACTCCACTCAGCACTCTAAACCACACACACACACACACACACACACACACACACACAGACGCATACACAAAGCCATACATCTGAAAATAACCAAGCAAAAATATAAAAAAATATAAAGAAACAAAGAAATGCAAATGAACATTATATATATATATATATATATATATATATATATATATATATATATATTATACGCACATAAGTATATGTAATTCTAATATTATTACATAATATGACATATATAACAATGCACACATATATATATATAAAACACACATATAAAATACATATAAAATGTAAGTATCTTTTGGAAACTGAGAGCTTTTGTAAAAATATACTTTACAAAGTCAGGAGTATTTTGTTGCTACTCCAGGTTAAAATTGTTTTTACTACAAAGTCTCTCTCTCTCTCTCTCTCACCGGTTGCATGGCGGCGTCCCGGCGGTGGGCGTGGCTGTGGCGGTTGAAGAAGGCCCAGGCGGAGAGCCTGTAGTGGTTCAGCAAACAGATGATCACTACTACCATCACGGTCATCACCACAATTATGATTATTATCTGAACAAACTCCAGTTCAGCTGCAGGAGAGAGAGAGAGAGAGAGAGAGATAGAGAGAGAGAGAGAGAAGGGTTAAAACCACTCAAAGTGTACAAGACTAATATTGATCAGGAAAAGGAAGACAGTTATTGCAACACATGGAAAAAAGTTTAACCATTTGTGGTTTGCATTCTTTTCCAATAACAGTCACCCATCAACAACAACACTGCGGCGTTATTAATCAGAACAGCAGATTCTCATATCCTCACATCGTCTAAAGCTGTTTTTAAGCAACACTGCCAGGTGTTAATGTAATCTACGTTAAGAGCGTTTATTCCTTCTCCTTTAAAATCAGACAGCAGCAGATTTTCAGGTGTGAAAACACGGTGGTAACGATGCGGTCAGCCTGTCTGCCTCTCTGTGAGCGCGCTGCTCATTCCGTCCACTAGTGGGCAGCAAAGAGTCCAGCTAAAGTCTGATCTGAAAAGTGACGCAGTTGGCTAATCCACAAAAATGTTCAGCTGCTCCCTGACAGAGAGAGAGAGAGAGAGAGAGAGAGAGAGAGAGGGAGGGAAAGAGAGAGATGAAGGAGAGATAGGGGGAAAGAGAGAGCAAGAGAGAGAGAGGGAAAGAGAGAGGCAAAAGAGAGAGGGAGAAACAGATGAAGAGAGAGGGAGGGAGACAGAGAGAGAAAGAAGAGGGAGAGAAAGAAAGAGAGGAAAAAAGAGAGAGAGGGAGAAACAGATGAGGAGAGAGGGAGGGAGACAGAGAGAGAAAGAAGAGGGAGAGAGGGAAAGATAGGAAAAAAGAGAGAGAGGAGGGAGAGAGAGAGAAAGAGGAGATGAATGGACAGCAGTAAAGAGACCAAGAGGAAAAAGAGAGAGAGAGAGAGGGAGAGAGAGTGACAGAGAAACAGAGGAAGAGAGATTGAGAGAGCGGAAAAAAACATGTATCTCCAAAACTGGTTACTTTACAGTAGAACAGGAAAGTGATTGTTTAATGCAGTATATATGTTATACATACACAGACATATATATATATATATATATACAGAGTCCCTGGTTTATCTGGACCTTTATAATCAAGTTGGACCTTCACAAGTTCTAGCTGAGCAGCTCTGTGGTTTGATGGGGTTAACAGAGCTGCTGCATCTGTCTGAGGTTTGGTCCTGTTTTCCGGAGATTGTGATATAAGCTTTAATGTAAAATATTTTCTGATTGGAATATTCAAACAGTATTAAAATGGAGGATATTTGACTATCAAATCAAGTTACAGCGTCTCCCTCCAACACCAGATGAATGAAGTCAGTGAGGTTTGGTTCTGCGGACGCAGAGGCTGAAAGACCGCGTGGACTCATAACGCACTGAGGAGCGGAGTGGGCGCTGCTGAAGAGAGGACCTTTTGTGAGTGTTCGAGGGCACGGAGCGGTCAGCACATCTGAGAAACAGGCCGAGAGTGGCAGTGGACAAGACCGCCGTCAGACAGCGCCCTCCGCTCGTTTCATTTCCACTCATTAAATAAAAAAGTTATTTCTTTCAGAAAACCTGCAGTACAGTAAAGTTTCAGGCACCTAAGCACATTATTGAAAACCACTGAACCTGATTTTCTGCAGTAATCAGATTATTAAGTGTAAACACACTAAACCAGTTACTGACACAATCTGATTTTCTGCAGTAATCAGATTATTAAATGTAAACACACCAAACCAGTTACTGACACAATCTGATTTTCTGCAGTAATCAGATTATTAAGTGTAAACACACCAAACCAGTTACTGACACAATCTGATTTTCTGCAGTAATCAGATTATTAAGTGTAAACACACCAAACCAGATACTGACACAATCTGATTTTCTGCAGTAATCAGATTATTAAGTGTAAACACACCAAACCAGTTACTGACACAATCTGATTTTCTGCAGTAATCAGATTGTTAAGTGTAAACACGCTGAACCAGTTACTGACACAATCTGATTTTCTACAGTAATCAGATTATTAAGTGTAAACACACCAAACCAGTTACTGACACAATCTGATTTTCTGCAGTAATCAGATTGTTAAGTGTAAACACGCTGAATCAGTTACTGACACAATTTGATTTTCTGCCGTTATCGGATTATTAAGTGTAAACACACTAAACCAGTTACTGACACAATCTGATTTTCTACAGTAATCAGATTATTAAGTGTAAACACACAGTTGAAGCAGTTACTGACTCAATACGTCTGTTTTGCTTGTATAGACACAGAACAGCAGCAGAACAGATGCACAACACAAATACAGTAAAATAAATAATATAATTATAATCATTTCTTATTTTCAAAACAAAAGTTTTCATCTTGTGAGCTATTTTGAAGAAAAATGTTGGTTCCTGACGTCTCACTGCTCTCCAGCCATCGCAGATTTATTAAAGACCATCAGCAGCACCTGACTGAACATTATGAAGTACCGATTCGTATTGATTGAATAAATCAGGTGTTGGTCTGGTTCCATTGACTTACATTAAAAGTCAAGTATGTTTTTTCCTTCTCCTGTAAAGGTACCAATATTGAGATATAAGGTTTTGTTCCGACAACAGCGATATATATAAAGTACAGTCATGTGCAAAAGTCTGTGCACCCCTGGTCGAATTCCATATCGCTGTTGATTTTTTAAGTGAAAATAAGTTAACACATCCTCTACAGAGAACATTTTAATGCACTATTACTGTCTATTTGCTGAATTTACCATACAGACACAAAACGTGGCCTGTGCAAAAGTTATGGCACATTTTATACTTTTATGTTTTATTTATTTTGTTAAACTCAGCAAATAAATAGAAAATGTGCACAGAAACATGCAGAAAAAAAACATCACATTTAAGTGTGCTCTCTGTAGAGGATGTCTTTTTTTCAAAACATGGAATTTAACATTTGAGCTTGTGCATATGACTGTATGTCTGGGGTGGATGGAAAAACGGAGTAAAATTCAGTCCTACAACTATTTTAACAGCCAAAACAATCCAGACTCAGTCCACAAACGGCTTTTTCTGGCTTTGTTAGGACAAAGAGTCTGAAACGTGGAGTGAAATCTGTGAATTTGAATCAGATCTGATCAGAGAGCGCTCTTAATTAACAGTACATATTTATATCACAGCCTGTTTGGGATACGAGCCACGGGAGACGCATTAAAAACGATTAAACGGTTAAACGTTTTAACAGAGAGGAGGTGGAAGAGGACAGCTGCAGGTGTGTGAACTGTACTGTGGTATTTGTGTGTGTGTTTGTGCGTGATTGTGTGTGTTTGTGCGTGATTGTGTGTGTTTGTGCGTGACTGCTCGGCTTGAGGCCGTAATAAATTTATCGTGATTACAGGAGCGGATCGTGATTAATTCATGTGATCATTTTGTTTTCGTGTATTTTTGTTTTTCCTGCTCGGTTAAAAATAAATATGAGGACGTTTAATCGTGGATGTAAATGCACTTTTGGAGTTCCAGTGTTTTGTGTGGTTGAAAGGGGAATTCCACCTGTTTTTCAAATTTCTGTTAAGTGGTTAAGATGTAAACAGAGTTGTTCGGAGTGGTTTGGTGTGAAATGCTCTGTTCTAGAGAAACTTACAGAGTCAGAACTGTTCACAGTGGTGGTGATAGGAACCAGACGTCCACCTCTAAAAGCTCCCTCACAGAAAGTTACTACATGAAATAGTTATGAATTCACTGCCTGATGACTGAGACACTGTTTTACGATAGTTTTGAGAAGATTTTGGCCTTAAAATCTATTCATCGTGGAGGGATACATAATTTGCAGGGTGCTATGAGGCAAAATAGTCCCCAAAGAAAACATATTATTTCAGATTTTCCATCATCAACATTCCATATAAACTCAGAAGACTCATGTAGGTTCACTGGTGGTTTTGGATAGTAAATAAAATGTCTATATTTGTGTTGTAGTCAAGGCGACCCCTGGTTCCTATCACCACCACTGTAAAGAGATCTGAACCATTTCACACCAAACCACTCTGAATCAATCTATGATCTCAAACAGTGAATCGAGGAATTTCAGAAATATTGGTGGAATTCCCCTTGTTAGAGAAGTTAGAAAGAGTGAAAGTTCACTGCTGTGCCGCGTTCGCAGACTCGCGGTCAGACTCCAGAACG
Organism: Colossoma macropomum; assembly: GCF_904425465.1. Lineage (NCBI taxonomy): Eukaryota > Metazoa > Chordata > Actinopteri > Characiformes > Serrasalmidae > Colossoma > Colossoma macropomum. The sequence goes on along the minus strand of NW_023494787.1, from coordinate 3,889,129 downwards.
CTCGGCCTGATAACGTTACAGCCGCAGAGGGACGAGCTGGACGGACCACGAACACACAGACAGATAAAACTTTTAAACTGGCTCAAATGAAGGTAATCTGTTCTAACCGAGCTCCACAGTGATTAAATCAGGTTTACAGACGAGGGGAGGGGGAGAGAGGGAGAGAGAAAGAGGGAAAGAGGGAGAGAGAAAGAGAGAGAATGTTTTAAAGTCGGGACAGTCAAAGGCGCGGACGTGCGAGGCATCCAGGAAGAGGCGGTAATGTGTTATGGCTACCCGCAGAGACAGCAGACACAACAAACACACACGCATCACGTAAACAGACTGCTGTAATGCACTAAAAACTGCAGAGCGACACGCCCCGGAGAGAGAGAGAGAGAGAAAGAGAGAGAGAGAGAGAGAGAGGGAGAGAGAGAGAGAGAGAGAGAGGGACGGGGAAGAAAGAACAAAAAGAGACGGAGGGGAAAAATAAAGAGGGAGAGAAGGAAAGGAGGAGAAAGAGTGCAAAAGAGCAGAGAGAGAAAGAAAAGAGAAAAAAGAGCGAGTGAGAGAGAGGAAGAAAAGATAAAGAGGGGATAGAGAAAAGAGAGAAAGAGAGAGGGAGAGAGAGAGAGAGATAGGGAGAGACAGTACAGAAAGATGAGTGAGAGAGAGAACAGAGAGAGAGATAGGGAGAGAGTGGGGAGAGTAAAGAACAAAAAGAGACAGAGGGGAAAAAGAAAGAGGGAGAGAAGGAAAGAGCAAAAGAGAGAGAGGGATGAAGAAAAGATAAAGAGAGAGAGAGAGAGAGAGAGAGAGAAAGAGAAGAGGACAGAAAGGAGAGAGAGAAAGAGAGAGAGAGAGAGAAAGAGAGAAAGAGAGAGAGAGGGAGATAGAGAGAGCTTGGCTAACCCAGGTTGGCCTAACGTGACTCCACCAGATCAGACAGGTCAATCCTCTTAGCGTTACGCTCAGCGGCCCATTGTTGTAGCTAAGAACTCATACAGCATCTATTACAGGCTCTGACTGTAACACTGCAGCGGAGAGCCTTCACCTCACCCAGCGGGGCGACAGACAGAGAGAGAGACAGAGAGACAGAGAGAGGGAGAGACGGAAAGAGAGAGAGAGAGTGAGAGAGACAGAGAGAGAGAGAGACAGAGACAGAGAGAGAGAGAGGAAGAGATGGAGAGAGAGAGAAAGAGAGAGACAGAGAGAGACAGAGACAGAGACAGAGAGAGAGAGAGAGAGAGAGAGAGAGAGAGAGAGAGTGAGAGAGAGAGAGAGAGTGAGAGAGGGAGAGAGAGAGAGAGAGAGGGAGGGTCCTATTATTAAAGGTGATGCACTGTCATAAACCTACATAAAGAATACATAAAGACCACATTAATGCTACATAATGGCTACAAAAAGACCACATTAATGCAACATACATGTCACATTAATGCTAAGTAAAGACTACACATAGACCACAGTAATGCTACATAGAGACTACATAAAGACCACATTAATGCTACATTAATGCTACATAGAGACTACATAAAGACCACATTAATGCTATATAAAGACTACATAAAAACCACATTAACGCTACATAGAGACTACATAAAGACCACATTAATGCTATGTAGAGAATACATAAAGACCAAATTAATGTTACATAAAGACCACATTAATGCTATATAAAGACTACATAAAAACCACATTAACACTACATAGAGACTACATAAAGACCACATTAATGCTACGTAGAGACCATATAAAGACGGGTTTAGCTGGTGTGCTAGAGCAGACGAATCACCAAACTGTGCTGTGCCCTCAGTTCCTCAGTCCTGCTATAAAGGCCACTGAAACTCTACAGAAAGGCTCCATAAAAGCTCCACAAAAAGACTACATTCCCTGAAAATCGCAACATAAGGCTACATAAAGGCTACATAAAGATTGCATAAAGGCTCTCCAAGGCTCTCCTTCAGCTGTCTGCACTCACAGAGGAGCGGCCTGGCCTGCAGATCTATATTTCATGAAGCCATTTCCTGTTTCCTGCTCTCCGCAGTTTCATAACAGAAGGAAAACAGCTGTGCTCTCACGATCCGAGCGGAGGAAAGAAAAGGAGAGAGAGAGAGAGAGAGAGACAGAGGGAGAGAGAGAGAGAGGTTTCCTGCCCATTCCTGGCCATCTGTGCTGAGTCTCTAAATGTCTGTAATCCCACCCAGACACACACACACACACACACACACACACACACACACACACACACACACACACACAGCTAGTTTCCGAGTGACTTCATCAGTTCAGCAGGACAGAGAGCAGCACAAAAACAGCACATTTCCTCTCTCCCTCTCTTTCTCTCTTATCCATGCTTTTTCCTCTCCATCTCCCTCTTTTCTTTCTCTATCTCCCCCTTTCACCTTTTTCTCTCTCTTTCTCACTTCCTCTCTCATTTTCCCTCTCTTCTTTCTCACTCTCCTTTATCCGTGTCCCTCTCCATCTTTCTCCATCCTGCTCTCCCATTCCTTCCCTCTCTTTCTCGTCTATGCTTTCTCCTTTCCATCTCCCTCGTCTTTCTCCCTCTCTCTCTCTCTCTCTCTCTAGCATAAAACTACACTGAAGCTCAATAGAGAATGAAAAAGCATATAAAGGCTACATAAACAATCCACAAAGGCATCATTACACTACATAAAGGTTTCATAAAGGCTGCATAAACAGTTGCTGCGTTCCAGAGCCTAGGCTGCATTTCTCGGGCCGCTACATCATAGAAGGCCGCTCCAAAGTGAAGAGCCCTTCGTGTGCAGCCTACATTCGGAGTGATGTGAAGGACTCATCAGACGGATCCTTCAAGGTCTTCGGTTACCCACGGTTCTCCGCGCACGAATGACACGAAGAAAAAAAAACAGCATCATGAAAATGACGGAAAGCAAAGCCGTTGGAGCAGAGCTCGTTTTAAAATGAAAGTCGTTCACGTCCTTGGATTCGTCTTCGTTACCTAATAGAGTGTAAAACGACTGATTAATTCGTCCGTATGTTGTATATCGTCCATATATCATATATTAATCAGAAGTATTTGTGTTTATGTAGTTTATCGTACCACATAAGCATGTTGGTGTATTAGCTACCATAACAACAAACACAACAGGCTCCATTTTCTCTCACAAGTTTCGCGCTGCAATTGCAAGAGGCGGGGCCTTTCTGGTGACATCACCACGCAGCCTCGTTAAGACTGTTCCATCTGTGTGACCAATAGGCTACTAAGGAGGAGTCTTCATAGGACAGTCCTACCGAGGACCCGCCCTACCTCGGCTGCGGCCTGGGCTTAGGAATGCAGCTCATATAAACGGTTCCATAAAGGATACATGAGGCTGCATAGAGTTTAATGCTGTTAAAGGGTGTAACTGCTATTCCTAAGCTAGATTTTGTGTTTTGTGTTCTGTACCTGTTGTTCCGTCTGTTCTGACCATGTTCTATTTAAATTGTCCCATGTCTGTTTTGTTACGCTTGATTTCATAATTCCTGTATGTGGAACCTGTGAGCTATCTCGGCCAGGTGTCCCTCAAAAGGCTTCCTGGTTAAATAAAGGTTAAATATATAAACAAAGGCTCCATAAAGGCAGGATAAAGGCTACATAACAGCTCCATGATTAAACCACTGATCAACAAAAACATGAAAATGATACAAAATTGTGAATTTTATCAAACTGATGAGGCTACATAAACACTACGTTAATGTTACATTAAGACTACATAAAGACCACGTTAATGTTACAAAAAGACCTCATTAATGTTACATAAAGAGCACATTTATGTTACATAAAGACCACATTAATGTTATATAAGCGCTACATAAACACTACATTAATGTTACATTAAGACTATATAAAGACCACTTTAATGTTACAGAAAGACCACAATTATGCTACAGAAAGACCACATTAAAATTACATAAAGACCACATTAATGTTGCATAAAGACCACATTAATGTTATATAAGTGCTACATAAACACTACGTTAATGTTACATTAAGACTACATAAAGACCACATTAAATGTTACATAAAGACCTCATTAATGTTACATAAAGAGCACATTTTTGTTACATAAAGACCACATTAATGTTATATAAGCGCTACATAAACACTACATTAATGTTTATTAAGACTATATAAAGACCACAATAATGCTACATAAACACCACATTAATGCTACATAAAGACAACATTAATGTTACATAAAGACCACATTAATGCTACATAAACACCACATTAATGTTCCGTAAGGACCACATTAATGCTACACAGAGACAACATAAACACCACAGTAATGTTCCATAAAGACCACATTAATGCTACACAGACTACATAAAGACTACAGCTGTGTTTTGTGTTCTTTATCTGTTGTTCTTAGTCTGTTCTGAACATGTCCTATTTAAATTACCCCATGTCTGTTTTGTTATGCTCAATTTTATAATTTCTGTAACTGGAAACTATCTTGGCCTCGAAAAAGAGATTTTAATCTCAGGAGGCTTCCTGGTTAAATAACAGTTAAATAAATAATTAAAGAGTCCATAAAGGCAGCATAAAGGCTACATAACAGCTCCATGATTAAACCACTGATGGAAAAAAACATGAAAATCATACTAAATTGTGAGCTCTATGAAACTGATGAGGCTGAGAAATATAACACTGCACTACACAATATTATACAACAAAACTAATAACACATTAAACCCTTTAAGCCTCGACTACATTATATTTTAATGATGAAAGAACCAACAACACTGCAGTTTACTCAAAACTACACTCTAAAAAAGATGCAAGCGTTCTTTAGTACAAACAATGGTTCTGTATAGAACCATGAATACTCAAAGAACCATGTGCATAATTAAATGGTGAAATGGTTCTTTAGATTGATGGAGAATATGTTGTATATGATTCTATAGTACCAAAAAGGGTTCTGCCATCGTTACACACAAAAGAACCCTTTTTGGTGCTATGGAGAACCCTTTTCAAAGAAGTTCTACACAGAAACATCTACAGCACATTCTCCATCATAAAAAAGATTCAAGGGTTCTATAGTAAAGACAATGGTTCTGTACAGAACCATGAATACTCAAAGAACCATGCGCATGATTAAATGGTGAAATGGTTCTTCAGACTGTTGGAGAACGTATTGTATATGTTTCTATGGTACCAAAAAGGGCTCTGCTATTGTTGCAATGTCAAGCTTGTAACAACAGAAGAACCCTTTTCAAAAAGTTCTGTATAGAACCATATAAAATAAACCATTGTCCAACAATCTGAAGAACCATTTCACCATGCAAAGCCACCATTAAAACACTGAAAATGGTTCTTTGAGTGTTAATGGTTCTATATAGAACCACGGTCTTTAGTAAAGAGCCCCTGAACCATTGAAAATCTGAATAAATACGTTTTCTTTGGTTCCTTTATGGGCAAAAATCTTCTCAAAACTATCATAAAACAGTGTCTCAGTCATCAGGCAGTGAATTCATAACCATTTCATGTAGGAACTTTCTGTGAGGGAGCTTTTAGAGGTGGACGTCTGGTTCCTATCACCACCACTGTGAACATAAGTTTCTATATAGAACCACATACAACACATTCTGCATCAGTCTGAAGAACCATTTCAGCATGCAAAGAACCATTTAAGCATGCAAAATGCTTCTGAGTGTTTGTGGTTCTATATAAACCCATTTTCTTTACTAGAAAATCATCTTTTTTTAAAGAGTGTAGGCTTGATCTGCCTCCTAGAAAAGATGTAGGATGTCTGCGCAGTTTTAAATAACTAAAAACAAGCACAAACAGCAGTTTAGACTGGAGACGGAAAGAGAAAAGGAGGAAAAAAAAGAGTGAATATGTGTCTGATGGTCCACCCATTCGCTCTAATGTAAAAACAGGAGGAGGAGGAGGAGGAGGTGAAGTGAATTAGGTTTGAGCTTTAAGCTCTTAGCACGGCTGCAACCCAGACAATACTGCATTAAACACGGCGAAAACTGGCCGTCACGACAAACTACACACACATACGAGCCTCCCACACTGGTGTGTGGTGTGTGTGGGCTGGACTGGTCTCCAGTAGGATGGAGAGATGGAGGAGACAGAGCCAGAGAATCTGTAGTGAGGAGAGCTGCCACTCAATAATGTCTTCAGGGTTGGCCAGACACTAGAGGGCGCTCCCGAGAGAGTCCACAATGTATGGGCTTCTATACACAGTCATTCTGACAGATTGTAATACACTACAGGAAGCATAGGGGGCGATATGGCTTCTACTGTTTCATTTAAAAAGCCTCTATAATGTTCATATGATCCACAGTCACTCTGACAGACTGTAATACACTACAGGAAGTGTAGGGGGCGATATGGCTTCTACTGTTTCATTTAAAAAGCGCTCTATAATGATGGTGGCAGCAAATGGAGAGGAACTAAAGAAGGTAGCCTGGTTTGATTATCTGATTAACTGGAAAACAGTTAGTAGATTAATCCATTATAGTGATCATCACTAAAGTTACAGTAAGGCAGCTCTTCTGGAACATTCCCCAGCAAACATGCAGCCAAGTCCCTTCAGGAAAGGAGAGGGGGGCCAACACGACAGTGGGCCCGAAATCATAAAAACGACAAGCAAGTAACAACCAGGCAAGCACCCTGGAGCTTTTCTCTCTCTCTCTCTCTCTCTTTCTCTCTCTCTCTTTTTTTTAAGGAAAATGGAAAGCAAAACAGCTTGTGGAGCCACTCAGCAGAGCAACCCTTTTCTGGTGTGACAGACATTTTCCATTCACACTCAAGGTGCATGAGAAAGTGACAAAGAGTGTGAGAAAGAAGGGAGGGGACTGAGAGACGGAGAGCCGGAGAGCCGGAGAGAGAGAAAGAGAGGTTGAGCCCAATAAACTGAGTGAACGGAACAAATGAGATCAGAAGATAACCCAAACAGAGACTACCAACCAAGACCTCAGCCACGTCAACTCCAATCAGACTAAAAGCGGACGGCCGGGTGCCCTGGGAGTGCCAGGAGGAAGTGCTTTAGGGAAATAGGACACATTTAAAGAGGCAGTTTGGCGAAAATAAACCGGTTTTCCCGTCTTAACCCAAATGTAGCTGCTCAGCTGAGACATGTTCTGCGTTTCGTTAGTTTAGCACTGGAGCTGTGAGGCTGGGGCTGAGAACTTGTAGAGCGGAGAACTCTGTAATGTCTTTGGTTTCTCAATCACTAGAGGGCGCTCCCGAGTGAGTCCAAAATTAATGGGTTAAGATGGAGCATTTGAGTAAAAATCATAGTTTATAAATGCTTAAACATAAAACATAGACCAGCATAAAACAATTTAACACCGCTGTTATAGTTTTAAGAGCTTTTAAACTCGAGTTATAGGAGTTTAAAACGGCGCCTCATGTACGCTCATGACGTCAATGAGCGCGAACAGCCAATGAGCTGCTCCGCTCACCGACCAATCAGCACTCAGCAGTAATGTTAGCGTCCTGCTGCCCAAACCCCGTTTACTCTAGAAAAAGGAAACATACAGGTGAGTTTTCTTTGCTTTTTTAATGAAATACATTCTTCTACTTTCTAAAATTAAAGGAAAGTTCTGGGCGAGTGATTAGAAACTATTTTAACTTTCGTTTTTAGCTGTCTGGCGTTTTGCATTCCTGTTTTTGATATAACGAAGGAAATAGGAAGTGGCCAGGTTCCTCATAAACCGGCTCTGGCTGACTGACGCCGTCCTGTCGTTCCGGGGACGATACAGTCTGCGCACAGGCTGACGTTTAAACCGCTCTGGGACGCTTCAGAGATGACTGACTTGTGTGCATGAACCCAACACTAAATGTCTGTAAAACATAATCATAAAGTCAGGAATGTGGCAGCAGCTCCCACCCACACTAAATATGCCAGTGTTTAATCCAGAAACTGTTTTAATTCACTTCATCAGTGCCATCATATTTCTACTGCTAGCCTTATACTAATTTCCATTAGCCCATCAATGGGAATTCCTATGCAACATTAGCATCAAGCTAACTACTGTGTCTATTTACATTTCTCAGCATGTTCCACCTTAAACACGGACAACTAAAGCCTGAAAGCAAACTTAAGACCCCAAGCATGTCTCTGCTGACCGGCTGCTCTTGGGATCAGAGGAAAAGCCGTGCACGTTTGATTTTATTGCCGAGCTATTCCTTTAACGTCTCCGTCTCTGCGGCGGTGGTGTCACCTAAGCAGGGCTGGCGGCCGCTGACCCTGCGTCTCTAATCTCAGATAAAGCGCTCGTATTAAACAGCCTCCGCATACGGGCGCCAGACGATGCGTCTAGACTTCCCCCCGTGCCACAGCACCCCCACTTTTCTTTAATTATTTAACCTCCCGGTAAGGCTGAGGAGGATAAGCCTGAGCTCCAGACGCCACCTGCTCCAAACCCCCCCACACACCATCCTCTACTTATGCTAACGATATTGTCTTGCATTCGCTACTCCTCCTCCTCCTCCTCCTCCTCCTCTTTTTCAGTCACACTCTTCTTCTCCCAGCTTCCCTCCTCCTGAATCACTCCATCCCTTCCTCCTCTCCACCCTCTCTTTCTCTCTCGTCCTCCCACTCCTCCGGGTCTACGAAAGCAGCCCTGACTCATCCCCCCCCACTGAAACAGGAGACTGGGTTCACTTCCTGTTAAAAAACACAAAACACTCTCCGGTACACAATGTTCTCTTCATTATGTGGGTTCTGACACTATATGACACACTGTTACCTACAAACACAGACGAAAGCTACATAGAATAGCTATGAACAGTATTAGCAGAGTAGCGTCTCCAATTTGAAACTTTTGCTGATTTGTATAAATTAGAGTTTATTAAAGGGCAGCATTTGTAAGCCTTTAATGTCAGCCTACTTACACACTTATAAAGGCTTATTCCAACAAGCATTAGTTGTCATAAAAGCTACTTTAATCCACTTTGTTGTCATTTTGCCTCAAAAAGTGCTTTGTGAGCTGATGCTTTTTGCGACTGCCTTATGTCATGCGAGTGTCATGTAGCCTTATGAACACCACTCTTTAGTGAAGCGTTAGCGATAACAGTGTGTCATACAGTGTCAGAATCAGCCATGACGTTTGCTTCTTTAGTTCTTGCTAATGTAGGCTAACAAGGCTACACCACCAATTAGCTTCCTAATCATCACACACTCGCCTCAAACCGTGTGAAGTTATTTAGTAATGTCTAATGTGGTTTCTGACACTGTATGACACACTGTTACCTACAAACATGTACTAAAGCTACATAGAACAGCTACGGACAGTATTAGCAGAGTAGTGTCTCCAATTTAGCCTAAAACTTTGTTCATTTTTATAAATTACAGAGTTTAATGAAGGGCAGTTTGTAAGCTTTCAATGACAGTCTACATAAACACTTATAAAGGCTTATTCCAATGGCCATTAGTTGTCGTAAACGCTACTTTAATCCACTCTGGTGTCGTTTCACCTCAAGAAGTGCTTTGTGAGCTGATGCTTTTTGCGACTGCCTTATTGTATATATATATATATATATATGTTTATGTCATGCAAGTGTCATGTAGCCTTATGAATGTCACTCTTCAGTAAAGTGTTAGCTATAATAATGTGTCATACAGTGTCAGAATCAGCCATGACATGTTTGCTTCTTTAGTTCTTGCTAATGTAGATTAACAAGGCTAGCAAACAATTCATGGAAGCTTATTAGCAACCTAACCATCACACACTCGCCTCAAACCGTGTGGAGCTGTTTAAGAATCTATTATGTGGTTTCTGACACTGTATGAAACACTGTTACCTGCCAACATGTACTAAAACTTCATAGAATAGCTACGGTCAGTATTAGCAGTGTAGCGTCTCCAATCTTGCTTAAAAATCTCAAAATTAGGGAGTTTATTGAGGGGCAGCATTTGTAAGCCTTTAATGTCAGCCTATATAAATGCTTATAAAGGCTCATTCCAATGAGCGTTAGTTGTAATAAAGGCTATTGTAATCCACTTTGGTGCCATTCCACCTCAAAATGTCCTTTGTGACCTGATGCTTTTTGGGATCGCCTAAATGTTTATATATGTTAACGTCAGGTTTATTTCATGAACTGATTCACGATTCAGTTCACTGATTCACTGATTCAAAGGTTAATGTCATGATTTAATTTAAAAGTGTCATGTAGCCTTACGAATGTCACTCTTTACTAAGTTTCGCACTGATTTTAGCTTTACTATGTGAGTGCTGGACGGACTACCGGGCAGATGTCAAGCATGCTTGTGAGAAGAAGGCAGCTTCATACGGTTTTGCCTCGTGTTTATATTTGTTGGCCAATGCTGGCCTGAATGTTGTGGACTAACAATGTAGTTGGGCCAGATTTGGGCCAGATCCCTTAGTTCTACTCACTTTACAGTGTGCGGGCCAGATCTGGGCCAAGGACCCAGCTGTATACTGGGCCAGAACAAACTCAAGGATGTGGCCCACAAGTGAGCAAGACAAACGTTGCCAAATGGAATGTTTGCTTCTTTAGTTTTTGCTAATGTAGGCTAACAAGGGAAGCTAACAACTAATGTAGGCTTATACCCACCAATTAGCATCCTAATCATCACACACTCACCTCAAACCGTATGGAGGTGTCCAGTATCTCTAATAGACTTGATCATGTGGTTTCTGACACAGTAGAGACACTAGTTATAAACATGAACTAAGGCTACACAGAACAGCTATAAACAGTACTAGCTGAACTGCGCCTGTACTAACACTGATACCTACTACCTGACACCTACATCAGCCTTTAATGACGACGTACATAAACATTTATAAAGGCTTATTACAATAAGCATCAGCTGCATCACAGCGGCTACTTCGATCCATTTTGGTGACACTGAACCTCATGAATTTTGAGTTAATATATCAAATAGACTTGACTATGTGACACATTATTGTTTTTAGCTACGCTAACATACTTTTGTCCATTTTCACAGATAACAGTGAGTCACACAGGGTCAGAAACCACACAATCAAGTCTACTAGAGATACTGAACACCTGCACATTCTTTAAGGCAACTGTCTGATGATACTACTTGTAGGCTCCAGTGCTAAACAAGCAAAAAAATCAGACACCAAACTTGGCTGATGGATCATATAAGCGCTAAGGGTGAAAATGTGAGCATCTGAATGTTCACCAAACTATCACTTTAAAACACGCTCGGGTACATGATGTTCTCCCCATCAGGTTCTCGGCAGTGAGGCTCTGAGAGGCGGCCACACGCTGTGAACAATACTATCCTCCGGCGAGAAAACGAGTGTGTGTGACGCGTCTAGTGACACATTCATATAAACACACACGCTGAAGTTCAAACAGGCCTCAGATGTGAGCGTGAAGAGGAAGCCTTTCATCCAGGAGTTAGAAACGTTACTCCTCAGTGACGTTACTGCCCGTCGGTACTAAGCGTGTATAAGGACCCCTGCTGTGTCCGGTCTGTGACGGCACACATTGACCCCAGCCTGCGCCATGAAGGGGTGTAACAACACACATATTTCAGCACAGCGTGACCAAAACCTCATCTCTCCAAAAGGGCAACCTTACAGGAGAAGAGAAAAACATTCTTAACCCTCTATTGCTCAATGTTGCCTCAGGGCAACAAACTCATTTTCCTCACTTTACAATAACATTACACATATTTAAAGACAATGACAGGGTGAACAATAAAGGGAAAAGTTAAAAGTAAGTCAGTAAAAGTCATGTACTTGGTCATGCTATCTCTTAGCAGGCACATTTATTTATTTGTTTAACATTCAGTATCAATTTTTATGAGAATTTGCAGAAATATGTTTGTTGCCTAGAAGCAACATTGTGCGACAGTGGAATGAAGTGGTGAGCCAGTCACAAGCCAGGTCTCACCACTTCAGGGAACACAGCTCCCGAAATACCATTTCTTCCCATTGGCGCACAGTGTTACCTCAAGGCAACATAATCCAAAAGGACCCCTGCACACATTATTATTATTTTTTTTAATGTTTTTGAATTTAATTATTGGGTCCAAAGGAATAAATAAGGACAATTTTATGCTGGAAAAGTGAACTGAATATATATTTTCTAATTGCTTTCACAATGCGTGCAGTAGAGGGTTAACTTTTGCAGTTCAGTACAGAGCTCTGCTGGTGACATCCTGTATGAATAAAAATAATGCATGGCCACGACTTAGTAAGGCACGATCTTGTTCCCACGCCTTACTAAGTCGTGGCCACGAATTAATCTCATTCCCACGCTTTACTGAGCTAAATTAGTTTTATTTATATGGGATGTCACCAGTGGGGATCCGTAGTTTAGTTAATGAAACATTTTTTTAAGTAATTTTTGACGACAGTTGTTTTGGTCCATTGTTTATGAGATTGTAACACAGCGCAAAGGGAGAGCAGAATTTTCAAATTATAAAAAAAAATTTAAAAAAAGTAAAAAAATAAAGTAAAAAATCCAAAAATGTTTTTTTTTTGCGACAGCAATGATTTCCAGCTTCAATTCTGAGCTCAAGATTTGTTTCGATTTTCGCCAACAAGATAAAATCCCAACCTCTACAGCACCAAACCACTGAACATGTCTTGGCTTTTTCGGACAATTCCACTTTGTTATTTTATACACAATAATATCTTATACAATCAGATATAAATATTATAAAACTACACTAATTTTACGCGTTTTGTTCCATGTTTTAAGCATTTCTGGAAGAACAATGAGTTGTAGCATAACAATCAGTCAGTTAAATGATAACCGTCCACCTTCTGATCATTTTTCTACCTTATATTTAGTTTATATTTTCCTTTGTGTGTATTTTAGTGCATTTTAACCGATCTATAAATCACTTTGTAAACTTGCAGGGCAAAACTGTGTCTTAAATGTATTATTATCATTGTTATTATTATGATTGAATGGCAGCGTTCGTAAGGCTACCTGACACCTACATCAGCCTTTAATGACAACCTGCTTATACATTTATAAAGGCTTATTACAACAAGCGTCAGCTGCATCATAACAGCTACGTTAATCCATTTCGAAGTCGTTCCACCCATAAATTTTGGGTTAATGTCATACAGATTTGTCGGTGTGGTTTCTGACACGAACACACTACTGTTTTCATTATTATTATTATTATTATTATTACTACATAGTGTATTAACTGTGACACCGAATGGCAGTGTAATGGAGTCAGGTCCACCACTGCGCCTGCAGTGAGTCTGTGTTGTTTGGGCTGACAGATCCGGATCATCTTCCTGAGCGGAGGTTTATTTTACCTCTGTTTTAGGGAAGGTCGTGTTTAGGCTATCTGCTGAACGCACGCTGATAAACATGAACGATTAGACTGCTAATGGCTCGCAGGCTCTGATAACAGATATGGAAAACAGCTCCAACGCCGCATGTTTGTCACCCAAAGCCAAAACAAACCCTACCTTTTCCTTTAATGGAGCAGCGCTCAATTCTCAGAACAGCTTCAGTAATTCAGCGTTTAAGGGGTACGGCAAAAATACACTCAAAATACACAGCACTTATCAGAACACTTACACTTCCAGAAGTTTGTTGGTTGGAAGGGACGAAATGCATCAGGAAAACAGCAGCACTCCTTTTAGAAAGGCTTAAAAACTGAGAACAGTGGTTGTTTTGAAAATAACGTTCGCAAAAATAAATTATTTAAGCAAGAAAATAATTTAACAACTACTAGAAACAAATACGATCATGCAGCCAATCAAATGCTTTGTTGCTATACAGTTTATGCAGTTACTCAACACTGGTTGTTGTTGTTGTTTACAGCTGCTCTGCAATTGGTCTAAATCTTTTTATGATGTATGCTATTATTTAGAGCTTTAAAGTGCTGACCACACCCATCACAAACTCAGAAAGGAGCATCGTGCCGTAATTCATTACTACAGCTATACTATACTAGTACTACAACTATATACTATACTATGACATGTAAGCCTAGCTTAGCTGCTAACTAGCAAACGCAGGACTAAATCATCGCAGGCTCGTGTGGAGGAGTTCAGTATCTCTAACAGTCCTGATTATGAGGTTTCTGACCCTGTGACTCACTGTTGCCTATAAACATGGACTGAAGTACATTAGCATAGCTAAACACAGCAGCAGCCGTCCTGAAGACTGACAAAGACTCAAACAGGGTCATACAGAGTCAGAAACCACATCATCAGATTCCCAGATAGCAGCGTTTATCGGTCCACTGGCTTGATAAGGTCGGCCCCCTGCTGGTCCACCCTCGGACCACCCAGATAACTGTCCTGCATCCAAGATCGGACTAGTTTTTAATCTCCTCACACAGATTTTAGATGCACGCAGACTTTTAGTTTGGAAAATAAAGCAAGACAAATATTACAAACAACTGAGAGAATCAATGAACGAGTAGACCTGATAGAATGCCTTTAATGTGGTTGCTGACTCTGCTAGATTGGGTACAGCCGTATAACCAGCTTTGTTTATGATTTTGCTGTTAAAATTATTCACTAAACTAATTTATAAAGGATAATAATAGAAAGAAATGAAGGGAAAATTACTAAATTGGACTGTGAGTGGAAAATGAGCGATGAAAAGTCGAATTTTGTCTGATATTGTGCTTAACCACCAGCGGGCCGCTCAGAAAATACTGAGCAAAAAGCCAGTGAGGCTATATACATACATACATACGCACATATTTATATATATATATATATCTCAATTTTTGTCGTTTTTCAGTTTTTGACATAATTTGAAAATACATGTTGCTCTTTACATTGTGTGTGAATTTCATGATGAATGGACCAAAAGAAACTGCACAAAATTACTTATAAAAACATCTGGTTCCATTGACTTACATTAAAAGTGAAGTATGTTTTTTCCTTCTCCTATAAAGTTACTATTTTGGAGATATAAGTTTTGTTTTTGTAATATATATATATATATATATATATATATATAATATATATATATATATATATATATACACACACACACACACAGGTGTCCAGATGCAAGTCATCCAAAACTCTGACCCTAAGGGCTTTAAAATAGACCCTGTGTCCTTCATTTAGCTTTAAAAACTTGTGAATTTATCGATCATGTGTACAATAACTGAACAGAATATCTCTAATAGAAATTAAGGACAATATTAACAAACACAAAAATCCACAACAGTCAGTTTCTCCTGTTTCTAAATGCTTGACCACCTTACTTTACTGAGGAAACAGTGCTTGTTAAACTTGTTAGCTACATCAGCCTCACAGCTCCAGCGCTAAAACTACAGAAGCAGACCTGTCCCGGCTGATGGGCTGCATTTGGACTAAATGTGCACGTCTGATTTTCTTTCGCTGGACTGTGGCTTTAAAATGGAGCCTGGGCGTCTCTTCAGCAGATGGAGAGAGCAGCAGCAGCAGGTTCAGTTCTGTAGTTCTGCTATATTTGGTGCTTTAGCTACTCACTCTTTTTAAAGAGCCTGGAGTCTGGACTAAACCTGAGCGCTCCGTTTCGGAGGATGAGTAAACCCACACTAACACATTCACTCTAACTTTTGGCCTAGCTGCTCGGCAGGGTGGGTGGCTGGTAAAAATGTAATGCGATCTGCAGATATTTTCACCACATACTGTACCAGCCGGAGCCTTTTTAATGCCTGTTTTCTGCTGCTAGTTAGCGCTTATGAATGGACGCAGTCCAAATAAGCAGAAAGCGTTTAACCCTTAGAGCTCCAGGGCTGTAATGCAATTTTACTACACTGTTTAACTGTATTCACGCAGTTACATAATCATTTATAATAGGTTATATAACCAATTACATTAGTATTTTCTGCATGAACAGGTCCGAGGGCTTTTTCTGATGTCAAAAATGCAGTAAAAATGTAAAGGACGCAAAACAAGAACAACTTTTCATGAAAATCGTGCTGTAATAAAACACCTCTTCTACTCACAGACGCAGATGTGGTGCGGATTAAAAGCTTAGAAGCTGCACTTTCCACACAATTTCTCCACTCGTTTCAATGAGCTATAATTCGTAAAAAAATACAGCATGCTATTGTTACGGCCCACCACCTCCGCAGGGTTAAAGGAGGTGTGCTCAGTCCCGCACTCTGGCTGTGTATGTGTATTAAAATCCATCAGAACGTGTTCTTGATTGGTGGAGTACTAGGCCCAGTCCCATTTCACCCCTCGTCTCTACCACTTAGCCCTACCCCTCGGTTTTGCGCGTTCACGTCTAGGGGTAGGGTGTCCCGACTGTTGCTGAGATAGAGGGGTAGGGCGAAGTGTTGGGGCTAAATGACCCTCCAAACAGAGGTTTTACAGACTCCAAACAGAGAGTTATGAGAAAAAAAGAAAAACTGGCAAGATGGAGAACAAGAGACCAAAGAAACACACAAATGTGAGAATTTTCTCTGTTAAAAATTACAATAATTGTTGTATTATCTTAGTTTAATATCATTTCAGTGTTTTATGGTCGTTTTCTTCATAACAAGAATAAAAATCACTAATATAAGCTGATGTCTCGGTATCTAGCTAAACTTCCCGTTCCACCTTAAATGGTCCAGCAGTTCCTTTCTGGCGCCTCAGGCATCAGAACCATTTAAGGTGGAACGGGAAAATTCGAACAAGAAGCTGGCGGATAGAGAATCAGCTTCATATCACTAAAGAATTAGGGGTGGGTGATAATAAATAATTGCCCCCCTCTTTGAAGGCATATGATACCCTAAATGTAACTAAAGCCCAGCAGTGAGGAGCTGAACTTTACCCTCCTCTGCTGTCACTGCAGACTGGCAGGGTCGCCTACAGAGCAGTGCTGGTAGCTGTTAATGAAGTGATGCTCTTTTTATTTGAGGGTCCCATTTCAGAGGAAAGATTTCAACCACTACCCTGTAACTCAGTTCCAAGGAGCAAGGAGACACTCGAAAACAAGGGGTAGGGGTTATAATAAGAAATGGGACTGGGTCTTAGATTCTATCACTAATGCTACATTTGTCTCATAGCTTCAGCGCAAAACTCCAGACACCCTTACATCACTTCAGCACACAGGGCTGAATAAATGGAACTGGTTACTGAACAGCTCTTATTTATCTGAGCTACTGCAACCAGAATCTGCTGCATATCACAGCAGGTCGTCTATTTATATCCAGTTAAAAATCCCTAAATCCAGCACTGCCCTCAGCTCAGTCTGTAAGGACTGAACGAGCTACAGGAAACACTAAAACTGGACACTTCACTTCAGGTACCGCTGTTAAAGGACGCATCCAGGACAGGTTTAGTGATACTTGTACAGGTTTATAATTTTTCTCTTTTTGTTGTTGTTTTGTGTGTTTATTGTGATTTTCCTTTCCTTTTCTTCCCCCCTTTCTTTCCACTTTTTGTCTGGCTGCGCTTGCCAGGCCGCCGTTGTAAATAAGAGCATGTTCTTTATGGGTTGCCTGGTTAAATTAAAGGCTAAAGAAAAGAAAATAAATAAATAAAATAAAAACAAAAACATTTTTTATTAATAATATGTGAATGAGTGATTTTTGGGGCTGTTCTTCATGCAGAGCCTGAGAACACAGTTCTGATCACGCCTGCCTGTCTGTCTGCCTGTCTGTCTGTCTGTTTTCCTGTTCAGCCTGCCTTTCTCTATTCTCTGCCTCTCTATCTGTCTGTCAGTCTTTATGAATGTCTCTTTATCTGCCTGTCTCACTATTTATTTGTCTCCCTCTCTGTCTGTCTCTTTATCCGTCTGTATGTCTATCTCTCCATCTATCTGTCTCTTTACCTGTCTGTATGTCCCTCTATCTGTCTCTCTTTATCTGTCTGTCTCCCTCTTGGTCTGTCAGTCTCTTTATCTGCCTGTATGTCTCTCTGTCTGTCTGCCTCTCAATCTGTCTGTCTCTTTATCTGTCTGCATGTCTATCTCTATCTGTCTCTCTGCTTCCCTATCTGTCTGTCTCACTATTTATTTGTGTGTCTGCCTCTGTATCTGTCTGTCTGCATGTCTTTCTGTCTCCTTGTCTGTCTGTTTATCTGTCTTTTCATCTGTCTCTTTATATGTATGTCTGTCTCTCTGTCTGTCCCTATCTGTCTGTATGTCTATCTCTCTGTCTGTTTGCATGTCTATCTGTCTCTTTGTCTGCTTATCTATCTGTCTGTTTGCGTGTCTGTCTATCTGTCTCTTTATCTGTGTCTCTTTATCTATATCTCTCTTTCTCTCCGTCTGTCTATCTGTCTGCTTGTTTTTTTGTTTGCCTGTCTAACTCTGTCTGTTTATCTGTCTGTCTCTATGTCTCTGTATTTGCCTGTATGTACATATTTCAGTCTTTATGTCTGTCTGTCTGCCTACTTCTCTGTCTCTCTGTCTGTCTGTCTTTAAGTATGTTTGTATGTCTGTCTGATTAGAGGCAGCTGCTGGCAGTGAGTCGGGCGTGCGACTGGAACGAGACACAATCAGCTCCCTCACCAGTTTTAAATGAGGGCCATGAACTTTGACCTTTCACTCCCTCCCCCCAAAAACACTCAAAACACCCCAACACCACAAACACACACACACACACACACACTTTTAAAGGGCTCATATCATGGAAAACTACACTTTCCTCACTTTTTTGCCGGAAAATATTTTAACGTAACATTGTTATATATATATACACACATACATATATATATATATATGCCCAATGTATTTGTGATGTCACAAAAAACAAATTAGTTTACAGTAACTCTATTCAGCCTACATGTTAGATTTCATGGCTGTTCTTGTTGAAACTATGAGGAGTGATTCAGGCTGAGCAGAGCAGAGCTCATTTGCATATATCAGTCTTAAAGGCACAGTAAAACGATAAAGCTTAATAAAAAGAGGCTGGTCGTGTAAAACAATCACTGCTATTGGTACATGAACGATATGGCCACTACACAACATCACGATACCTGAAGACATTTTCACGATACACGATATGTGTCACAATATTTTGTTGTTCTGAGGTTTGAGGAGTTAGAACAGAAAATAAAACAGATCCAGCATTGACACATTTAAAAATACTATGAAAAACTATGAATAGTGATTTTTTTCATGTTTCACAACCTGCACTGCACTAAATACGACTAAACTGGACTCTTAGTGATGAACCACAGCCAGTCAACGTTCTTTAAGTACTGACGATGTTCACGATACACTCGGAAAAGTATATTGTGGCGATAATGATAAAACATCGTCACACTGCCCACCTGCACTCTTAAAAAAGATGCGTCTTCAACTGTTCTTTAGCAAAGACAACGGCTCTTTACACTCAAAGAACCACTTCATGCTTAAATTGTTCTTTGCATGGTATAATGGTTCCTCAGATTGCCGAAGCATGTGTTGTAGATGGTTCTATATAGGACCTTTTTGAAAATGGTTCCATATAGCACCAAAAAGAGTTCTGCTATTGGTATAATGCCAAGCTTGTTCTTCAGATTGATGGAGACATCGTGATGCTATTGTCACGATGTCAAGCTTGTAACAACAGAAGAACCCTTTCTGGTGCTACATAGAACCAAATGCAACACATTCTCCATCAATCTGAAGAACAATTTCACCATGCAAAGAACCATTTAAGCTTGCAAATGGTTCCTTGAGTGTTCATGGTTCCATTGCCTTTACTAAAGAACCCTTGAAGAACCCTAGATGTCATTAACCCACAGAAATGTACGAAATGTAAGATATGAGCTCCTTAATACATAAAATGTAAGATATGAGCTCTTTAATACATAAAATGTAAGATATGAGCTCTTTATTGTATGAAATATAAGATATGAGCTCTTTAATATACAATATAAGATGTGAGCTCTTTAATACATAAAATGTAAGATATGAGCTCTTTATTGTATAAAATGTAAGATATGAGCTCTTTAATGTATAAAATGTAAGATATGAGCTCTTTAATGTATGAAATGTAAGATATGAGCTCTTTAATATACAAAATGTAAGATATGAGCTCTTTAATGTATAAAATGTAAGATATGAGCTCTTTAATATACGAAATGTAAGATATGAGCTCTTTAATGTATGAAATGTAAGATATGAGCTCTTTAATATACAAAATGTAAGATATGAGCTCTTTAATGTACGAAATGTAAGATATGAGCTCTTTAATGTATAAAATGTAAGATATGAGCTCTTTAATGTATAAAATGTAAGATATGAGCTCTTTAATGTATGAAATGTAAGATATGAGCTTTTTAATGTATAAAATGTAAGATATGAGCTCTTTAATGTATAAAATGTAAGATATGAGCTCTTTAATGTATAAAAGTTGCTACAAAAATAAAGTTAATAATTATTTTTACTGTATTGTGTTAATTGTTGGTAAATTGACTTACATGTAAAAATTTTCAAAATGTATAAATAAAAACGCTGTTTGTTTCAGTGCCTTTGGCCTGTTGTGCGTATTATACGTGAGCTGAGAGACGGCGAGAAGTGGAACAAAGGCCGTGCGAGAGGGTGCAGGAGGTGACCCCGTGACCCGTGACCTGGGGGAGGTCGTGGGTAATGAACAGTTGGGGGATGATGTCTGCGAGCGAGACTCGGCCCATACATTCCTGATGAGTGAGTGTACACACAGCGTGATAAGATCATGGCTGGCGTGGTGTGTTGTGTCTGCGGTCTGGCTGCACCCACAGCAGCGTTTACAACAAGCTCAGAAGAGAGGAGATGTGGGCTTTAGAGGAACGGCCTGCATTCCTGAGGAACAACTCAAACGCCAAACAACCCATAACAGCACAAAGAAGCCTGCACTGGAACATTCTCCAGCATTTACTGTACGCTCTGAAGGGGAATCCCACCCCTGTTTCAAAATGTCGGCACAGTTAAACGGTTGAGATGTAAACAGAGCCGTTCAGAGTGGTTTGGTGTTAACGCCCTGTTCTAGAGAAACTTACAGAGTCAGAACTGTTCACAGTGGTGGTGATAGGAACCAGACGTCCACCTCTAAAAGCTCCCTCACAGAAAGTTACTACATGAAATGGTTATGAATTCACTGCCTGATGTCTGAGACACTGTTTCACGATAGTTTGGAGAAGATTTTGGAACTACAACATATTTTTTTTAAATCCATTCATGGTGGAGGGATACATGCAGGGTGTTGTGAGGCAAAATAGTTCCCAAAGAGAACTTACTTTTTCAGATTTAACGCTATTTTTTCAGGTTTTCCACTATTTTACCATCATCAACGTTGCATATAAACACTCAGAAGACACGTGTAGGTTCACTGGTGGTTTTGGATAGTAAATAAAATCGTGTGCTAAAGTTTGGGCACCCCTGGTCAAATCACAGTTTCCTGTACAGAAACACACTTCTGCACATTTTAATGCACAATTACTGTTTATTTGCTGAATTTAACATATTGGGGGGAAAACATTAAACATAAAAAGTGACCCGTGCACTTTTTTCCAATATGTCAAATCAGCAAATAAATACAAATTGTGCATTAAAACATGCAGAAAAAATGCCACGTTTAAGCATTTTCTCTATTGAGGGTGCACTAATTTTCACTTCACTACACTCCACAGATCGCAGGCCAGGGGTGCTAAAACCTTTGCATACATCTGTATATCTGCTTTGTTGACATGGTGACACGTGGTTCCTATCACCACCACTGTAAAGACAGAGTCTGTTTCACCCCCAAACCACTCTGAATGACTCTGTTTACATCTCACACACTGAATTATGCAATGTTCTATACAAATGGACTTAATAACTGTTTATAGCTGTGCTAATGTGTTTTAGTTCACATATACACAGAACAGTGTTTCATACAGAGCCAGAAACCACATAATCAAGACTATTTCAGCTGATTTAAAGGAAAACTCCAGTGTTTTTCAACCTAAGCTCGTTCTAGTGCATTTGAAGAGAGCAGCCAAGTTGAACTGGGCAGTTATCTAGGTTAAAAACACTGACACGTCCCTTTAACGTCTCGACACGGTCTGAGACAAGCCTGAGATTATTTTAGCACCATGCTAACAGGCTTCCGTTACTTGTTATCTGCATTAGCCCTGCGCTAATGTGCAAAAGAAGCAAACCTCAGACAGCAAACGTGTCCTGGATTATCAGATGTACTATCACTTTAAAGCTGCGTCACTCAAACGATGATCATAACACTTTCATTCTGTCTGGACCTCACTCTTAAAAAGATGGTTCTTCATGCTTAAAAAGGTTCCATATAGCACCAAAACAGCACCTTATGGGTTATTTAGTAAATGCATTCTTCTATATAGAACCATTTCTTGCTTAAATGGTTCTCTGCATGGCAAAATGGTTCTTCAGTTTAATGGAGAATGGGTTGTAATGGTTTTATATAGCACCAAGAAGGGTTCTACTATTGTTACAAGCCCTTTTTGGTGCTATATAAAATCATTTTCAAAAAGATTCTATATTAGAACCATCTACAGCACATTCTCCGTCAATCTGAAGAACCATTTCACCATGCAAAGAACCATTTAAGCAAGAAATGGTTCTATATAGAAGACTGCACTTGCTAAATAACCCATAAGGTGCTGTTTTGGTGCTATATAGAACCATTTTCAAAAAGGTTCTATATTAGAACCATGTACAACAGTCTCCATCAATCTGAAGAATCATTTTACCATGCCAACATCTTAAGCATGAAATGGTTCTATATAGAGCCATTGCCTTTACTAAAGAACCCATAAGAACCATCTTGTTTAATGGTGCTGTTTTGGTGCTATATAGAACCATTTTCAAAAAGGTTCTATATAAGAACCATGTAGAACACATTCTCCATCGATCTGAGGAACCATTTCACCATGCGAACAACCACTTAAGCACAAAATCATTCTATACGGAACCACTGACTTTACTAAAGAACCCATAGGAACCTTCGTGTTTAATGGTGCTGTTTTAGTGCTATATAGAACCATTTTAAAAAAGGTTCTATATTAAAACGAAATACAACACATTCTCCATCAATCTGAAGAACCATTTCGCCACGCAAACAACCACTTAATCACTTCTATATAGAACCATTGCCTTTACTAAAGAACTCATGAACACCGTCTTGTTTAATGGTTCTCTTTTCTTTGAATCGGGTCAAACCCTGTCTCGAGTCAGAGCCTCCACATACTCAGAAGCTGAACACACACACAGACCTTGAGCTTCGAGCTTCATTCATCATCAGACAGCGAGACAACGCGATATACAAACATGTCTGCAGAGACGCGACTAGACGAGGACGAGACAGAACAACCCCCACTTCAGCTGTGGAAACCCACCACACCCCCACAGAACCCCCCAGAGGACTACAAATCTGCCCTCCGACGGGTCCCTGAGGGCCTCTGGGTGGGGGTGAGATCTCTAATAGACTTGATTATGTGGTTTCTGACACTGACGCACTGTTATCTATAAACACAGACTGCAGCACAGACACCATTCAGACTTCACTGGCTCTTAATGGCTGTTTTGGCTATGCTGATGTACCTCAGTCCACTTTATTTTGTAGCTGAAAGTGTGAAATACAGTGTTAGAAACCACATAATAACAATAAAGTCTGTGAGAGATGGAGGCAAACCCTTAGTAACACGCTCACTGTTATTGTGTTGTTATTACCCTAGTAGCTCCTGAGCTAAAGCTGCAAACGTCTGACCAAATGTCTAAGCTGACTGACCAGCACTGAAAAAATATGCATTTTTCAAACTTAAGAACGTAAATAACCAGGTTAACGTGAAATGTGGAGTTCAATGAACTCCAAACTACTATTATACTCCTTTAATTCACTTTATTTTGTGGCTAAAAGTGTGAAATACAGTGTCAGAAACCACATAATCGAGTCTGTTAGAGAGAATTAGGCATAGAGTTAGCACCACGCTAACTGTTAGCATCTTGTTTTTAGCCTAGTAGCTCCTGTGCTAAAGGAGCAAATGTCTGATGAAACCTTGGCTGACTGACCAGAACTGTAAAAAAATATACAGCTTTCAAACTTAAGAAAGTAAATAACCAGGTTAACATGAAATCTGGAGTTCACTGAACTTCAAACTATTATTAGAGATTACTGAGCAAATCCACACAGTTTCTGACAGCTTAGACATTCAGTCAGCACCACAACATCAGCCTCCATTACTTGTTAGCTACATTAGCCTCGTAGCTCTGGTGCTAAAACTAAAGAAGCAAACTTCGTACAACAAGTATCTTTGAGAAAAGGGCTGTTTAGAGTGGTTTGGTGTGAAACGCTCCGTTCCAGAGTCAGAACTGTTCATAGTGGTGGTGATAGGAACCAGACGTCCACCTCTAAAAGCTCCCTCACAGAAAGTTACTACATGAAATGGTTATGAATTCACTGCCTGATGACTGAGACACTGTTTTATGATAGTTATGAGAAGATTCTGGTCTTAAAATCCATTCATCGTGGAGGGATACATTATATTCAGGGTGTTATGAGGCAAAATAGTCCCCGAAGAAAACCTGACATTGTTTTATGATATTTTTGAGAAGATTTCAGTCTAAAACACATATATTTTAAACCCCATTCATGGTGGAGGGATACATGCAGGGCGTTGTGAGGCAAAACAGTCCCAAAGAAAAGATTTTCCACTATTTTCCATCATCATCATTCCATATAAACTCAGAAGACTCGTGTAGGTTCACTGGTGGTTCTGGATAGTAAATAAAATGTCTATATTTGTGTTGTAGTCATGGCGACCTCTGGTTCCTATCACCACCACTGTAAAGACATCTGAACCATTTCACTCCAAACCACTCTGAATCACTCTGATTACATCTCACACATTGAATTAGGCAGAAATTTTGAAAAATTGGCAGAATTCTCCTTAAAAATACTTACTTTTTTTAAATTTAACTGCTGCTAAATTCTTTACAGTGTGGGTAGTTTTGATGTTCTGAATCATTGCTTTATGTGATTGGTGGTATTTATACGATATGCGATGTCAAAAAAGATAAACATACAAAGAAAGCACAGGCCAAGCCCAAAACAAACAGATAGACAGTCTGGCTATGAGTAAAGCTTCCATCTAACACATGATTCATCACCCAAAAATGTTTTGTATGGACTGGAAGGGAAGAGATTAGATTAGATTGTATTGTCGCGGCTTGAGCACAGGGAATTTCACTCTGCTGCTCCTCAGGCGCAATGCTTAGAGTTCGAAAAGGATGAGACGAATAAAACTAGCTTAGCTTAAATACCCTGATATCAGCAATAATCAATAACCCTGCAAGGCACTCTGGGAAAGCAGAGACTGAATAACACAAACTGCAGATTAAAAGTTAGATTAGAATCGGATTTTTACTCCAAACTCGCGTTTGACAATCGTTATTTTGATTTTGCCGCATCTGTGTTGCCTTTTTAGGGAAACAGAATGTAAATCGAACATAAACACAGTCATATGCAAAAGTTTTGGCACCCCTGCTTATATGTAAATAAGTGAACACGTCCTCTATAGAGACACACTTCTGCACAGTTTAACATGCAGTTACTGTGTATTTACTGAATTTAATATATTGGGAAAAAAATAAAACATAAAATGCGGCCTGTGCAAAAGGTACGGCGCAATTTATAATATTAATAACAATAATAATAGTAATAAAAATAATAATAATAATAATGATACATTTATGCAGCGCCTTTCACAATCCCAAGGTTGCTTTACATAAAGAGCAACACAAAGAATATATATTTTATGTTTATTTTTTTTTCCAATAAGTTAAACAAAACAAACAGAACTGTAAACAAAAATGCCATGTTCAAGTGTGTTCTCTGTAAAGGATTATTAACTGCAAAAAATATTAGATGTTTTGGCTTAAAAAAGTAACGTGGATGCGCTACAATTCGAATTTTAACAAATCAACTGAATGTAACACAGATTTCCGTTCTCTTAACTCTCTATCGGAGCTTCAGTGAACTCTAAATTTTAAGGCAGCCACTTTTTAAAGATCAACACAAACAATTTATACATTGTATTTAAAGTAATTATCAACTGGATCCGTGTAAGAAAAGATACTGAACATACAAGAAGGAACAGACCACCAAAAACCAGGTCTCCTACACCAAACGCCGTAAACTAATCAAAAAGGCACAGTTTCACTACCAGAACCAAGTGTCCTTCTCAGATATGATTCATGATTAGAGGTGGGCGATATGGCAGAAATATAATATTGTGATGCTTTAATACATTTATACGATGCACGATGTGTCATGATGTTTATTTTTTCAGACGTATGATCAGTTGGAACAGAGAAGAAAGAAGCAGCAGTGCTACATTTTAAAAATACTATCATAAACTGTGAACATGATTTTTATTTAATATCCGGCACTAAATCCAGTTAAACGAGACTAATTTTCTCTCTTTATAATGAAACATGCAGTTAGTGAGTGTTTACAAGTACACTGATTTTCAGTTTTTGACATAATTTGAAAATGCCTGTTGTTCTTTATATTGCTTGTAAATTTCATGTTGAATGGACCAAAAGAAACATCCCAGAATGACTTGATAAGAATTCTGGTTCCATTGACTTACATTAAAATTAAAGCATGTTTTTTCCTTCTCCTGTAAAGTTACCATTTTGGAGATACAATGTTTTGTTCCAACATCAGCGATATTTTATTCTGATGTAATTTACCACGATAACGATATATACTGTCATATTGCCCAGCGCTATTCACGATGTAGTCAATGATGTAATTATGCAAAGCTGTATGCAAATAAACAGACACAGTCTCATTACTATTACCAACTTTCTTTCACAAGAATGGGAAAAGCACAGCAGGGCCCACCAAAACCCCCCTGAGTGGACTACAAATCTGCCCTGGCAGGTCCCTGAGGGCCTCTGGAGGAGCCAGGCTGGGGGACGGAGTTCAGACACAAAGAGCAGAATCAGGGCCAATGTCAAGGCTGGCTGACTCTGCAGCAGGCGCTCTCAGCTGCTGCTGTCAAAAGGTCAGAGGTCATACACTCACCCCTACCAGGGTGGGGGAGGGGCTTCATGACCCCACCAAACACACACACCTCCTCTCTCACAAAGACACACAGAGACCTCAGACAGGCAGAAACCGAAGTGATCACAGCTCCATCACTGAGACTCGATCAGAGACTCATGTGAGGGTTAAGAACCCATAATGTACAATTTTCTCATTTTTCATTTTTCGCTCCCCGAAATGTACTTATAATGTGTTTATGTGGTTTCTTCGATCCTCTCTTCATCCCTTAATAAATACACAGGCTGTTTTTGTGCACCTTTAAGACTGATATGGACAGGAGAAGGAAAAAACTTCCTTTACTTTTAATGTAAGTCAATGGAACCAGACTTTTTTTCCAAGTCATTTTCTGTCGTTTCTTTCAGTCCATTCATCATGAAATTTACAAACAATGTAAAGGATAACAGGCATTTTCAAATTATGTCAAAAACTGAAAAATGACAAAAATGGAGGATTTGTCCCGACAACAGCGATATATAAATATAGCCACTGTGTGTAAATTTAATGAAGAATGGACCAAAAGAAAATTCTGGTTCCAGTGACTTACATTAAAAGTAAAGTATGTTTTTTCCTTCTCCTGTAAAGTTACCATTTTGGAGATCTGAGGTTTTGTTCAGACAACAGCAACATATATATTTAAATGAGGCACAGCCAATCAGAACTGAGCTCATTCAAAAAGAGTCTGGCCTGAAATACTCCTTATAACTTCAGCATAGTTATTATTTCAGATTTTCCACTATTTTCCATCATCAACATTCCATATAAACTCAGAAGACTCGTGTAGGTTCACTGGTGGTTTTGTACAGTAAATAAAATGTCTATATTTGTGTTGTAGTCATGGCGACCCCTGGTTCCTATCACCACTACTGTAAAGACATCTGAACCATTTCACACCAAACCACTCTGAATCACTCTGTTTACATCTCAGCAGATGAATTATGCGGAAATTTTGAAAAATTGGTGAAATTCCCCTTTAAAACTCATATTAGTGTATACAAACCTAGTGTTGGCCTAAAGTACACTGGTATCGGCATCAGCCCACAGCTGGCATATAAATAAAATTTACTGTTATTATTAATTTCAGAGAAACGCTCTCTCTCTGAGCGTAGTGTGTGGACGTGCGAGGAGGGGAGGGGGTTTATTTCCATTCACTAATGGTGTTAGGCTGTAAAAGATGAATCTAGTTAGCCTGCAGAACGCCCCCCCACCAAAATGAACACAATGCACAGACTGGGGGTGAACGCAGCACGCAGAATTAGGAGGAGGGCCAACAGCTGACCTCTGCAGTGACCTCATCACACCCACAGACCCCCTCAGCTCATCCATTAGGTGCATTAGGTTATTGGGCAGATGAATGTTACGGCCAGGCTGGGCCTGTAAAGTCTGCTTTGATGGCCTGGAGCTAAAGGATGACCTCAAGGAGAAGAGGAGGAGGAGGAAGATCCCTCTATACTGCACATCAAAAAATGTGACACACTGAATGTACCTGACTGAAATGTATATGTCACTTCCACATTAATGCAATGCAATAATATAGAAGATTACACAATACATAGTATTAATGATTTACCAATGTATTTATGAAGTGATGTTGGCGTTAAGTAGCTATATAATTGTTCGTATTTTGTCCATATTGTGTGCCAAAAGTAAAGGGACACGTTATCTGTGTTATTGTAATATATTTTACGTATGTGGAAATAATGCACATATTCAAATCACATAAACTCAGTGCATTACCTTTTTCAGTGCAGTGTTGTAGCTTCGGGCAATACAACGATAGGACAAGTGTAAATATATCATTTTTCTGCTCATTTTAGTGCACAATTTCTATTTATTTATACATTTACTAGTTTAATATAATGGAAAACATAAAACGTAAACATAAAATGTGCTACAATGCTTATTATTGTAGTATTTTTTTCCCCTAATATGTTAAATTCAGCAATTAAACAGTAATTGTGCATTAAAATATGCAAAACACTGAACACTATACGTCAAAACACTAAACAACTGTACATTTCATTAAACAGAGATTTAGAGAGGTGTATCTGTTTAAGGTTTCGGGTAAATCGTGCATTCGAATCCTGGCAAAGCCAAAAGCCCAATATTAATTTTAATAACATACTAAACCTCAAAACACAAAAATATCATGATACCTATTTTAGTTTTTGCAAAATTACACTTCACTCATATCACCCAGCCTCAGCACACTGTACTGAACGTCCTTCTGTCTGAAAGCTACGCGTCGCTAACGCTTCTCTAAACACAGTAGTGAAGGGAACTAATGAGAACATACACACACCAGCATGAATCACCTGACTGACTGACCGACTGACCGCTCACACAAGTTCGCAGACGAGTTCTGACCTCTCGGCGACAGATAAGGCAGATAAAATCCCTAACCAAAGCTTTATAAACCTCAAAGGAAACGGCAGAATGCTAAAGAGTGCTAATGCTAGTGATACACAAAAACATCAGGAGATCATCACATACAAATAACTTTAAACTATCACAGACAGACAGATAAATAGATACATAGATACATAGATAGATAGATAGATAGATAGACAGATAGATAGACAGACAGACAAATAGACAGATAGATAGATACATAGATAGATAGATAGATAGATCGATAGATCAATAGATAGATCGATAGATCGAGAGATAGACAGACAGATAGATAGATAGATAGATAGATAGATAAATCGAGATAGATAGATAGACAGACAGACAGACAGACAGACAGACAGACAGACAGACAGATACTGTTTTAATTCCTAAGAAAATTGCAGAATGCTAAAGAATGCTAATGCTAGTGATACACAAACACATCAGGGGCATCACATACAAATAACTTTCAATTATTGGAATGGATGAATGGATGGATAGAGAGATAGAAAGACAGACAGACAGACAGATAGACAGATGGATAGATACTTTTAAAATCACTAAGAAAAGTGCAGAATGCTAAATAATGCTAATGCTAAAGTCGCATGAAAAACGTCAGGAGTTAAGCTTCATATAACTTTCAATTCTGAACAGACAGACAGACAGACAGACAGACAGACAGGTAGATACAGCTAAAAAATGAAAACCATGTCAGGATAAACAGCATCATTCAGACTACATTACGTTCAAATAACGTTCAAATCCTTTTAGATGAACAAACTGTTCATATTAATCCGACTACGTTCAACAGGACTTCAGTGCTGAAGTCAACAGCATGAATTAAAGCCCATAAATTCCTCGTTGCAAAAGCTTCTCTATAAAAGCAGAAAACAAAAGGCGTCTGTGCTGTTTTACAAGGGTCTGATGCAATTACATTACATCACATAAACATGTAATTTCCCTCACATCTAAACTCTTTTCCTCCCTCCTTCCTTTTCTTCTCGAGAAGCCACAGTTAACGTCGACTGTTTTCATGCACAGCTTTTTAGGATGCAGCGTTCTGGAATGATTCCACATACGCAGCGCACCTACAGTGTTGATTTATGTTTGGTATTCATTATAATATCGCAATATTATATATTAAAAATTATATAATAATATCGCAGAGAAAAAAGTAGCAGTAGTGCTACATTAAAGAAATACTATCAAAAACTGTGAACACAATGATGCATATTCAATATTTGGCCCTAAATCCAGTTAAACTGAGCTCATTTCGCTCTCTATGATGAAACATGCAGTTGTTCAGTGTTCAAGCACCGACGATACACACAATATGTTTAGATAAGTATACTGTAATGTACTGTAACGTAATTTATCCAATTTTATGTTTTTATGTTTACAGCTGCACCAAAAGAAATTCCCTGCACATCTGTTACTTGGCGAATAACGATTCTGATTCTGAAGAAATAAATTATTCCAAGTAATTTCGTAGCATTTCCGCTGATCTGTTCATGATGAAATTTTGAGATGATGTAAAAGGCAGCTGGAGATATCAAATTATGTAAGAAGAGAAATGACAAAAATGGGGACAAAAGGTTTTGTCCATGTCAATATTTGTCATAATAACGATGAAAATCGTTATACTGCCCACCCCCAGTCGCAGTATCAGTGCTCTGTCCATACCGTCCATATAACACACGCAGCCCACGGTAATAAAATGTTAATAGGCCGGGCCGGGCCTTTGTAAACAGCGAAGCTCCAGTGTCCGCGCGGCCAGTGGAAAATCAAAAAGGTGCCAAACTGATGCTGAGATCAGATATTGACGGGGCCGGTGTTTTTGTCCCCCGCGTATTCGTTACAAGCACAGGCTGCAGCGGCGGCCGAGCCAAAACGCAGCCCAATATCCTGTTTCTACATTCTGCTGCCTGACTTTGGCTGCTGCCCCGCTGGAAATGGATTACGCCGGCCAGCCCCTGCGCACAGGAGAGCGCGCGTCTGTGAATAAGCGTGCGTGGTATTGACCAAGACTTACAGACACGCACCGTTAAAGGGTCCATACCATGGAAACCCACACTGTCCTGATTTTATTTCTTAAATAAAACAGTTTGATGGTTTATCAACATTAAAGTCTGAAAAAATACCCCACCAGTCCATGCCGTCCAAATATGGACACTAAGCTGCTGTTTTAAAGTCACAAAAAATTCACCAATTTATATATATATATATATATATATATATACACCAGTCCAGCCTACAGCTGTTTAGCCCCACCCACTCACACTGAAGTTATAAGGAGTGTTTCAGCTTCTTTGAACGAGGCACAGCCAATGTGAACAGAGCTTATTTACATATATCAGTCATAAATGGATGAAGTTTAATAAAGATTTGTGTGGTTTTATGTACCAAAAATGGCCATAATTCATTTTACATTAACTATCTTAAAATGAAACAGGCTGTTTTTGCTACTGCGCCTTTGAGACAGATATATGTAAATGAGCTCTGTTCTGACTGGCCTGTATTCAGCCTCATTCAGAAAGCACTCACAGCTAAAACACACCTTATAACTTTAAAATGAGTGGGCGGGGCTAAACCGCTGTAGGCTGAATAGGTGGATATATGTAAATGAGCTGTTTCTTATGACATCACAGAAACAGTGCATTCCAAACGGGCTGCTTTTGCACTTTGCAGACTGTATGAACTTAATGGTGTTTACATACTACATGAAACTCCTTTACATATTCATATTTATCCTAAAAACATATTTTCCCATGATATGGGCCCTTTAATGGCGCAGCAACAAAAACAGCCTGCTTAGTTCTAAGAGATAAAGCGAGGCTGGAAAACCGTGTAAAAATGAACAGAAATGGCTGTTTATGATGCATAAATCCACACAAACATCATAAGTACACACAGACGCGGCTCCTTCACTCCGAGCGCGGCTCTATTAATAGCACGTTCCTGTTTTCACTTCAAATAGCCGATCGCTGTAAAGCCTTTATCAGATCAAGATTAGCACTTTAGCACTTTAGCCTGCTGAAGACCGAGGGAGTGCCGGGGTGAGCTAATGGGGCTAACACTGTGTAAAGCTGGAAATCTGACCGTAGCGACCACACACACACACACACACCTAGACGAGACGGATCACACACAAACTGAGGCTCAAAGCAGAATATTTTTAATTTTTAATATTTCATAATCAGTCTGAAGCTTAGTTACACACGCCGGGCCTCTGAAAGTGCGTGTGCGCTCCGTGTCACTGGCACTCGGTGCTAAGAAGCAGCACTGCAGTCCGATCTCTCTGCCAAGTTCACCCGTCTGCACACACAGTACCAAACACACCAGCCAGACTTACATTACACACACACACACACACACACACACACACACACAGACAGACCACAGAGTCACACACACACACTCAGACGAGCTCGGAGACGCAGACAGACGCATTCATTTTCTCACACAGGAGGAAAAAATAACCGGCGTTTGTGCAAGAACACAAACACAGTACAGACGAAATATGACGCGACTTTTAATGTATATGTATATACATTACATGTGTGCATATATATCGTAGCCTTGTACCTTATAAAGGCCTTGTAGCCTTTATATTGTGTGAAAATCTCAGGATGACCGGAGCAACAGAAACGCTCCAAAACTGTATAGATTTCTATGTTTTACAAGTTCCAAAAGTCTTTTCCTATATTTATTTTTAATGTTTTTCAAATTTAGAAATTTAAAAATACAAGCTGCCCTTCACAATGTGTTAAAACGTCATGATAGAAATGATCCAGAATTGCTTGAAAAGTACAATATTTGAGACAAACGTTCAAGACACAAGCTAATCTGTTAGCCCCAAACATACCAGTCACAAGCTAACACACCAGTTACTATACAACGATACAACACACGGCAA
Organism: Colossoma macropomum; assembly: GCF_904425465.1. Classification (NCBI taxonomy): domain Eukaryota; kingdom Metazoa; phylum Chordata; class Actinopteri; order Characiformes; family Serrasalmidae; genus Colossoma; species Colossoma macropomum. Next base: position 3,855,913 of record NW_023494787.1, on the reverse strand, counting down.
TATAAATTGTCAACCTTACTGTATACATAACGTTGTATTGTTACATCTCTAATATACATATAAATATATATCGCTGCTGTCTGATCAAAACCTCGTATCTCCAAAATGGTAACTTTACGGGAGAAGGAAAAAACCTACTTTACTTTTAATGGAAGTCAATGGAACCAGACTTTTTTCCAAGTAATTTTGGAGGATAAAATATTCTGGGATCAACTTGCATTAAAAGTTAAGAATGTTTTTGGCTTCATCTGTACAGTAACTATTTTGGAGGTTTTTTTGGACCCTGTCGAGATAAATATATAATATATAGTGTAACGATTCACAAAATTAAGCGTTTTACTCAATTCAATATAAAGGAGTAGCTGAAAGTGTGCACGACTATGAATATGCTACTGTTTCCATTTTCAGTAAAAGGTGCAACATTTAAAACATATTAGCCCCGAGCTAGCAGACTAGCCACGAGCTAACATGCTAGTTATGATACAACAACACAATACAATACGCTGCAGTATAATCTGATACAAAGTTATTATATATATAATAGAACTCCACAGCTATTTGTCAACATTAATAGATATTTTTTTTTTGTTTTTTTTTACATAACCTGCAAGCTCCAGCTACTTTTTACACTTTGCGCACATTTCATAACAAATGGACCAACAGAAATGGAGAAAAAATGACTTTTTTACATTAACTTCTATAATAAGTTAAGAACAGTTTTAATTACCATATTGGAGATATGAGATTTTGATCCGACATGCACATAATATATTCTCTCACAGTATAAACAATAATAATCTGCATTATATAATAGAACTTCACAGCTATATGTCGATATACATAGATAATTTTTGCTTGTTTTTATTTATTTGCATAATTTGCAGCTGCTACTCTTTACATTTTGTGCACGTCATAACAAATGGACCAACAGGAACAGAGAAATGGTCCAAAATTACTTTTTTAACAACAACTTCAATAATAAGTGAAGAATAGTTTTAATTACCATATTGGAGATATGAGATTTTGATCCGATTAACATGCAATATATTCTCTCGCAGTATAAACAGTAATAATATGCATTATATAATAGAACTCTAATAGAACTATAATAGAACAGCTATATGTCGATATATATAGCTATTTTTGTTTTCTTTTGCATAATTTGCAGCTGCTATTCTTTACATTTTGTGCACGTCATAACAAATGGACCAACAGGAACGGAGAAAAAATTACTTTTTTTACATTAACTTCCATAACAAGTGAAGAATAGTTTTCGTTACCATATTTAAGACACAAGATTTTGATCTGACATTTATACTATATATTCTCACAATATAAACAGTAATAATCTGCATTATATAATAGAACTTCACAGCTATATGTCGATATATATAGATAGTTTTTTCTTGTTTTTATTTCTTGCATAACTTGCAGCTGCTATTCTGTAGATTTTGTGCACACTTCATAACAAATGGACCAACAGAAACAGAGAAATGGTCCAAAATGACTTTATTTAACATTAACTTCCATAATTAGTTAATAATCGTTTTAATTACCATATTGGAGATATGAGATTTTGATCCGACATACATGCAATATATTCTCTCACAGTATAAACAGTGACAATCTGCATTTCAACACATTCAAAGTACAACACAACTGCTTATTTTTATATTTAAAAGTATTTTTCTTGCCCCATTTCTAAGCCAAAGGGTCTGATTAATAAACATGAATGCAAGCCAATGACCCCCAGAAACGAGCAGGACCACCGAAACAAGGAATCAAGGCCTAAAAACTGACACTAAACCACCTAAAAAAACTTCCAAGCTTCAACTATGTCAATACTTTATGCTGCGGCAATGCAGACGAGCACAATTCAATCATGCTCGTTTACATTTTCTGAAGTAAGTCCACGAAAAAGAGGGACGCAGAACTTCAAGGTAAGGAGGTAAGGACTTTAGGAGCCTCCAGGCTGGCCAGGGCCGGTGAGAATAGTCCTAAAAAAGCTTAGTCTGCTATTACAGACGCCTCGTCCTTTTCTTTTCCGCACAACCCAGAGCAGTCTGGGTGAAGAGGAGAGGGTGGGAGTGTGTGTGTGTGTGTGTGTGTGTGTGTGTGTGGCTGGAATTTTTTTTTCCCGTCTTCGCCCGCAGTGAAAATCTCATCCAAAATCTGCAAAATAAAACAGACACCCACAGCAGCCTAAACGCACCTGTGTCCAGCAATGTGTGGACCGGAGGAGTGCAAGTAGTTGAAGGTGGGCACTGTGGTGTATGTGCAGACCCCCACAGCAACACCAGCAGCTTCCCCACTCATGCACTGCATTGCTTCTACTTCCCCCTCCCCAAAAAAAACTACCCCAAATGCATGCAAGTGTAAAGGCACAGCAACACACACATCAGCTGGACGTTGCATGTGATGTTAAAGGGAGCAGCTAGAATAAACACAAGGCCTCTCATGTTGGAGAAGAGAGTGAATTTGATGGAGGTTTGGATAAATACGCCACAGCCTGGTGTGAAAAAAAAAGATGTATCCAGCTTCTTGGTCGAATTTTCCCGTTCCACCTTAAATGGTGCAGCAGTTACATTCTGGCGCCTCAGGCGCCAGAATGTAACTGCTGCACCATTTAAGGTGGAACGGAAAAATTCGAAAAACAATCTGGCGAATGAGGCAGCTGACTTCAGCCTCGTTAATAAGACTGAACCTCATCTCCACACCACCTTAACGCAAAAGCACAACGACGACAAAACGGCGATTTTATATAATAATACATGTATATATATTCATATCCTCCTCGCACTAAAAGCAGCGCACTTACATCTATCCATTCCCTGTGGCTGGGATGCGGTGCAGTTGCAGGAGCAAGTGACATTGGAGTTGGAGTAGCCGGAGGCGCCCGGGACCGTCCTGTTTTGCATCCGGCTCTGGGTGAGGGTTCGCCGGGGAAGAGGCGCCGCCAGCGCCGCTAAACCAGCGGAGCTCCGCCTCTCGGCTCCATCACCGTCCCTCACGGCCAAAACTGGCTCCGCATCCTCGCTTCTCTCTTTTCCTCTCCGTCCACTTCTTCGCTTCTTCTCGCTTTTCTCCTTCTTTTTCTTTTTCTTCTTCTTCTTCTTCTTGCTCTCGTTCTTTTTCTTCCTTCCCACCAGCGCCCCTCTCGCTTTCATTCAAAAGAATGGCTCACTAGTGGAAGGAGCTCAGGCACGGAGGAGGAGGAGGGAGGAGGGAGGTGGAGGGAGGGGGCAAGTTTTACAGCACTAACCCAACCTCTCTCTCTCTCTCTCTCTCTCTCTCTCTCTCTCTCTCGCTCTCGCTCTCGCTCTCTCTCTCTCTCCTTCTGTTCCGAAAAGGGGAGCAGAGCCAGCCAGACAGGACGGGAGGGGGAGGAGGGAGGGGGGAGAGACAGACTAGGAGAGTGACAATAGAGAGAGAGAGAGAGAGAGAGAGAGAAACAGACAGAAAGGGGGGTAAGAGGGGAACAGAAAGAGAGAGAGAAACAGAGAGGGAGAGAGGAGAAAGAAGGGAAAAGACAGAGGGGAAAGAGGAGAGAGAGAGAGAAAAGTAGAGAGAGATGGGGAGATAGAGGGAAAAGGAAAGAGAGAGAGAGAGAGAAAGGTAGAGAGAGGGGGGAGATAGAGGGGAAAACGAAGAGAGAGAAAGGGGGGAAAAATAGAGGGGAAAGAAGAGAGAAGGGGGGAAAGAAAGAGAGAGAGAGAGAGATGGTGGGTGGGGGGGGGGTGGTGGTCTAGCCGGTGGGAGTGCAGTTAGAGTTACACACACACACTCACTCATTAGCGTTAGCCGCAGCTGATGGAAGCAGCCATTGAGGAGGCTGACCTTGGGCTGACCCCACAGTCTAGCAGAAATTCAGCAGATGTGTCAGACCACCCCACACCCCACCCCTCACCCAGCCCCGTCCCAAACTGTCTGCTGTCTATAAATAACCACAGCACTTTGGGTGGGTGTGTGTGTGTGTGTGTGTGTGTGTGTGTGTGTGTGTGTGTGTGTGTGTGTGTCTGACTGAATAGTTAAAATACGAAGTAGATGCTGAAACGTGACAACAACACAGTACAATTATAGAGTCTAGACATTTATAGAGTCTAGACATTTCTGCAGTCATAGCGCCATATAGCGTCAATGCATATGTATATATATATATATATATATATATACATATATATATACACACATACTTCGCAAGTTACATGTGTTCATAAAGTGTCAGTATAGATTCAGTATATGAACAGTCTATATATATATATATATATATATATATATATATATATATATGTATATATATATATATGATGGTTCTATATAGAACCTTTTTGAAAACAGTTCTTTACAGCACCCAAAAGGGTTCTTCTATTGTAACAAGCTTGACATCATACAATCAACAACAGAAGAACCCTTTTTGGTGCTATATAGAACCATATACAACACTTTTTTCCATCAATCTGAAGAACCCTTTCACTTTAATCATGTAAAGCGTTCTTTGAGTGTTCATGGTTCTATATAGAACCATTTTCTTTACTAAAGAACCCTTGAAAAACCATCTTTTTTAGAATGTACGTATGTATACACATGTATAAATTCACATTAATATCTACATTTATAGTCTATGCAGTTATGTAAACGTATCATGTGTATATATTTATACATTCATTGAGTCCACACATTTATAGAAGCTGTACATTTACGCATTTGTAGAGGTATACTCATATAGAGTCTATACATTTGTACATTTACAGTATATACTTTTATACATTTACAGACTGCACTGAGCCTGAGTCAGTGAAACGTCTGGAGCACAAAAAAAATCTGCAGTCAGGCCACTCGGTGTGAGACGGCCTGCGATTTTTAGACACCGAGAGAGCTCAACCCCCCCCCCAGTACCCCCCCAACACCTCCCTGTGAGACAGCAGAGAGAAAACAGCATCCACTGAATACCAAATACAACCCCCCCATTCTGCCAAGAACAGGTTTGAGATAAACATGTACATATAAACACATATATATGCACTTTAATGTTATAACGTTACATTCAGAATAAGACATTACAGCAATAAATAAATACACTGAAGTCTTTAGCTAAAGATGTTGTGTATTAATCAAATGCATATACATGTATATACATTTATACAGATGTACTATTATGTAGATATTTTTCTATTTTATATATTTATATGATATCATAATGATTTTACCTAAATCTACTAACTGTGAGCACTGTTACTGTGGAGAAACTGGCCTGGGAGTCAGTGCCGCCCCCTTGTGGAGTCTGGGAGAACTACACTACTGCAATGGCCCATTTCGTTCTCACCACAAGCTGCTCAATGTCCCAGTCCAGGGGGGTCAAACTCGGGGCCTGGAGGGCAACAGCACTTCACAGGTCATTTCTTCTCCTATAATAGATAATTCCAGTGCTTGAATAGTGATAAATCTGAATTCCAGCCCCCTCACCCCAAACGTAGTTGATCAGCCGAGGCATGTTTGGTGAAGTTTGCTTCTTTAGCTTTAGCTCTGGAGCTACAAGGCTAATGTAGCTAATAAGTAAATGCAGTTTATACCCCACCGGTTAGCATGGTGCATGTGGTTTCTGACCAACTGTTATGTATAAAACATACAGGGAATATTCAGGAGCTATGAGGCTAATGTAGCTGTATGATGCTAAATCTTTTTAGACATTTTAAAGGAAAATCTCTACTTTGTGTGTAATTTCATAAGTTTTCAAAACAAGGAAACAAGAAAACGCTAGAACATAAACGAATGGATCCTCGATTAAGTCAGTCTTCACCTCTTAAGAAAGATGGTTCTTCAAGGGTTCTTCAGTGGAACGGTTTTGTATGGAACTCATAGAACCATTTGCATGGTGAAGTGGTTCTTCAGATCGATGAAGAATGTGTTCTATGTAGCACCAAAAAGTGTTCTGCTATTGTTACAACGTCAAGCTTGTAAAAACAGAAGATCTCTTTTTGGTGCTACAGAGAAAGGTTTTCATATAGAACCATATACAACACATTCTCTATCAATCTGAAGAACCATCTGACCATGCAAAGAACCATTTAAGCATGCACATGGTTCTCTGAATGTTTATGGTTCTATACAGAACCACTGTTTTTTACTAAAGAACCACCAAAGAACCACTGTGTTTAAGAGTCTATAAGTTCAGATAGCCAGACTGAAGCTCTTTATTTTGGACACATTCTGAGAAGAACGAGTTCATTAGAAAAGACGATTAGAAAGACAATGAAAAGGTAAAAGACGTCAGACAGAACGAGACGGATGGAGACAATCAGAAGAATCGTGAGCCGGCCATTCAGAAGCCTGGAGGACCAAAGGTTTGTGCACCCAGCTTAAATCACAATGTCCATTAGGAACAGCCAATTAACAACGTGGGGTACCATAGAAACAACGTAGTAACCCCCTAGCAACCATCAGAGATACCACAGCAACCGCTGTGGATACCATAGCAACCACCTAGCAACCAACCCACAAACTTACTGGATTGGTCGAAATAAGTGTGACAAATCAAGCACAACCAATCAAAACTACAGTAGCCTATTTGTTATTGTTTATTAGTGATGGTGTGTTGCTTAGCAAACTCTGGAGTGTTTGGTCTGATTGGGAATGGTGTGCTTGAGTACAGCTTTTTGATCAGACATACAGTTTTCATACAATCATTGTTAAATTGGCAAATTTTCCCCCAATGTGAACGAATTGGGTGCAAAGGTTTGTGCACCCAGCTTAAATCACAATGACACAAGTTCATTAGAAACCATAGAAACAACGTAGCAACTCCCTGGCAACCATCAGGGATACCATAGCAAACGCCTAGCCACACTCTATCAAACACTTGGGATACCATAGCAACTGCCAAGAAAAACCCTAGCAACCCCCTGGGATACCACAACAACCAGTAAGAAACCAACTTGGATACCACACCAACCAGGTAGCAACACCCTAACAACCACTTAGGATACCATAGCAACTGCCTAGCAAAACCCTAGCAAACACCTGGGATAACATAGCAACCAATAAGAAACTGCCTTGGATAACACTGCAACCAGTTAGCAACACCCTAGCAACCACCTGTGATCTGCTTAAGCTGTTCAATCACTAGGGTGGGCCCAACGATACGATATTATCATGATGCTTAAGTCACGATACCATATTATTGCCATTTAAACATTTTGCAACATGCTGACTATTGTGATAACATATATTGCAATATACTGTGATTTTTTATTTTATTTGTAAAACTGCAGCATCTTTGTCAGCATCTCTTTTCACAAATACATCGCAAATCATGATTTTTACAGCAGCAAAATGGGACTGAAAGTGATTTTATTATTCTAGTACCAAAACGTTTAAGCCGTATTTGCAATTTATATAATGAAATATTAATACCTGGCATTTTTTCCTTTACTTTTTTCCCCACACCAAGCAGTCACTCCACATTTTCTTTTGAGAAATGTACTTATTTAGTTACTATTATTATTATTATTGCTATTATTATTTTATTTTTTTAATGTATAATAATACTATTATAACAACAACAATAAAAAACAACAATGATCATTTAAAAAGTAACAATTGCTATTAAAACACACAAACAACAATTATTATTATTATTATTATTGTTGCTATTGTTGTTTTGTTGTTAATGTTGTTTCTATTGTTATACATAATAATACTATAATAACAACAACAATAAACAATAATGATAATTTTTAAGTAACAATTATTATTACAAACAACAACAATAATAACTATTATTATTATATAATAGTATTATAACAACAATAAAAAACAGCAAAGAAATAATTCTTATTAATAACAAACAACAATAATAATGACTATTATTATTACTACTACTGCTATTATTATTACTATTATTATTACTATTATTATTATTATTATTCAGGTAAGGCAGTCAGGCTGAGTAGGGAGAGTCTGCTGCAGTCTCTCTCAGTCTCTCTCTCTACAGACACTCTGCAGCTTTTAGGGAGCGAGACAGGGGGAGGGGGGCGAGGGGGGCTTCTCTTCACCACCCACACAGAGACTGAGGAGAGACAGAAGGAAGCAATTTATGGATGGAGTGAAACACTTCAGGAACAGAGTGAAACTGTTAACATGAGCTCCAGAAACGTCTGCAGACACAACACGCACAGACAGTCGGGCTGCACATCCCATCATTTCTCAATCACTGCTGCAGAATCTGCACTCGCCATATTGATTGTGACCAGTCGCAGCTCCAGACGTGGGTGTTTCGATGAAACAAGGCGCTCGTGAATTCTAACTAAAGCAAATCAGTCTGGTCAAAACAACAAACGTCAATTCTAACCCTTCACAATCTGATTTAGGGTTTCCTCAGACTCATAACTACAGAACGTGCAGACTGAGCCCTATTGGACCTGGATTAGTTTTCCCAGTGGAGGCTGCTGTGATTTTAATCTGCACTCTGAGAATAAAATACAGGTGTAACTGCTGTGGAATTATCTGAGTAAATGAATACAAGTCACGTCCAAATATTATACTGTTTTATATCACTGCTGTCAGAACAAAACCTCGTATCTCCAAAATGGTAACTTTACAGGAGAAGGACAAAACCTACTTTACTTTTAATGTAATGTAATGGAGATACTAGGTTTTCTTCCGACAGCAGCGATATGTATTTTGATTTATATGTAAAAATCTGCTGCTCACCACAGCAAAAGGTCAATGTGTGTGAAATTTGGCAGGCCTCTTATTCTGAGACCTCACATGTATCATAAATAGAGGCCACTTTGTCTATGATTAGTGTTTTACCAGCTCCAAACTGGTGCCTTGTGCTTGGACCCCAATGATCGCTATTTGCAATGTTATCTGTAGACAACAGATAGCCTTTAGGACGGTCAACAAAACTGATTTCAGACAAAAATAAAGTGGTAGCCAATGGTCTGAATGATAATTTATACATATTACCCTTTTCGCCCCCTGTTCGGAAAAGATTTAAGGCAATTTTTCTGAATTTCTCCATAACTCAATGTGTGAGATGTGATCAGAGTGATTCAGAGTGGTTTGGTGTGAAATGGTTCCGATGTCTTTACAGTGGTGGTGATAGGAACCAGGGGTCGCCATGACTACAACACAAATATAGACATTTTATTTACTATCCAGAACCACCAGTGAACCTACACGAGTCTTCTGAGTTTATATGGAATGTTGATGATGGAAAATAGTGAAAAAACTGAAATAGTAAGTTTTCTTTGGGGACTATTTTAATGCACAATTATTGCTTATTTGCTGAGTTTAATATATTAGGTGTCACATGTTATGGTTTATTTTCTTTCCAACTTCTTAATCTCAGAAAATAAACAGAAACTGTGCACTACAATTAGCAGTTTGTTCTCTGTAGGGGATGTTTTAACTTGTTTTCACTTAGAAAATCAACAAATCGTCATCTGAGACGTTCAAAATTTTGCACAGAACTGTACCTGCAAAATGTAGTAATATAATCACAGCAGTGGTGTTTTGTGCAGCTCTAATAAACAGACAGAAAAACAGCCAGAGACGCTTTTCAGACGTACCAGCAGCGCCCTGATCTCGGCTGACTGCACCGCTCCTTTATTCCTCTTTATCACTCTCTCTCTCCGCCGCTCGGCCTTTTCTGTAAGTGTGAGCACACAGACGGTTTATTCTCCGTCTCTCTGTCTGTGTCTGTCAGACGCCGTTAACGAGCAGCACGTCTGAGCACCATGCGGACGACTGCGGCACGAACAAGCAGCTCCTGCAGGCTGACTGTACAATTAAAGAGCCCATATCACAGAAAAAAAACGAATTTCTCACTTTCTTTTTAATTAGACTCATGAAAAGATGGTTCTTCAAGGGTTCTTTAGTTCAGGGAATGGGTTTATACATGCTTAAATGGTTCTTTGCAAGGTGAAATGGTTCTTTTATGGTTCTCTCACAGTATATGAGTTACATATTGCTGTTGTCGGAACAAAACCTCGTATCTCCATTTTTGTCATTTTTCAGTTTTTGTCATAATCTGAAAATGCCTGTGTCTCTTTACATTGTGTGTAAATGTCCTGATGAATGGACCAAAAGAAAGGACCCAAAATGACTTGGAGAAAATTCTGGTTCCATTGACTTACATTAAAACTAAGGTTTGTTTTTTCCTTCTCCTGTAAAGTTACCGTTTTGGAGATACGATTATTGCTGTTTTAATATGACTATTATCATTATTACTACTATTAATTCTATATTTGTTTTTAGTTCTACAAAGTATGTTTCACTTTGAGGTGAATTTTTATGTTCTGGCAACATTGTGTTCAAAACAATCATGTCAATGAAGCTACTTTGGATCTGAATTTGAATTTGAAGGGGAATGTGCTCTATATAGCACTATAAAGGGTTCTGCTACTGTTACGATGTCAAGCTAACAACAGAAGAACCCTTTTTGGTGCTACATAGAACCATATACAACACATTCTCTCTAATGGTTCTACATAGAACCACTGTCCTTACTACAGAACTCTTGAACCATCTTTAAGAGTCCAGAAGTCCAGATAGCCGGACTGAAGCTCTTATTTTGGACACATTTTGAGAAGAACAAGTTCATTAGAAAAGACAGTTAAAAGGTAAAAGAGGACGGACAGAACGAGACGGATGGAGACGATCAGAGGAATCGTGAACCAGCCGTGGAACGCCTGGAGGACCAACTGGGGTGCAAAAGTTTGTGCGCCCAGCTTAAATCACAATGTCCATCTCTAACGCAACTATAATTAAAGAAATGCTTCTGGCTCAATGTCCAGCCCACAAGCTTACTATTTGTTTCTATATAGCAATAAAAAGGGTTCTGCTACTGTTATGATGTCAAGCAAAAGAAGAACCCTTTGTGGTGCTATATATAAGATCTTCAAAAAGGTTTTATATAGAACCATATACAGCACATTCTCCATCAATCTGAAGAACCATTTCGCCATGAAACAACCACCTAACCACTTCTATATAGAACCATTGCTAAAGAACCCATAAGAACCAACTTGTTTAAAGGTGCTGTTTTGGTGCTATATAGAACCATCTTCAAAAAGGTTCTCCATCAATTCTGAAGAACAATTTCACCATACAAAGAACCATTTAGGCATGCACATGGTTCTTTGAGTGTTAATGGTTCAATAAACCACTGTCTTTACTAAAGAACCATCAACGTCCAGATGACCAAACTGAAGCTCTTATTTTGGACACATTCTGAGAAGAACCAGTTCATTAGAAAAGACGATTAGAAAGACAGTTAAAAGGTAAAGAGGTCAGACAGCAAGAAGACGGATGGGGACAATAAGAGGAATCGTGAACCAGCCGTTCAGAAGCCTCGAGGACCAACTTGAAGACATCGATGACAACATTTATTTGCAGACACTGAAATGAAAACAAGAAACAATCTTAAATATAATCTTACAGCCGCCTATGAAGAGAAAACAACACAGGCTCGATCAATAAAACTGACTGGTTTGGTCAGACAGTCAATCTATGCTGCAGCGGTCATCCTAAGAGACAGTAAAGTAGCCGAAAGTATTGATGAATATTGATTATGCAACACACATACAAGGTCAAATTCCACACAGTGTCTCATGACACTGACCTCTCGTTCTTAACCCTCTGACCTCTGCCCTTTCCTCATTTGCATACCTGTAGAATGCAAAATCGGACTCTCTCTCTCACACACACACACACACACACACACACACACACACACACCCTTAACTAACCCTGCACTAAAGAAAATACAGACATTACAGTCATAATACTACTACTACTACTAATAATAATAATAATAATAATAATAATGATGTAAAATGTAAAGATTTCTCACTATGATTCTGATTCTGACAGTGATTCTTAATCTGACTGATTCGGATACAGACTGTGATTCTTATTCAGTGATTGTGATTCTGACTCTAAAAATCTGATTGTGATTTGATTCTGTCTGTGATTCTGATTCCTATTATGTTTATGATTTTAGTTATGACTGTGATTCTGACTCTGAGTCTAACTGAGTGTGAACTGATTCTGATTCTGCCTGTGATTTTGATTCTATGATTCTGATTCTGACTATATGGTTGGATTCAGACTGTGATTCCAATTATGACTGTGATTCTGATTCTAATCATGATTCTGATTCAGACTGTGATTCTGATTCAGACTGTGATTCTGATTCTAACCGTGATTCTGATTCTGACTGTGATTCTGATTCAGACTGTGATTCTGATTCTAACCGTGATTCTGATTCGGACTGTGATTCTGATTATGACTTTGATTCTGATTTGGACTTTGAGTCTGATTATGATTGTGATTCAGATGATGACTGTGATTCAGATTATAACTGTGATTCTGAATCTGACTAATTATTCTGACTGTGATTCAGACTATGATTCTGATTCCGAGTCACACAGTGATTCTGATTTTGATTCTGATTCTCGCAGTGATTCTGTGGACTAATTCTCACCATGGTAGCCTAGTGGTAGGAGAAGTGAGCCATCAACCGGAAGGTTGCAGGTTCAAATCCCACTGCTGACCGGGTACACCTAGTTGTGCCCTTGGGCAAGGCACTTAACCCCCCACCGCCCCAGGCGGCGCTGCTCTGCTCGCGATGCTGTGCTGCATAGTTAGGCAGCAAAATGACAAATTTCCCTTGTAGGACCAATAAAGTAGATAACAATAACATGATTCTGACTGTGACTCAGATTATGACGGTGATTCTGATTCTAAATGTTAATCTGATTCTGAGTCTGGTTCTAATTGTGATTCTGAATCTTTCTGTGATACTGAACGTTATTCTGATGGTGTTTCTGAGTGACTGTGATTCTATAATTCGGATTCTGATTCACACAGTCAGTTCTGTCAGTGCCGTATCGGCTGACTGAGGCTGAGAGAATCTCTTCCTGAGTCAGTGAGGAAACCTGAAGGCGTCTGAGAAGCTTTTCATGGAAATCCTGCCCCTCGTCCCGCACTGCTGTGAATCAGCCGCGCGTGTGTGTGTGCTGAGGGGGTGGGGTGTGTGTGTGTGTGTGTGTGTGTGTGTGTGTGTGTGTGTGTGTGTGTGTGTGTGGTGAGAGGACCCCTCTACAGCGCTGCAGGGACATCCCTGACTCACCCAGACGCTCCGTCTAGACCGTATTCATGATCCATCTGTCTGAGACAGCAAACTCCATTAAAATCGAAACATCCTCTCTCTCTCTCTCTCTCTCTCTCTCTCTCTCGCTCTTTCTCTCTCTCTCTCTCTCTCTCTCTCTCTCTCGCTCTTTCTCTCTCTCTCTCTCTCTGCTTCCTTATCCCTCTTTCTTTCTGTTTTTTTCTTCCTCTTCTATTTCTTTTCATTGCTTCTTTTATTCTTCCTCTCTTTCTCCACTCTGTCTTTCTTCCTCTCACTTTCTCTTTCTTATTTTTCTTTCTTTCTTTTATCCTCCGCTCAGTCTCTCTCTTCTCCTCTACTCTTCCCACCTCTTCTTTCTCTCTTGCTTCTTGTTCTTCTCTGTATCTCTCTCTTTTCCTCTCCTTTCACCAAAAATCAACACTCCAATCCTGAAAATTCAGTCACAGTACACACACACACACACACACACACACACAAACACAAACACACACACACACACACACACACACACACACACACACACAAACACACACTCCAGGTGTGTGTGAAACTCACGTTCATTATCATGCGGCCCAGACGGCTAAATATTTGTAGTGCAGCATTTGGCACCAAGCCACAGAAAAGAGAGAGAGGGAGGAAGAGGGAGGGGGTGAGAGAGGGGGGAGGAAGAGAGAGAGAGAGACAGAGAGAGAGAGAGAGATAGGGATAGAGAGAAGAGAAAGAGAAAGAGAAAGAAAGACAGAGAGAGACAGAGGTGTGTGTGTGTGTGTGTGTGTGTGTGAACATTTCCCAATCCAAACAAGTCCATTATCACACACTGCTGCTTCTTGCATCCATTTGCATCAAACAGAGAGAAATCACACACACACACACACACACACACACACACACACTCAAAGCAACAACAAACTGAACTGAACTAAATAGGACTGAACTGAACTGAACTGAACAGAACTAAATGGAATAAAACAGAAATAAATGTAAGTGAATCAGAATCTTTATTCACCAAGAATAAGGAATTTCCTTTGGTGCAGCATAAAATTAAACTAACTAAAAAAATGAACAGAACCAAACTGAACCGAACTAAACACAACTGAACTGAACTGAACTGAACTAAACCAACTTGAACTGAAATGAACAGAATTGAACAGAACAGAACAGATTTGAACTTAAATGAACAGAATTAAACAGAACAAAACTGAAATGAACTGAACTGAAATGGACTTTAATCAAATGAAATGAACTGAATTGAACAAACACATTAGTGTAGGTCTGAAGGAGCCGAGAGTCGCACAGACAGCAGTGTGAGGTGAGCTGGACTTTATGAGAGACAGGGGAATGTGTGTGTGTGTGTGTGTGTGTGTGTGTGTGTGTGTGTGTGTGTGTGTGACCCAGGAAGTCTAGATTAGAGGGGGAAAGTTCACTTGCCAGTTTTGGCTGCTGTGTGATATAGAACATCTGTTTACTGTCTGTCAGCAAGACAGAGAGACAGAGAGAGAGAGAGAGAGAGAGAGAGAGAGAGAGCTCTATTCACACACACCAACCCACACATATATGTGTATATACACTAATGTTAGGGGACAAGGGGACCCAAACCACGCCAGCAAAGTGCTCTCTACAGCAAAACAGATCAACTACCAACATAAACTATGATAAAATAATTTTTTTTTCAGAAAAAAGTTATTATTAATAATAATCGACATAAATTAGTATTCCGCCAAGAAATGTAGGTCCTTTAGCATATGGTGTCGTAGCCAAGCAGCCATGGATTGAGGAGAACGTTCAGTCGCCCATCGCTGTACACTGCTTTTTGCCATACAACAATGAACATATGATAACCCAGCACAGTTTAATGCAAAAACTTTCGCTTTGTACTTTTCGATCACTACATCACCACCAGTCCAGTGGTGCCCTCTTCTCACCCTGGGGCTGAATCTCAAACGGCTCCCTGCTCCCTACATAGTGCACTACATAGGAGTTTAAATACTGGATCCTGCAGCCCAACAGAGCAAAATACAGCTAAGAAACAGCGATTCAGGACTCACATCCACACTGTTTGGCTGTAGAGGCTAGAATTTCGAAACTTCCATAGCTAGAACACTATTTAGGGAGTACAGAGCCGTTTGGGATTCAACCTGGGTTTGACACGACTTCTGACTGAAACTCAGACATTTGAAGTGACATTTTTAGACTTTTATACTGCAGTTTTACAGTAAATCACACTGTAACTGCTTTAATTCAAGCCTGTGATATTAATGATGGAGCTGTTTAGGCTGTTGGCTCTTTTAGCCTGTTAGCTGGCTGACCAGCCCAGTTCTAGTTAAGAACATAAGTTGTCAGCCCATCAGTTTAAACAAAAAACAGGTTCTTACTTCATCAGTTCACTCGGTGCTCCATGTGAGCAGCATGAGAGCCAAAGATTATTCCATTAACAGCAGAAGGGTTTTTCATGTCGTGGTGCAGTGATACAGAGTTCAGCTGCTGTGAGGTGGTCGGTGTGCGTATATCGTGGATTTTACGAGAGCTCCGAACGCACCTCTTTGTGTACAACCACACACACACTGTGGAGAGTGTACAGACAGTGTCACTCACTGTGTAAAGCTGGCTGGTTCAGTGCTGGCTGAAGGCTGACTGTAGAGCAGCTCTGCTCATCACTCAGATCTCCACAGTCATTCAGCTGGTTACAGATCAGAGACACCAGGTGCAGACACTTACCATTACTGCACTGAAACCTGCACTCTGCAGAGAGAGAGAGAGGGAGAGAGAGAGAGGGAGAGAGAGAGAGAGAGAGAGAGAGAGAGAGAGAGAGAGAGAGAGAATTATTATCAACTGATTTTTTGAACAAAATTCTCCTCACAGCTCTCAACTCATAGTAGTCGATTACATCATTAAGAACCATTCTGGTAGATGAGCTGTGGCTCTGACTAAGCTTGTTTCATCACCGTTACTACAGCTACAGTCCTGCAGGTGGATGAAGACCAAACGAAATAGACCCTAATGACCACGGAAAAACACGAAAAGACATGTGGACACTTTGGATGCAGTCTCGAGAAGATCAGCTCCACTGGTGGACTGGATCCATATAACCTGGAACCATGTAAGCCAGAAGGAAGGGGTTTAACTTACTGGCTGATCAGGGATGAGATGATCAATGATTTGAATGATTGACGCTGCGCACCAAACTCCATTATAATACCATTTCAGATTTAAACCATTTCAATCACTGTGTGGGATTAGCATCTGTTCAGACTGTCACAGTGGAAGTAAACGATGTGTGTCAGTGCTTTTTAAACATTTTCGGGACATTTGAACAAAATCACAACAATATTGATAACCGCCGTAATTCTGATCACTGATTATATTCATTTTCGCCAGAAATGGTGGGAGAAATAATAATAAACACAATTAACTGCTCTTAACCCTCTGTGGTGTTGGGGTCTGTGGGACCCATGTTCAATGTTTACCAAAATAAAAAATGCAATTTATTATTATTTCAACCTCAGATTCCTTTCTGTGAAGAACATACACCGGTCAGGCATAACATTATGACCACCTCCTTGTTTCTGCGCTCATTGTCCATTTTATCAGCTCCACTTACTATATAGGTGCACTTTGTAGTTCTACAGTTACAGACTGTAGTCCATCTGTTTCTCTGATACTTTGTTAGCCCCCTTTTACCCTGTTCTTCAGTGGTCAGGACCCCCATGGACCCTCACAGAGCAGGTACTATTTGGGTGGTGGATCATTCTCAGCACTGCAGTAACACTGACATGGTGGTAGTGTGTGAGTGTGTGTTGTGCTGGTCCGAGTGGATCAGACACAGCAGTGCTGCTGGAGTTTTTAAACACTGTGTCCACTCACTGTCCACTCTATTAGATGCTCCTACCTTGTCAGTCCACCTCGTAGATGTAAAGTCAGAGACGATAGCTCATCTGCTGCTCACAGTTTGTGTTGGTCATCCTCTAGTCCTTCATCAGTGGTCACAGGACGCTGCCCACAGGACGCTGTTGGCTGGATATTTTTGGTTGATGGACTATTCTCAGTCCAGCAGTGACACTGAGGTGTTTAAAAACTCCAGCAGCACTGCTGTGTCTGATCCACTCGCACCAGCGCAACACACACTAACACACCACCACCACGTCAGTGTTACTGCAGTGCTGAGAATGATCCACCACCCAAATAGTACCTGCTCTGTGAGGGTCCATGGGGGTCCTGACCACTGAAGAACAGGGTAAAAGGGGGCTAACAAAGTATCAGAGAAACAGATGGACTACAGTCTGTAACTGTAGAACTACAAAGTGCACCTATATAGTAAGTGGAGCTGATAAAATGGACAATGAGCGTAGAAACAAGGAGGTGGTCAGAATGTTATGTCTGATCTGTGTATGTATTAATTTATATGCATTATTATAATCATTTACTTGTAAAACTTGTGAATCTCATTAAAGTTTAAAAAGTTCTATGACGTAATTCTACTTTAAAAAGCAGAGCGCGTGTTGATGTTTGAGTGTGTGAAGTGTTCTGAGTTCATAAACTAAAGCCGGCTGTGGGGTTTCGAGATCAGAAGCACAGACGGGACGTCAGTCTGATGTAAGTGAGTGAAACCGCACTGTAGAGGAGGACAGTTCAGCTCAGTCCCGGAATAAACAACCACAAAACACTCAACTCAGTTCAAACACGCACTCCTAAGAAGAGAGGGTTCTTCAGGGGTTCCTCAGTAAAGGGAATGGTTCTATAGAACTTTTTGCATGATTAAAGGGTTCTTTGCAAGGTGAAATGGTTCTTCAGATTGATGGAGGAGTTGTATGTGGTTCTATACTGAACATTTTTGAAAAGTGTTCTATAAAGTACCAAAAAGGGTTCTGCAACTGTTACAAGCTTGACATCCTAACAATCGAAGAAAGCTTTTGGGTGCTACATAGAACTCTTTTCAAAAAAGGTTCTATTTAGAACCATCTTCAGCATATTCTTTATCACTCTGAAGAACCCTCTCATGATGCGAAGAACCCTTTAATCGAGGGTTATTTGGTTGTTCACGGTTCTATATAGAACCATTTTCTTTACCCTTAAAGAACCATCTTTTTTAAGAGTGTATGTAAAATGGTTCTAAATAGCATCAAAAGGTTGTGCTATTGTTATGATGTTGATTGTAACAACGGAAGAACCCTTTTTGGTGCTATTCAGAATAATTTTCAAAAAGGTTCTATCTAGGACTATACAATACACTCTCTATCATTCTGAAGAACAATTTCACCATGCAAAGAACCATTTAAGCATAAAATGGTTCCATACAGAACTCATGGTTCTAAACAGAACCATTCCCTTTAGTAAACAACCCTTGAAGAACCATCTTTTTTAAGAGTGTATGTAAAATGGTTCTATATGGCACCTAAAGGTTGTGCTACTGTTACGATGTCAAGATTGTAACAACAGAAGAACCCTTGTTGGTGCTATACAGAACTACTGTTCTGTATAGGTTCAAGGTTCTATAAAGAACCATATAGAACACATTCTCCATCAATCTGAACAACCACTTCACCATGCAAAGAACCATTTAAGTATGCAAATGGCTCTATATAGAACCCATGGTTCTAAATACAACCATTCTCTTTACTAAAGAACCCTTGAAGAACCATCTTTTTTAAGAGTGTATGTAAAATGGTTCTATACAGCACCTAAAGGTTGTGCTACTGTTACGTCGTCAAGATTGTAACAACGGAAGAACCCTTGTTGGTGCTAAATAGAACCATTTTCAAAAAGGTTCTACATAGAACCATATTCAAAACACTTTCCATCAATCCGAGGAACCACTTCTCCATGCAAAGAACCATTTAAGCATGAAATGGTTCTGTATAGAACCTATGGTTCTAAACAGAACCATTCCCTTTAGTAAACAACCCTTGAAGAACCACCTTTTTTAAGAGTGTATGTAAAATGGTTCAATATAGCACCTAAAGGTTGTGCTACTGTTACAATGTCAAGATTGTAATAACAGAAGAACCCTTGTTGGTGCCATACAGAACCACTTTCTAAAAGGTTCTATAAAGAACTATATAGAACACACTCTCCTTCAATCTGAAGAACTACTTCACCATGCAAATAACCATTTAAGCACGAATTGGTTACATATAAACAGAACCATTCCCTTTACTAAAGAACCCTTGAAGAACCGTCTTTTTTAAGAGTGTAGTCTGTATATTAGTACTACTGTGTTTAGCTATGCTAATGTACTTCAGTCCATGTTTATAGATAACAGTGAGTCATACAGAGTCAGAAACCTCAGAATCAAGTCTATTAGAGACACTGAACACCTCCATATGGTTTGAGGCAACTTTCTGCCGATGTACGCAGTTAAAACAATGCTAATTACTGTGGTATGAGCTTTCATTAGTTGTTAGCTACATTAGCCTCGTAGCCAAAGTACACCACACAAACATGTCATGGCTGACTGACTACATCTGAGGTATAATTAAACCGTTAAGATGTAAACAGACTCATTCAGAGTGGTTTGGTGTGAAACGCTCCGTTCTAGAGAAACTTACAGAGTCAGAATCGTTCACAGTGGTGGTGATAGGAACCAGACGTCCACCTCTAAAAGCTCCCTCACAGAAAGTTACTACATGAAATGGTTATGAATTCAGTGCCTGATGACGGAGACACTGTTTTATGATAGTTTGGAGAAGATTTTGGCCTTAAACTCCATTCATGGTGGAGGGATACATAATATGCAGGGCGCTGTGAGGCAAAATAGTCCCCAAAGAAAACTTATTATTTCAGATTTTCCACTATTTTCCATCATCAACATTCCATATAAACTCAGAAGACTCGTGTAGGTTCACTGGTGGTTCTGGATAGTTAATAAAATGTCTATATCTGTGTTGTAGTCATGGCGACCCCTGGTTCCTATCACCACCACTGTAAAGACATCTGAACCATTTCACTCCAAACCACTCTGAATCACTCTGTTCACATCTCACACACTGAATAATGGAGGAATTTAGAAAAATCGGTGATATTACCCTTACTAATATACTAATGATGTCACTGTGAAAAGACTGAACTGAACTGTATTCGGTCCTCTGACACGTTGTTTTCGGATTCCGACCTCGTTTCCTGACCACGCTGAGCTCATTTGCTGCTAAAAGGGTTTGTTTACTGTGTGGTTATGTGTTCGAACACATGTTTCGCAGCAGACAGAACAGCCCAGCTCAAATCTGCTCTGTTTTGCTGAGAAATTTAAGTCGACAATCACACTGGATAATCTCTCTCTAATTATCCGGAAACAGAGATTGTATTTGTCTTCGCTCTGAAGCTTCTGTCTGGCTGGGATTATCAGCCTCAGCAATGGTACGAGCCCATTTTCTCCTGGCCCGCTGGATCAATGCGGCCGTGTCGCCGGGGCTGAGGAACCGTGGCCCTCTGGAAGTTTCAGAAGAAGAATGTGTTTATGTTGAAAGAGTGGCCTCGGGCAGAGTTGTAATTGTTACTTTGCACAATGCGTTGCAGCAACCTGTTTTTGCTGAATTATTCAATGTGTCTGGTATGTGTTTCCTTCGCACTGAGTCACCAGTGAACCGCCTCACAACACCTGCAGCTCCGCACACCACAAACTAGACATCCTCAGCTCGCAGTTCAGCCCAGTTTAGCTCAATTCGGCTGGAATTAAAGCAGCTTTATTGGCACAAACCGCTTCCACTGACAGCTCAGTACTATGAGCTGACTCTGTTAGGGTCATCTTTAATTTCCTTATTCAGAGACGCTGCAAATACTGAAACCCCGCAAAGGCTGAATAATCAAACACCAACTCATCAGACCATCTGCAGAATCCCTGCAGTCCCACCTCTCTCAGTTATTGTTGCTACCATTATCACTACAACTGACATTATTATTTTCACTATCACTACTACTATCATATTACTACCACTACCACTACCACTATCACTACCAGTATCACTACCATTACTGCTATCACTACCACTATCACTACCACTATTACTACCGCTATCACTACCACTACCAGTACCACTATCACTACCATTACAACTACCACTACCACTATCACCACCACTATAACTACCACTACCACTACCACTATCAATATTACTACCACCATCACTATCACTACCAGTATCACTATCACTACCACTATTACTACCGCTATAACTACCACTACCAGTACCACTACCACTATCACTATCACTACAACTATCACTACCACTACCACTATCACCACCACTATAACTACCACTACCACTGCCACTTCCAGTAACACTACCACTATCACTACAATTACCACTATAACTACCATTACCACAATTACTACCACTATCACTACCACTACCAGTACCATTACCACTAATACTACCACTACCACTACCACTATTACTACCACTACCACAATCACTATGACTACCACTATCACTAAAACTACCACTACCACTACCACAATCACTACCACTATCACTAAAACTACCACTACCACTACCACAATCACTACCACTATCACTACCACTACCACTACCACTTCCAGTAACACTACCACTATCACTACAATTACCACTATAACTACCATTACCACTGTCACTACCATTACCACTAATACTACCACTACCACTACCATTACCACTATTACTACCACTACTACTACCACAATCACTACCACTATCACTACTACTATCCCTACCACTACCACTATCATTATCACTAAAGATGCTTCTTCAAGAGTTCTTTGGTAAAGACAAGGGTTCTATATAGAACCGTGAACTCTCAAAGCATCATTTGCATGCTTAAATGGTTCTTTGCACAGTGAAATGACTGATGGAGGGTTCTGTTACTGTTATGATGTCAAGATTATAACAATAGAAGACCCCTTTTTGGTTCTATATAGAACCCTTTTGAAAAGGTCCTACATATGCCTATCTACATCACATTCTCCATCAACCTGAATAACCGTTTTATGATGCTAGGAACCGTTTAATCATGCAAAGCGTTCTTTGAGGGTTCATAGTTCTATATAGAACCATTCTTTACTACAGAACCCTTGAAGAATCATCTTTTTAAGTGTAGTATTTATAGTATGTGGTTTTACAGGTTTTATTTAGTCTGTTCCAATTGTTTGTCTGTTATTAAACCTCAGAAATACTAAATATTGAGATATGATGTTTCGTGAAAATGTCTTAAAGTATCATGATATAATATTTTTTGCCATATCGCCCAAACCTCTGTAGCTGTTCATTGTTCCGCTGACAAACAAGAAGACAGCCGCTGTATAAGAGAGAGCCTCTCTGTGCTTCCCCAAAATAAATGTATCAGGCACTTTCACAGGTGCTACTTCCAATAAATCAATAAATCATAATACTAATTGACTTCATCACAGGGGCTTTAAGTTTACTGCTGAGTGAAGCCACGCCCCACACCGCCTCCTATAGGCAGACGCATGCTTACATCACAGTACGTTTGGTTAAATGTTAGCATAGCAGTTTTTGTGTTTTTCCAGCATTGCTATGCAACGGTGTCTACCATGGAGTCGGATTCACGCCACTATAAATTAGAATGTAAACGCAAAAATCCGAATTTGAATGTTGTTGTTTTGGATCTGTATCGGACCATCTGAATCTGATTCCGAGCTGAACTTGAATTTTACGGTTTGTAAGAGAGCAGTGTAAAATCTGAAACTGAATTTTACGGTTCAACTGTACAACCGAAATTCAATTTCTAAAAATAATTCAGTTTTTTTCTGTCTTGGAAGCAAAAGAGAGCAAGAGAGAACAATATGAGAGAGGGAGAGAGAGGGAGAGAGAGGGAGAGAGAGAGAGAGAGAGAGAGAGAGAGAGAGAGCGCGTGAGCAATGAGAGAGACAGAGAGACAGAGAGGGAGAGAGGGAGAGGGAGAGGGAGAGAGAGAGAGAGAGAGAGAGAGAGAGAGAGAGAGAGAGAGAGCAATGAGAGAGACAGAGAGGGAGAGAGAGAGAGCAATGAAAGAGAGGAATGAGAGAGAGAGAGACAGAGAGAGAGAGAGACAGAGAGAGAGAGAGAGAGAGAGACAGAGAGAGAGAGGGAGAAAGAGAGAGAGAGCAATAAGAGAGAGAGAAAGAGAGCAATAAGACAGCAATTAGAGAGAGAAAGAGTGATAGAGAGAGAAAGAGAGAGATAAGAGAGAGAAACAGTGAGAGAGAGAGCAATGAGAGTGAGAGAGAGAGAGAGTAATGAGAGAGAGAGCAGTGAGAGAGAAAGAGAGAAATAAAGAACAAATAGAGAGAAAGATGTACAGGGAGAGAGAGAGAGATGGACAGAGAGATACAGAGATATTTATGAAGAACTGAAGCGTACGGCGCTGTTGCCATGGGAAACCACCACCAAATGAACTTCATTACATCAACTAAACTCATCTGAGAGACGCAGACACTGTTTTAACTGAACTCAGCAGCTTCATTCCATCACACTGTATATTCCTACATACACCAACACTCACTCGCTCTTTCTTTTCTCTCTCTTTCTCTCTTTCTACAATTAAACGGTTAAAATGTAAACAGACTCATTCAGAGTGGTTTGGTGTGAAACGCCCTGTTCTAGAGAAACTTAAGAGTCAGAATTGTTCACAGTGGTGGTGATAGGAACCAGACGTCCACCTCTAAAAGCTCCCTCACAGAAAGTTACTACATGAAATGGTTATGAATTCACTGCCTGATGACTGAGACACTGTTTTATGATAGTTTAGAGAAGATTTTGGCCTTAAAATCCATTCATGGTGGAGGGATACATAATATGCAGGGTGCTGTGAGGCAAAATAGTCCCCAAAGAAAACTTATTATTTCAGATTTTCCACTATTTTCCCATCATCAACATTCCATATAAACTCAGAAGACTCGTGTAGGTTCACTGGTGGTTCTGGATAGTAAATAAAATGTCTATATTTGTGTTGTAGTCATGGCGACGCCTGGTTCCTATCACCACCACTGTAAAGAAATGACCTGGCTGAAGGACTGTGTTTATAATTAAGGGGGGGATCTGTGTAAATGAGGTTTTTAACAGAGCTACTCCTTTAACCCCACTGAGGTTTCGGTGACTGTCAGCTCAGTGGAGAGTCGATCACATGCTTCTGGAACAGAATGTTCTGGTATTTCGTTTCTCTCCGAGATTAATAAAATAGCTGAACATGGTGACCTCGAGGGCCGAGCAGTTGTTAAAACAATCTCCTCCACCTCCATCTCTCAGGGATTTTTTGGACGTCTGGATCCGCGCTCCGCTCCAAGTTCAAATTCCACATCTGATATTAAAAATTGCACACGGGCTGTTTGTCGGAGTCAGCATTTGGCCGGCCTCGGACAAGGACAGACGGCCCAAATTCTGAAACTGGTTCTGACTTCGGTTCCAAAATGTAACTGAACTCCAGCGATGCGGAAAGAGCGTTTTTTTTCTTTCCTTGTCTTTTGTTTTTGAGGGCTGTAGATCACTGAAGGTGGATCGTGTGTATTCAGACAATAGACTCCCTTATAAAGATCGCTGATGTTGTAGTTCTGTTGTAATTAAAGCAGCTGCTGAAGTTTATTTTTTCACCCTGACAGCTTGTTCCACATTTCAGCCCGGAATACTTTCTGAATGAGGCACAACATGGGGCAGCCAATCAGAACAGAGCTCATTTGCATGCAGTCATCTGCAAAAGTTTGAAATGACACGTTTTGTCGACTTTAAGCGAAAGTGAGGTTCAGATTTTCTGCTAATTTAAGTGCAAAACTATTGCACTTAAAACTACTGTGCTAAGTTTAATACATTAGAAAAATAAATAATCAATAATAAATAATCAATATAAAACTTGCACAGGCCAAAGTATGTATGTTAAATTCAGCAAATAAACAGTAATTGTGCATGAAAATGTGCAGACGTGTGTCTCTGTAGAGGACGTGTTCACTTATTTACCCTTAGAACATCAATAAAACATGGACCAGGGGTGCACAAACATTTGCACACGACTGTACGTCAACCGTCCACTTCATTAGGTCCACCTTATTTCATTCACTGTGCATTTTATCGCCTCTACTGACCACATAGGAGCACTTTTGCACACTCTTTAAAAAGATGGTTCCTCAAGGGTTCCTCAGTAAATACAATGGTTCTATCGAGATGCTTACATGGGTCTTATGTTGCATTTGGTTCTACATAGAACCTTTTTGATAATGGTTCTATGTAGCACCAAAAAGCGTTCTTCTATTATTACAAGCTTGATACTGTAACAGTAACAGAACCTCTATACAGAACCACGAACACTCAAAGAACCCTTTGCATAGCGAAAGCGTTCTTCAGACTGATGGAGAATGAGTTATACATGGTTCTATATGGAACCTTACAATTACAGTTACACAATTATATAATTTAATATATTGGAAAACAGTGTCTCGGTAGAGGATGTGTAAACTTATTCACACTCAGAAACACAAGTACATGGAACTTGACCACGGGTGCACAAACTTTTGCACACAACTGTACACTGGCTGTCCACCTCCTTGTTTCTACACTCGCTGTCCATTTTATTAGCCCGACTGACCATACAGCAGCACATCTGCACACTCTTTAAAAAGATGGTTCTTCAAGGGTTCTTTAGTGAAGACAGTGGTTCTATATAGAACCTTTTGTATGATTAAATGCTTCTTCTTCGTTCATCAGATTGATTGAGGATGTGTTGTATATGGTTCTGTATAGAACCTTATTGAAAATGGTGCTGTATAGCACCGAAAAGGGTTCTTCTATTGTTACAAGCTTGACATCGTAACAACAGCAGAACCTTTTTTGGTGCTCCATGCTTAAAAAAACGATGGCTCTTTTAAAAACTGAAGGGGCCATATTAAAAAATCTCAACAAATCTGTGGAACCCAGAAAAAATATATTTTCTATTTCATTTTTAACTAACGTGTTGCTGTAACATGAAGTGGCCACTGTTTATTCAAAATACACAAAAACTTCAGCAGTAAAATACAGACACTTGTAGTAGACCCTGAAATATTACATGAATACTTAAAATATTCTAAATGTAAACATCCCCAGGAGCTCAGTCTTTCCAACATACCCACTTGTTTGAACTAGACCCCTGGAATCCTTTATTTCTGCAAGTTCATTAACACTTGGGCTCAGTTTCTGGGCTAATGTTAAGTGTTTATATAGGCTGAAAGTGTGTTTGGTGATAAGACTGGTGCGGAATTGTGTAGAATTGTGTAGAACTGAGGTGTAACCGCTGTCCCATAGACTGTTGTTGGGGTAGGAGAGTCAGAGCACACATAATGTTCAGATTAATTAAGATTAAGTGACCCTTATAAGTCCCACAATGGGGAAATTTCACCTCTGCATTTTAACCCATCCGTGCAGTGAAACACCCACATACACACTAGTGAACCCACACACACTAGGGGGCAGTGAGCACACTTGCCCGGAGCGGTGGGCAGCCCTATCCACAGCGCCCAGGGAGCAGTTGGGGTTAGGTGCCCAAGGGCACTTCAGTCACGTACTGTCAGCTCAGGGGATCGAACTGGCGGCCTTCTGGTTCACAAGGCTGCCCCAAAATGTTGCAGAGCATGCTGGGGACTGTAGTGCAGCGCACTGTGAAACGAGCTAACATTAATAGAAAATCGAAATACTTTTGCGGGCTGGATGGGATTGTGTCACGGGCCCGATCTGGCCTGCGGGCCTTGGGTTTGACATATTGGATATAGGGAAAATATAAATCATCAAAAATAAAAGTTCTGCACAGATGATTTATGTTTTCTTTTCTTCCAATATGTTAAATTCAGAAAACAAACAGTAATTGTGGGTCTCCGTAGAGGACGTGTTAACTTATTCACACTCAGAAATACAACACATACATGGAACTTGACGGGTGCACAAACTTTTGCACACAACCGTACACTGACTGTCCACTTCATTAAGTCCACCTCCTTGTTTCTACACTCACTGTCCATTTTATCAGCTCCACTGACCATACAGCAGCACTTCTGTACACTCTTAAAAAAGATGGTTCTTCAAGGGCTCTTCAATAAAAAAATGGTTCTATATAGCACAATTTGCATGCGTACTTTGTTCTTGCATGCAGAAATATTTTTCTCAGATTGATTGAGACTGTTGTATATGGTTCTATATAGAACCTTTTTGACAATGATGCTGTATAGCAGCAAAAAGAGTTCAACCTTGACATTGTAACAGTAACAGAACCCATTTTGGTGCTACATACTTAAAAAAGCTGGTTCTTCAAAGGCAGAAAATGGTGATTTACAGAACCATGAACACTCAAATAACCCTTTTGCATAATTAAAGGGTTCCTTACATCGTGAAAGAGTTCCCCAGATTATATATGGTTGTACGCAGAACCTTTATGAAAAGGGTTCTTGACATTGTAACAATAGCAGAACCCCTTTTTGGTGCTATGTAGAACCATATTCAACATATTCTCCATCAATCTGTAGAACCATTTCACCATGCAAAGAACCAAAATGTTTTTTTTCAGTGTTCATGGTTCCACATAGAACCATTTTCTTTACTAAAGAACCCTTAAAGAACCATCTTTGTGTAGTGAGTGTGGTTCCATTCTGTAGTCCATCTGTTTCTCTGCATAATGTGTTAGCCTGTTCTTCAGTGGTCAGGACCCCCATGGACCCTCACAGAGCAGGTCCTATTTGGGTGGTGGATCATTCTCAGCACTGCAGTAACACTGACGTGGTGGTGGTGTGTTAGTGTGTGTTGTGCTGGTCTGAGTGGATCAGACACAGCCGTGCTGCTGGAGTTTTAAACACCTCAGTGTCACTGCTGGACTGAGAATAGTCCACCAACCAAAAATATCCAGCCAACAGCGTCCTGTGGGCAGCGTCCTGTGACCACTGATGAAGGACTAGAGGATGACCAGCACAATCTGTGCAGCAGCAGATGAGCTACAGTCTCTGACTTTACATCTACAAGGTGGACCGACAAGGTAGGAGTGTCTAATAGAGTGGACAGTGAGTGGACACAGTGTTTAAAAACTCCAGCAGCACTTTAGCAGCATATTTATATTCCAGGTAGTTGCTATGGTGTAAAGAATCCCGCAAAATGTAATGGTTCTAGCTTGAAAGCTGTGAGAGGAGTAGCAGTGCAAATTTTCATCCACAGAGTAATAATAATGATAAGAAAACGAAGAACAGTGAGTGTGTTTACATGCACTCAATGCGCAGTACTGGAAATAAGCGAGCAGCGTCGCCGCGAGACACAGCAAAACACGTTTGGAGCGACGCGAAACCAAATACATGATTGACGAAATGAAGGATTTAAATATTCTTCATCTTCTAAATGACGCATGTCTTTTTTAAAATAGCCGCAGTATGAAGTTTGAGTTTTACAATACGTTTACATCACGTCTTCTTCTGTGAGCTTATTGGCTGGTTGCAAAGCAGAAATCCGATTACTGTCTGACTCATGTAGACCCGGAGTTTCCCCATTATCTGATAACTCAAGAGCAAATAAACACGTTGATCGGATTACTGACAAAATCTGATTTTCTGCATTATCAGATTATTAAGCGCACGTAAACACACTCAGTGAGTTGGCTTTTTCCTGCCATCTTAGCCCTTGTGTGGTGTTGGTGTGTTTGTTACTCAGTGGTCTGCTGGACCCACCACATTATTGTTTATTAAATCAATATAGTCATAACAATTTATGGAGTTATTTTATATGTTCTTCACAGAAAATGAGCAAAGGACAAGAATCTGAGGTTGAAATAATAATAAATCGCATCATTTTTTCTTTTGGTAAACATTGAAAATGAGTCCCACAGACCTGAACACCACACAAGGGTTAATGAAGAGGGAAGCGACGACTGGCTGTGATCTCTTACCTGTGAAAGTGTTTGTGGCTGGATAATCATCTGTCTGCATACTGCTGCTGCAGGAACGCTTCTGCAAGGCAGCTTTAACCAGTCCAGCAGAGAGAGCTCGGGGTCACGGGGCGCAGCCGGACGTCCTTCATTGTGGTTCCTCTGGTTTAAAATCTCGATCTCGGCTTCAACGCGCAGAACCGAACTGGACCAGGCTGAACTACAGAGGCAGGGGGCGCTACACTGGACTCTTACAAGGGCTTTCTGTCCTCCATGGATAAAGTGCCATGGCCTACAACATGAAGGGTCAGCGGAGAGTTTTCAGCTGGCTCTGTCTGACTCCGAGGTCCCGTCCAGTCTGCCAACGACACCATTCCGTCCTCAGGAACACGTGAGCTTCATTTTAGGTGAAATAACTGAAAGAAACAGAGAAAGAGATGGAAAAAAAACACAGAGGAATGAGTGAGGGTGGGTGGTGGGTGGGGGGGGGTGGTTAAAATATGACCAAAACACAAAGAGATCTGAACGAAAGCTGACCCTTTTCCTTTGGCCTGGATTTTTAGGAAGTGAGCGATATGGAGACTATGCAGGATGGAATTCGGAGAGAGAGGGAGAGAGAGAGAGAGAGAGAGAAAGAAGGTTCCCCCCAACCACAAAAGAACTTTTTTATTTGTTCAGATGCAAACCCACAGCAGGGAGGCACTTTGAAGTCTAAAGATAAGCACGACTGGAGGTGGCGCGTACCTCCACAACACCAAATCATGAATCTCCACTTCAAACGGAACGGAGCCCACTGATCACGCGGTGAATGAAACAGAGTTTGGAGGCAGCAACACTGTACTTAGTCACTATCACAGCGAAGGCAAAGGTCTGCTTATGCCATCATACGGACAGCAGTGTTAATACACATAAATCACATTCACCCCAAATGTAACTGATCAGCCAAGTCACGGTTGGTGTTTGAAGTTTGCTACAAGGCTATTGTGGCTAACAAGCAATGGAAGCTACTTAGCATCAACAAACTGAATGGTGCTAACTGCATGGCTACATCATTACATATTCGCCCCAAAATCATGTGGAGGTGTTCAGCATCTCTGATAGACCTGATTATGTGGTTTCTGACACTGTAAAGCTTTGGGTTCACTACACGACTTTTAAAGTCTTAACAGATCATAACAAACTGACCGTTTTTTTTGGGCGGCTGAAATATTGAGGATCCACACTAAACAATCAGGGATCTCACACTCCTCGACTGAACGGAACTTACTGGAGTCACGCGAACTCTCAAGAACTCTTGTGTTCTCCCGTTACTAGGAGACGCAAATAAACAAACGTGAGCTGCTGCTGCTGTTTTCTCTGCCGTTTGCTCTGACGCAGTAAAGAAGCAGCAGGTAGAGGAAGCATGTTTAAGTAGATCATGCATTTACAAATGTGATCAGTTTGGTATTTTTAGAGTTTTAAATGTACATAAACTTGATTTTGCCTTAAAATCAGCTAATTAAAAAGCTTCGCTCCACACATGAGCGTCTTTTCCCCAGTTTTCTTTGTTTACTTGATGTGTTTTCTTCTTTCGCGCTCTCTGCTTTCATTGGCTGCTGCAGGAATCCATTCAGATTGAGTTGTTAACCAGTTTACACTAGATCGAAAAAATTAAACATTTGATAAACTCCAACTGGTCTGAAACACAATCAGGAGGAAAGAAATCTGAGTCTGCGCTCCTCAAACACAACTTGACTCTCTCTCCAACTGTCGACTCCGACTGACCCATCTGCAGACTAGAGCCGACCAGTTCAGACTCGGCCAGACTGAGAATCGGGGCTAAAATCGGGGTAAAAGCCGTGACTCAAAACTCACTGTTATCTATAAACATCCTGCTAGAAAAACTAGCATAGTTGTGTTTTGTTGTGTTTTGGATGCTTGTATGCAACTAGCATGATCATAAAGGCTGACCAACTAAACCAGCACCAGACCAGCATAGACCAGCTCAGACCACCTTGGAGTGCATGCTGGTCTAAGCTGGTCTGGTGCTGGTTTAGCTGGTCAGCCAGCATTGTTACCAGCATCCAAAACACAAAATCTGCTGGTTTTGCTGGTGACCAGCCGATGTAGGCTAATGTAGCTAACAAGCCATTGAAGACTATACTCCACCAATTAGCCACTGTATGACATCCTGTTATCTAGAACACATGCTAAAAGCAGTGGAAAGAGTTTAGCTTAGTGTTAGACAAAACACCACTTTTCATCTTTATGTTCCACTCACAGGCCAATTCACTTACTTTTCCTTCATTTCTGTCCTTCGTTATCCTTCAAAAACTTGTTTAGTAAGTAATTACAACAGCAAAATCATTAATAAACCTGGTTTTACAGCTTTAACTAATACAGCACAGTGTTAGCAACAACATTTTCAACTAAATCATTTTATATTACTTATTTTTTTCAATTGTTTGTAATATTTGTCTTAGTTTATTCTCCAAAATAAAAGGCTCCGCACATTTAAAAATTGGTTGAGGAGATTAAAAACTAGATCTTGCATGCAGGACAGTAATCTGGGTGGTCCGAGGTTGGACCAGCAGTGGCGTACAGTTAGCCGGGTGCCTCCAGACATATGTTTGCTATCTGGGTAGTAGCTAATGTTAGTTAACTGTATGAAAGAATTCTGTAAGCCTCACCTTTTGAAGTACAGACTGAGCCATAAAACTGCTGCAATATCAAGTTCAGCTCAGTTTGGTCAGTTTTTGCCAGATCAGTATTAATGTTGTTTTGTTCCAGCCAGTCTGTAAAGCATCTTACAGCCCATTTAGTTTGGCAAATGGTGTTGGGTTCATTTCTGGCTGATTCCAGGTTGTTTAGCTGTTCTTCTGTCACAGCTGCCGACTGAAAAGCTGCTCAGTGGTGATGACAGTTTGGGAATTTAGTGTCGTCTCATCTTCAGAGTCTGACCAAATCGGCTGTCGGTCAAATGTGATCTTGAAAGTGTCCATTTTCTGTTTGTGGCAAAGTAAGAAGTAAATACATTGAAATGGCTTGTGCGTCTCCTACAGCTGTCAAAGTTGTTGCTTAGCAACGGCGACTCAGCGGAGTGATACAGTGTTTGTGAAAAACCTGTGATGTTATGGCGAAATAACAGCATGATTAGAACGCTCCTCAACCAATCAGCTCGCGCGGCCTGAACTAACTGTTGTATAATGAGGTATATATAATAAGCACGCAGTACATGCTGTAGAGATATTGTACACATTGCCTGACACTGAGTTTGTCCTGAGGACGGTTTTGTTCATATCCTGACTGACAGCTCCGATATGAGCCGCTACGCTGGTCTCGCTCGTCTCGCTCGTCTTGCTCGTCTCCTCTCCTCTCGTCTCCCTCATGCTGGGGACAGTTCCTCCTTGTGTCAGCATTCTCCCCCCCGTATCTCTCTCTGGAGATCAGCCAGCGCTGCGCGGCTCGCCCAGAGGAGCTGGAAATGGGAGATAGCGCCGGCGGAGCTGAGCGAGCCTGGGTGAGTAACTAACACACCGGGATTGATCAGAGTCATCTGGCCCATTACCAGCAGGAGAAACATCAGAACTTCCTGAAAGCCCCTTCTGAGTCACCGACATCATTTACAGTGTGTTTCTAACCGCATAATGAGAGAACGCTCACGGTGGCTGTTCTGCAGGGCTGAAAAACAACTGCTTCAAAAGGCCTAAAAGGGCCAAACAATGGACACTTTGCTCCCAAGATGCTTAGAAAAATGCAGCAGAAAGCCTAATGATTTCACTAATAATGGGCGAATGACGGGCATCGCTGGATTTAAACTGTACTAGTACTGCTGTAATACTTTGGTTGCAAACAAATTATCCAAATATCCAGCCAAGCAAGCTCTGCCATTGGTCAGGGCTTCAGGAGCTGGACTGAAGGCCTTACACATTAGATTAACTACCAACATAATTAGGAATCAACCAATCACGCTTTAGTGAGAAGAAATGTCACTCTAGTCCTACTGGAAGTTCTAGATACATCACTGAGTGTCAATACGAGCCGTAGTCTAAGCAGTGTTCCGGTTAGTTGTTAGGAATGTAAAACAGCGGCGGCAGCTCTATGTCAGAACTCTGTACTGAAAGAGTCTCTGTAAAACTGATACATACTAGCTCGGATATATGATAATGTCTGTTACAAGCTTCAAATAAAACACGAAATAAAATTTTCAAGCTTCAAATGTAATCTTGCAACAATTTATAACATTATTATTATTATTATTATATATTTAATTATATTGTATTTTATACTATATACATATATACAATTTAGCACTACAATTTAATCACAATTCAATTATTAATAATTATTATTAACAGCTTAATGCTATCATACCCATAGAGGGGCTAGCAGAAAGTAGCATTATCATAAATGTGTTCTGACATTTATGGCCAGAACCGAAGAACTAGCTCTTTCAGTCACAGTTGACCACTGATTGTACTCGTCGCAGTTTTAGCTGGTTTGTATATGTGTTCAAAGAAGTAGTCTGTGATAACTGTTTATTTAAAAAAGCTGACAGGAGAACTATGTTCTAGACTGGTACTGAGCGTGGAGGCTAACTGTAGATACAGTAGAGTGTACATCAACATTGCTATTCAGCCAAGTTAGCTACACTCTTAAAAAAAGATGGTTCTTCAATGGTTCGTTAGTAAATGGTTCTATGTAGAACCATGAGTTCTATGTAGAACCATTTGCATGCTCAAATGGTTCTGTGCACGGTGAAATGGTTCTTCAGATTGATGGAGAATGTCCTGTATATGGTTCTGTATAGAACCTTTTTGAAAAGCATGCAGATGGTTCTATGTAGAACTTACTAAAGAACACCTGAATAATCATCTTTTTTAAGTGTGTATATAGAACCATTGTCTTTACTAAAGAACCCTTGAAAACCATCTTTTTTAAGTGTATATATAGAACCATCATCTTTACTAAAGAACCCTTGAAAACCATCTTTTTTAAGTGTATATATAGAACCATCATCTTTACTAAAGA
The DNA here is from genome assembly GCF_904425465.1 of Colossoma macropomum. NCBI lineage: Eukaryota > Metazoa > Chordata > Actinopteri > Characiformes > Serrasalmidae > Colossoma > Colossoma macropomum. The sequence continues at coordinate 3,821,940 of NW_023494787.1, read as the reverse complement.
ACCCTTGAAAACCATCTTTTTTAAGTGTATATATAGAACCATCGTCTGTACTTAAGAACCCTTGAAGAACCATATCCATCTTTTTAAAGTGTATATATATAACCACTGTCTTTACTAAAGGACCCTTGAAGAACCACCTTTTTAAGAGTGTATCTAGCTAAACAGACTACAATAGCAGGTACACTGCTGCACTGCTTGTGTTCTCACTAGAATTTAAGAACACATATTGGATCCACGGCTCCAGTAGCTTTCCCAGTGTTCACTGTGAAGGGCGTGGCCTTGGTAGGGAGTAGGGCATAGGGAGTAGGGAACAGGCGTGATCACTTCAGAAAGAAGCGCACTGCTCGAGGCTTTCTATTACATAAGACACAAGAGTCTCTTGCCATTCAGACATTAATTTCCAGGAAAATTAAAGAGTGTTTGGTTCTAATAAGTTGGTAAAAATAAAAACAGCATAATGGTTCCGCCTCAAACAGGAATCTCACATTTTCTCCTTTATCACAAAACCCTCTCACACATTTTCAGGTGCTGCAGAAACAACAGCGCTCTCCCTGATGACAGGAAAAAGCCGGAGGCCGCGTTGTACTCCTGACATTGATTAATGATCTAACAACTTCACAGAGAAAGAGACAAAAGGCCTTTTTGAAGGAAAGGAAGGGGGAGCTGACACCACAGGGCAGGTACAGCATCCACCATTCTGCTGTCAAACCAGGGGGCCGAATTAATGACTTTGCCTCACTAACACTTTTTAACCTGACTTTGTTGTTGATGGCAGGAAAAACAACAACATACAAACCTGAGTGTGACGGTGAGTGAGCTGGTGATAAACACAGAAAGTGATCAGTAACTTCTGTTTGACCTGTTTAAATTCACAAAATCTTGATACTTGATGGTTTAGCTTATCCACCTTATTGCTTTGTAGAAAATTACACTAATTCCTTCTAGGAAAGTTGGGACAGGAGCATGTTTACCACCGTCTTACATCACCTTCCCTTTTAACAACACCTAGTAATCATTTGGGGAGCAAGGACACAAACTGATCCAGTTTTAACAGCTGAATATTTAACAAAAGTTTTCAGCTGTGCGATCATTCGGGGTCTTTGTATTTTTTTATAATGAATGTTAATATTTCAGTGGGGGACAGGTCTGGACTGCAGGCAGGTCAGTCTAGCATCCACACTCTCTGATCAAGCAGCCATGCTGTTGTTACATGTGCAGAAAGTGACTTGGCACTGTCATGTTGAAATATGATGAAAAAGACGGCGTCTGGAAGGCAGCATGTGTTGCCTTAAAATATGACCAGGGTTACAGCCTTCACAGATGGTTCATTTTGTCCATATTTGTGCATGTTCTCTGAAAGCTTTACGGATACAGACAAAACAGAGTAGTACCACTGGAAGCCACGGGGGGGCAGTGTAGCCAGTCCTTGCGTTTCACGTGATGTCACACTGTATAGTCGCTGCCATTTTGAGGGCTGAATCAGGGAGTGACTGCGCTGCAAGATGCCTTCAATTTGCTGTGCTTTGTCAATGATTCACCTGCAGGACGCGACAGAAGCCGAGAGACGAGAGACACACAGACCTTAATTCAGTGTTTTCACTCCAGGTTTGGAGCCGCTGCACTGTACAGTTTAGTGTTCCTCTCTGCTGTTCTCACCTCGTTCAGCTCAAGAAGGGACTAATTAGCTAATAATATCAGGTATTTTAACCAGGAAACCACAGTTATGCAGTGCAGGGGTTTCAGGACTGGAGCTGAACTCTGAACTAACTGCACTAGCAAACTTACAGAATCACGTCTGTCGAAACACGACGTCGTTTTCCGACCCACGACATTCAGTCTGATATTTAACGCTTATGTTTCTCCATTCAAACGTGATTTAAATCAGAAACAGAGAGTAAAGTTATACCGGCTGTCTGCAGCTCCGTTAGGGGGATGAGTTATCTAAAGGCTGGCATTGTTCACATCTGTGTTCATTAGCTGATGTCGTTACCCTCCTATGATGACAAAGAGTTTGTTCTTCTCTTTCTGAACACCATGGGATCCTTTACCCACCCTGGCGTGAAGAGCCAGTGGGTTTCTGTGGTGTTAAATGCTGTGAGAGACTCTCGGAATAGGGAGAGGGGCTGAGTATGAGATAAATATAAATGTGTAGTAGTTTTCCGCCAGTTTAAGTGGGATCAGGAGTTCAGGGGAAAACTGTAGGATCTCAGCCTATTGTATCAACTTTGTCGAGGAAACAATTTTTCTCATACAAAGTAAGGTGAGTAATTTTAGCCATCTTTCACCTCTAGTTACGTTCACTCAGTAAAGTACAAATTCATCAGTACTTTACTTAATACTTTTACTTTAGTAAATGTAACTATTTACTACCCACCTCTGACTAAAACCCCCACATACCATAACCGATTTGGAACTTTATGCTGGTAACAATCTGGAAGGCCCATTTGTCCAAAAACAATCAGAGAGTTTGACTCATCAGACCATAAAACATGTTTCCACTGAACATCAGTCCATTTCAGATGAGCTCCAGCCCAGAGAAGTCGGCGGCGTTTTTGGGCGTTGTTGATGATGTTGTGGTTTTCAGCTTTTATAGAGATTCTTTAAATCTTTTGATTATATTTTGTGCTGTAGAGGACGAAATGCCTAAAATCCTTTGCAGTGGCTCATTGAGCAAAGTGGTGAGCCTCGACTGCTCCTCGCTCATAAAGGACTCGGCATTTCCTGGATGCTCCTTTTATACCCGAGCATGACTGCATCACCTGTTTAAGATGTTTTTCTGAACACTTCCCAATGTTCCTAGTCTTAAATTGGTCCTGTCCCAACTTCTTTGGAATGTGTTGCAGGCATTATTTTCAGAATGAGTGTATATTTTCTAACATCATTGCGCTGATAAGGTAAAACAGTACTGTGTCAGTTTATATACAGAACAAACATGGATTTGTAAATCACTACTTTCTGTTTTTATTTTCATTTCACTTACTGCCTTTTTTAACTGAGGTTTGTAATAAAAGTTTTAGTTTGTAGAGGGAAAAAAAGCTTGTTTACTCGTGGGGAGCAGAGTAATATCACCCCAACCACGAAATCTACTGTTTTCATCAAACTCAATTACCTTTATGACTCACAACCTTCACAGACATAAACATCAACAAACAAACACATATTTTGGAACCTTATCAAAGCACACAAGTATCTGATAAAACACACGACAAACCGAGTAAGAAGTTCTTATAACTGACCTATTCATGCACCACAAATGTGTTATTTCATAGCAACAGTTGTGAGGTTGGAGAAGATTTACAGAACGCTAGAAAAAATCCAATTCAACCTAATGAGAAACTGTAGATCAGACTCAGTTTATATCACAATACCTACATTTAGAGTCAGTTATTCATTCAGCCTAATGAGAAACTGTAGAACAGGCTCAGTTTATATCACAATACCTATATTTAGAGTCGGTTATTCATTCAACCTAATGAGAAACTGTAGAACAGACTCAGTTTATATCACAATACCTACATTTAGAGTCGGTTATTCATTCAGCTTAATGAGAAACTGTAGAACAGACTCAGTTTATATCACAATACCTACATTTAGAGTCGGTTATTCATTCAGCTTAATGAGAAACTGTAGAACAGGCTCGGTTTATATCACAATACCTATATTTAGAGTCGGTTATTCATTCAGCCTAATGAGAAACTGTAGAACAGACTCAGTTTATATCACAATACCTACATTTAGAGTCAGTTATTCATTCAGCCTAATGAGAAACTGTAGAACAGACTCAGTTTATATCACAATACCTACATTTAGAGTCAGTTATTCATTCAGCCTAATGAGAAACTGTAGAACAGACTCAGTTTATATCACAATACCTACACGAAATATGTTCCCATATCACAAAGAAAAGTGAATTTTCCTCACTTTTTTCCAATAGAATAGTCTGATGTAGTATAAAAGTATTCAGAATTCAGTTTTTTTAGTTCAGTGTGGGGAAAAACGCTAACCTCACCCTGTGGGCTGTAATTGTGCACTCTTCTTGTAAATGCTCTTTCAGTTTCACTTTCACGAACAGCGTGTCCTCACAATAGAAGCCGAATGTGAGCTGCTAACTCTAATCCTAATCTCAAATCTGTCTCAGATCACAATCGTGACCTCCATGCTCGCAGCAGCAGGTCCAACAATTTATGTAATCGCCCGTGTTATGTAAGCAGGTATACACGCTAAAGCCACACAGGCGGCCTACAGAAGTCAGTATAATTACGGTGGAGTCACTGATGGACTGGATGTGGGTGTCCAGTGATGTTTAGTAGGACTTGATCAGTTATCTTACTTAAGACTCCAAAAGCCATTCACTCCTCTTATTTCTCCCAGCTGTTGCTGTTCATTCTGCTTTCCAGTGCGCTGACAGCTGGAAAGGGAAGAATAAGCCTGGATTTCATATTTCAGACACATTTAACAAACCAAACATGACATTTTCAGAATGAAAAACAAACAAAATGGACAAAAGTAGAGGCAGAAATTCAGGCTTCAAAACAGACAAAGTCCCCTCGCAACTTTTGGTGCTGGATTGCGGCACTAACAAGGGTCCGCCCCCTCTAAACGGAAAAGTTTCCTGCTGGAGATGCGAGAAAAGCGGCTATAGCTGAGCTAAAGCTTAAAGCAGAGCAGAGTCAGTCTGTGTTTTCATTTATATTAGATTTTTATCCTATACTAGAACATCAGCACACACTGAGACACAGCCAAGATGGTAAAATGGACATAAAATATTGTGGCTCCTAAGGTGGTTTGATTTTTGTTGACAGGACAAAATGGCTCTTTTTAACATTTGGGTTGAGACCCCCGGTTTAAACACCTTGGACTGGAGATTTCTGCCGGACCTGCCCACTGCAGGGAACACTAAAAATGCAGCTGTGGACTCTTTAAAAAAGAAAAGTAGGTATGATAACCAGTGTTAACCAGTAGGAGAGGTTTTAAGTCAGTTGTTTCTAACTCTGGTCCTGTAGGTCTACCTTCCTACAGAGCCTAGCTCCAACAACAATCTGCCACACCTGCTAATCAACCTCTTCCCAAGTCCCTGATTGGCTGATCAGATGTATTAGTATTAAGTAAGGGAACTTAATTAAGTAAGTTCTTAACTAGAACTAGGCTGGTCAGCTAGAACAAAAGATAGCAAACATGCTAAACACCTTCATTATTAATATAACAGACTACAATTAAAGTACTTACAGTCTGATTTACTGTAAAACTAAATAAAAGTCTAAAAAATGTCACTTGAATGTTTTACACACTTCAAATGTCCCAAAAAAAATCCAGGCTGAATCCCAAACGGCTCCGTTCTCCCTAAATAGTGTTCTAGCTACGAAAGTTTAGAAATTCTAGCCTCTACAGCCAAACAGTGTGGATGTGAGTCCTGAATGACTGTTTCTTAGCTGTATTTTGCTCTGTTGGGCTGCAGGACCCAGTATTTAAACTACTACGTAGTGCACTGTGTAGGGAGCAGGGAGCCGTTTGAGATTCAGCCCCAGCATGAGAAGAGGGCACCACTGGATTGGTGCTCAATAAGACTCACGGTGATGATTTAGTGCCCAAAAAGTGCTTCTAAAGCGAAGGTTTTCGCGTTAAACAGTGCTGCGTTATCATATGTTCATTGCTATACGAGAAAAGTTTAAAGTTCGTGAAATGACCACGATATACCGCGGTGGGTGACTGAACGTTCTCCTCATTCATCGCTCCATGGTTGCTTGGCA